>NW_027527921.1:151758-211820 GCF_008692635.1 Crocuta crocuta | reverse complement strand
CGGGGTGGGCAGGGAGGGGGGGGGGGGGGGGGGGGCGGTGGCAGAGACAGGAGCAGGAGCCAGGCAGACCCACCCCACGTGGCATGGACAGGAACACACCAGTAGAGTCAGGGCCCGGGTCCTCTACACAGAACCCTCTGGGGTTGGCCACAAGGGGCTGAAATGCGAAATTAAAACCTGAAACCACGTCCACCAAGACACAGGATCAGGTAGTTCCTGATCATTTTAAAGCTGGAAGAGAGCCTGCTTAGCAAACGCCTTTTCAGCTAGTTTTGCCAGATTGAGCCACTGAACAATGGAGCTGAAGTGAGGAAGAACACAGGCCAACTGTCTGTGAAAGACCAGGGCAGCACAAGGCATGTATCAGGGAGGTAGGCTCAGTCCTGCTGTCCTTGGTGATGTCCTGGGGTGGTGGGGGAGAAGGCCAGGGGCATTATGAGGCCTGCAGGCCATCTGTGGGCCAGGCCCAGCGCAGTGCACCTGTGCGGGAGGGTGGGGCAGGGACACTCGGCGCCCACGGGTCCTCCCGCCCCACCCCAGCCCCACACACGGCTGCCAATAGGATTGCCGACAGCGCACACCATCTGTCCCTGCTGCCATCATCCTGCGTTCAGCAGACCGCCCTGGCTGGGCACTGGAGAGACCAGTGCCCCTGACAGACGGGGCACTGTGCTTGTGGCAGATGATGAGCAATAATAAGAACAGGGTCCAATTGGGCCTGAAGCTGTGTAGCAAATTAAGGTCATGACTAGGGGGTGCTTCAGGTAGGGGGCTCAGAGAAGGCCTTGGGGAGCTGATACTCCCTGTGGGAACACAAGGGAAGGAAAATCATGGCAATGGTGGAGGCCGTCAGGCAAGGAGGGACAGGATGAGTCAGGGAGGTGGCAGAAAGCATGGTATCATCCACTGCGATAGAAGTGACTGGAAGGGTTAGGCTTTGCAGTGGTAGGGTCATGAGAGAGTCAGGGAGCAGAAGCAGGGAGGCAGTCTGGCAAGAAATGGTAGCACTGGAAAGGAGAGGTGTGGACAGATTCCAGGTGTGTCTGGAAGTACCATGGATGGGACAGGATGCAGGCAGAGCCCACAGTCTGACACTGGGCCCTCTGCACCCCATCCCCCCCCCAATCTGGCCTCTGCTAGGGTTGTGCCCATGGCCTGGGGTGCCTCCTCCTCTTAGTGGCAGAAATCAACTCATTCATCAGTGCCCAGCCCAATTGTCACACCCCCCTCTATGCCACCTGCCCTCAAGCTTGCATGAGTGGTGCTGGACAGTTGGTGGCATGTGTGTCCTTCCCCTAGGGAGACTTGGTTCTCATAAGCTAGGACTGCTCCTTGCTCTTCTCTGTTGGTCCCTCGAGGCAGGAGTGTGCATGACACTCAGTAAGAGCTTAAGGTGTATCCAAGTGACTGACTGAGGCCCAGAGAAAAGGTACCAGAAGGGCAGCCAAAGCAGCCAAGGGAGGTTGGGCTTGCATCTCAGTGCTGCATCCAGACAATGGTGCTCAGTGGGTGGGACGCCGGGCCTGCAGCCTCCTCTTGTTATTGCCTATTGACCACATATCTATTGTGATTCAGTGCATGGTAGCCCAAAGTAACTGCTGTCTAATGGCTCATAGGACCCAAGGCTCTCGGGTAAGGTAAAGCTCAAGAAGAACCAAGACAGTCCTCCAGGGGCCTGGCCTCAGAGTGAGTGGGCAGCCCTGCTGGAGCAAACAGTCTGAGGGCTCCTCACTCAGGCCTTCACCCTGTAGGGTTGCTTCCTGACTTGCTAAGGGATCAGCTGCTGACCATTTCAGACTATCCACACATGCCACCTAGGGAGCCCTAAAGCTGATAAATCAGAGAGAAAAGGGATCGGATGGAAGAGGGGTGGGTGCTGATCTTAGTAGACATCTGACCAAGGGTCAGAGAGCAGGTGTAACCAGAGCCTACACTGGGGAGGGGAGGCCTGTGGCTGGGCCCAGGGACGTGAGAATAGGATGAGATAAGAAGACATCAAGTGGGAGGGTGTGGGGGTGCTGAGGAGAGGAAGTCCCCAGTTGCTGTGACAGATAGAGGGGAAGGAGGGGCATGAGCTGCTGTCCCTATGTGTAGACAGGGCTATGTCCATCTGTCTCAGTTTGGGCATCTTGAGGGTTTACACACAGCTATGGGGGCAGCACAGCTCCATGGCCTTGGGGGCCTAAGTCGGGTGGTGGGGGTGGGGGGGTGCAGCTGACCTGGGCCTAGGCAGCAGTGGGAAGCAGGGGCTGTCCTGAGGGGGAATGCTGCTCACCCCAGAGGCCCTGAATGCCTTGGAGGAGGGGAGGAAGGTGGCCAACATTGCCCTGGTGGCTCTCCCTCTGTGCTGTCCCTACATATTGGCTCCAGAGGCATTCAGGGGCTCATTGATTCATTAGCCTCATTAATCCAGTTCTCTAGTCTGGCAAGACAGCTTTTAGGTTTTGTGCGAGGAAGTAGGAAATAGGAACCAGACTGGTTTGGAAGTGACCCTGCTCATCCAGCTTTGTCCCCAGACACATCCCCCTTTCCTGAGGCCAATAGCAGTGAGGGATGACCAGGCCTGGCTAGCTGTCATTGTATAGGGCTCTCCTTGGGGGGTGGGGGTGGTAGGCCTGGCAGCAGGGCCTAGGCAGGCCAGGGAAACCCTCTGAGCCCCAGTTCCTACCTCTGTAAAATAGAAATATCAGGAAGAACCCCATTGTGGCTTCCCTCCCTAGCATGTCTGGGAGCCCCTTACAAGCCTCTTCTCTGAGATGAACAGAACTGGGCATCTAGGCATCAGGGTAACCTCCACACAAAGGAAGAAGTGAGGCCCAGAGTCATCAGGGGCTATTGTTGAGATTAACACTGCCATTGGCTAACGCTGCCAAGGGCAAGACACAATATCCAGTGCTCCTTCAGTGACACTGCCAGCACCTCACCTCCTCTCCTATCAGGAGGCCCCCTCCACCCATAGGTCACAGAAGGACCACCCTCTTCCCTGTACCTCAGGAAGAGTGGGGTTCGCTCGACTTCCAAACTCCCTATGCCCCCCCCAAAACAAGTAGATAGTAATGGATAGTATTGGTTGGGCCAGCCAACCAGGGCCAGGCCCATAAGCCCCTGTGAAGGGATTCCTGATCCAGCTCAAGGATCGGCAGCCTCCTGCCACCAGTCTGTGTTGGTGTTGCCATGTGAGGCTCTGAGGGTGGAGGCTTCCTCCTCAGTTGTCATGGAAACAGCAGTGAGTCTGCTGAGCATCTGAGTACTCGGCTCAACAGAGGGAGGGGAACAGCCAGCCACCCTGGGTGGCAGCTTCTATGACAGACTCTCAGCATCTCAGCATTTGGAAGGACCCGAGGGGCTTCCATGCTCTCAGCCTGGTGAGCAAGGGGGCAACTCAGAGGCCTCCTTACCCACTGTTACGGTGGTTTCCATCCAGGCCTAGGTGAGCCAAACACACAGGCCTTGCCTTCCAGGAAAGAGTCCCCTCCACTTGAGGGGACACATACCATGGGGCAGTGGAAGAAGGTAAACAAACATGGATTCCAGCAGGCAACAGCCTTGAGCTGGGGCTGCCTGGGGAGCTCCGAGCATCCTGCCCCCATCCCCTGCAGGCATGAGCCAAAATGACTCAGGTCCCCTCCCCCTGCTCTCTCACTGGGCCTCTGCCGAGAAGGAGCAGTTGTGCTGCCTCGCTGAGTGGGTTTTGTCTGTCTGCCCATCCCTTTATCCTACCATCACCTCCCAACTGCATCTCAAGCTCTTTGAGTTCAGGGGAGTGTGTACAATGGCCACCCCCTCAGGCTCAAAAGGAGCGTGGCAAAGCCCAAGAGAAGCTGCTGCCCTGCAGCATAGCCATCTGTCCACCGGTCAGGGGCACAGCCACAAATATCCAGGCTCTGGCCAGGCAAGGGAGGCGAGCTCAGCCCAGCAACAAAGGGACACCTCAGAAAGTCTCGGGCCCTGCCTGATGTCTGTGTGGAGACAGGCAGGATGTTGGCTGGAGATGCTTCTCAGCAGACATGAATTGCAAAGGATGTCTTGGAGCCCAGGTGTGCTGCCTGACCCCAGTTCCTCTCTGAGTCCATAACTCCTCTGAGAGGAGAGCAGAGTATCTGAATGTTGACCAAACAGCATCTTTGTGAGAACAGCACAGGGCCTTGTGCCCAGATGAGGCTCTGCTGTTCTAGCATCCTTCTTGCCCCTGGATGCCACCCTGTCTCCTGCTCCTGACAGTACCTCTCCCTCCTCCACTGCTTCCCTTAAGGAGCGCCCCCAAGGCACAGTGTGAGGAGGCCTCCAGCTGAGGATGGGGCTCTTGCTCTGCTTCTTGCTACCACCACCCTGTCCCCAGGGGAGCCCTCCTGCCTGTACCCCTCAAACTGAGAGTAGATCCAGGCTAGGGTGTTGTGCCTCTGAGCTCCTCTTGGACAAGCTGGAGCCTAAAAGGGAATTGAGCCCTGGAAGAATGAGGACCCTCAGTGGACTCAGTAGACTGGCTAGAGAAGAAAAGGGTTTTGAGCCAATGGGTGGCCTGTAGTCTGGGTTCAGCCTGGCCTCTTCCTCACCCCTAGATCAGCCTCTACCTGGTTTTCATAGCCATCTGGTAGGGCTGTCTGAGCATCCCCAGGCCACCCTAGACTTCTCTGCAGTGTTACAGGAAGAGAAACACACACATACTCCTCTCTCAGCACCAAAGACCTGCCGCCCCACTTCTTTGGAGACAAAGAATAAGCTGTTTCCCTGAGTGACTGATGCCATCCTTGGAGTGGTTTTACTCTGGAGGCAGAACCCTGTCTTTACACCAGTCCACAGCTGCAAAGACACCTAATAGGCCCCACCCACCACTTGCTCCTTCCTGCCAGTACCTCAGGGTACCACTCCCTCTATTCCTGCTGGGAAAGTCTGGAAACCCCAAAGCCAACTTCACCTTGGTAGGGCCCAGGATGGGCCAGGGAAGTCTCGGAAGCTCCTCCTGCCCACCAGGCCCATAGCATAGGACTCCAGGCCTCAGCTGCCTTCACTGGTGATGCAGCGGGCAGAGACAGTTGGCACTGCACTGAGAATGAGCACCAGACTGCCCACTGGGACATGCCACTCATTGGGCCAGCAATGCCCCACCCTTCAGACCATGCCCCGCCAGCTGATAGGCAGCCCCTGACCTTGGTGCCCCCCAAGCTTCCACCACAGAGGGAGCCCTGAGGGGCCAGAAGCTTGGCTGTTACTTTGTGAAGGGTACCAATTTGATGTCCAGCCCCATATGAAACTTCCCCCTTGGCCCATCCAGCCATGGCGCTGCCAGGCAGCCTCAGTGCCCAGGTTCTGCATTTGGTGCCCTTGGAACCTGGCACTCTGTGGCCCAGGGCCAGGGCCGGTGGCTCAGCTGCGGGGTGGGCAGCCATGGGGCTGGCTCCATTCATGGTGAATGGAACTCATTCATGTGCATAGCCCAGCCTCCAGCCCTACTTCCAGTGTGAAAAGCTGAATTCATAGTTCCCATGAACAAACACTCCAGGGTTTTCTACAACAGGCAGACTTGAGCTTTCCAGGTTATAACAAAACTGAGACCTCATATTAGAGATGAGGAAACTGAGTCCCAGGAGAGGACAGAGCCACCCCAGGCTCTGAGGCCCCAGCTGAGGTAGTGCCAAGGCCTTGGCCCCCTGATGCATCCCTTCCACCACCCCTCCCAGCTTGCCCACACTGCAGCTCTATGCCTTTGCTCTTCTTTACTCCAGGGCCTTTCCCTGACCTTCTCTTTTCCTTTTGGAGCCCTACCCCTATAAGGTCCAGTAGAGATGCCCCCTGCTCCAGGAAGCCTCCCGTTTTAGCTCAGTCATACCTATGATGGCTGCCAGCAGCCACGATGTCTGGGCATAGGGACTAAGCTTTCCCGGCATGTCACATTTCAGTCCTCAACCACCTTGTGAGGACTCACACTAATCAACCTCATTTTATAGGTGGGGAAACTGAGGCTCAGAACAGCTGAGAGCTGGTGGCTGGCACATCAAGGATTCTGACCCTTCTTCACCACTCCACACCCATACCACTTCATTCATTCCATCCTGTCCAGGACAAGCTAATTGAGAACAGGGCTGTTGGCTCACCTCTCTGTCTCCCTTATGCTTAGAACAGCATCTCATGCAAAAGGGCCCCTGGAGAGGGTTTACCAGGGAGATAAGGAAGGAGTGGAGATTGCAGGGGCTCAGCAGTGAAGGGGTCACCTGGGCCCCAACGTTCAGGCTAGTGCTGGGAAGAGTTGAAACCTTGACATCCCTTGCATTTTATGTGTGGTCTAAGGCTAGAGACCCCTGTGGTCACCAGCTGGCCTTGCCCTGTGCTATGACCACAGTGAGCCCTGTGCTGGACCCTGGATAGTGGGAACCTGATGGAGAGTGAACAGACAAGGAGACAGGATGGGTCAATACAGAGCCTTCCTCGCCCATACAACATAACTAACACATGCTACCACCTCCTGGCATATCCCTCACTCTGAAATTTACCCATCAGTACAGGCAGGCCCTTGTTTGGCCTCCCCTGTGTTCCAAGGGTCTGGTAGATGGCATGCTCAGCATGAGTCTAGCATTTGCATATGGCTGCCCAAAACCAGTGTGATCCTGGAGGGTCAGAAGGTGCTGGTTCTGCCACCCCTGGAATGTGTGTCTACATAAGAGAAGAGGCCTTTGGGAACACGGTGGGCTGGACCAGTGTCCCAGGAGGACTACAAAGCTAGGAGCTGGTATGGAAACCAAGGCCCCCTGGAGTGTGTTAAGGCTTCGTGGGGACCCCAGTGAGAACAAGAAACAGCATCCCCACAGCCTGCCCCTTCCTGGAACAGAATAGTGGGGGACCTATGTGATAATAACAAGGAAGCAAGGTTGGCTAAGTGCCTGTGTCTAGATAGGGGCCATGCAGCATGCCTGTGGCTCTACCCACCCAGCAGCCAGATGGGGCTTCAAGGCCCAAGAGGTGGGTGGAGGACCCAGAGCCCCACAATCAATGATGGAAACTGTAAGTATGAGTCTTTGTGTGTGTTTTCTCCATTAAAAGCCACACTTCTTTGCGAGGCTGGTCTTACTGCCTTCTCGCAGATGAGGGGCTGAGGCACTGAGACAAGCATCTTGCCCAGAGTGACAAGACTAGAGACAGCCTGTGTAAAGTACCACAGAACAGGTGAGGGCCAGGAACAGAAGGTGGGGGCTGGGGAGAAAGACAGAACAGATCATGAAAGGCCAGCGTGCTCCTCTGATGTGTCCAGCTTTTGCCCCAGGAGTTCAGTCAATAAATTTGGGAATAGAGAGGGTTTCAGAGCATGCCCATGTCCCTTCCCCATAACTTAGTCCTCAGTCCCAGGGTGGTCAGTGAGTTACTACATACAGGACCTGGGTCCTATTAGAACACCTGTGGTGGCCTGTGAAGAGAGAACAGGAACAGCACTTGGAGGTATGGGTGGCCATCAGGAGAGGTGCAGTGGCTAGAGGTCAGACCTTGAGAGAGGCCCTGGGCCTCTTTCTCTTGCCTGCCTGCCCACAGTTTAGTGCTGCTGGAAAGTGACATGTACATTACTGTGTACGTTGGTTAGGCTATGGTGAAGGGTGCCCAGCTCCAAAAACAGGCCCCCACCCCTACTCTGCCCCAGAGACCTGCTGAGTTGCAGATACACTGCACACACAGGACGCCACACTCTCTGTCACAGATTGTGGAGGCAAACTGCGTGAGACTTCAGAAACTGGCTCAGGCATCGGGAGGCAGGGAGGGTAACCCAAGAGGGCAGGAGACTGAAATGAGCCCCCAAGAGAGACAAGTTAGAAAGACAGACCCAGGGCAGGCTCGGCTGGTAACCTGGTAGTCCTTAGCCAGCCCCCTTACCCTGTTCCCCTACCTACCTCTAGAAACTACAGTGCCTTAGAGGACCTGAGCAGTGCTCCTCACCCCAGCCATGCAAGGAACCAGAATTCACTCAGAGAGGGACCCAGGACCACAGTCTGGAGGACACCTGCTGTCCCCTCTCCCTCAGGCAGGCCAGTGGGCTCTCAAGTCACTGGGAAGCAGACATGCTGGAAGAGGCTGTGCTGGATGTTTGGACAGACCCTTTTGCCTGTAGCGGAGCCCATTATCCTCATTTGCAAAGTGTAGCGGCTGTACTTGAGTGTCCATGGTTGGGTTCCAGGCTGGATTTCTGGGAACCAGCCCTCTTCCACCCAGCCAGCATGCAAGGAAACCAAAGGCAGCCTTGCTATGACATAGCTCATGGGCCTGACCTCTTAAATCAGGGAAACGATGGTAACTGGAGGTGCTCAGCCTGGCACTTGGGGCTGTCCTGTGCCTCACTAAAAAGCTAAGGGAACCTACTGCAAGGAGGCAGGCTTTCCACTAAGAGGTGAGAGGAGACAACAGACACTCTTGTGCCAGGGCAAGGGGCTGTGAGTGGCATGGGAGAGTACCCAGTGGGCAGCAGCAGCCATGGGAAAAGGCCCAGTAGATATGGGCTCTTCTCATATCAGCACCTTCATTCCTCCTCACAGTCCTCTTGGCATTGAATGCCGTGATCATCCCATTTTACAGGTGAGGAAACTGAGGCCCAGAGAGGAGAAATGACTTGTCCAAGGCACATCAAACACTGGTGGTGACAGTGAACACTGGGCCCCTGACTCCAGACCCTGTACTTGTAACCAGGGACAGGGGGCAGCCCTTTTGTGACATGAAGAGAGCCATCGTAGAGAACCAAAAGCAAGGGGCAACATATCCCCTCACCACATGCAGCCTCCCCTTTGCATCCCAGCTCACCCTGGCCATTGACCTCAAAATGGAGTTGGTCCCATCCAGGCGACCATAGTGCTATCACATGGTAGCCACATGCCTGGTGAAGGCCTCTGCTGCCAAGTTCAGCACTGAGCAAAGACCCCAGACTCCCAGGCCAGCCAGCTCCTTAGCAACCAGCCATTAGGTCCAGCCTGGTGACATCCTCCCACCCTGGTGGAAAGTTCTTTCAGCGCCACTGAGTATATTTGGACCTATCCGAGCAGGAACTTTCTTTTTGCAAATGGCCAAGAAATGACTTCTTTACCATCCCAGGATGATTACATCCAGCCGCCCAACTGCCTCTTGCTGTCTGACCTGCTTTGTTGCAAACCACTGATTTCTCACCATTGGGCAGTAAGATTCCCGCCACTGCATAAGCTTCCGATGGGAATCATCTGCTCCATGTTATTTATATAAATGAACGTGCAGACAAATCCCAGACTTCTAGAAAGTGCCATCTTACTGGAGAGCAGGCCCTGGAGAGTGCTGGGTGGGCCTCAGAGCCCTGGGCTGGCATTGCAGGCAGCTGCTAGTGGGTGTGTTTCCTCCTGAGTGGAACAACCATGACTGCTCCACTGGCAGCTGGGGCAGTAAAGGCAAGAAGGGCTTCTTGCTGGAAGAGAACATGTGGTTGGTGGAGACACAGGGCTCTTAACTGAGCCTGGGAGTCAGCCTGTCCAGGCCTCCATCTCCCCACGTGTGGAATCTATAGCCCTCCTGCTCACAGCACAACCATGAGCTGCAGAGGTGGCCTCTCAGATTCTGGGTCAGAGAGGATGTCTGTGTCAAGCTAATGGGAATTTCACAGGACAAGGGGGTGTTATACTAGCAGTGATCCCAAAGTTGCCCCTGGCTTCATTTGTCCTACGGGCCCAGCAGCCGAGCTGGACCTCACAAGGACGATGCCCAACCTTCTCTTACCATCTTTGGGGCTCTCACCAGCAGCTCTGACCCATGACACCAAGTGGGCAGAGTCACAGGGGAACTTAGTGACATGGGGGAGCTCCACCCAGGCCAAGGAGGAGGAGAATGGGGCCACAGCTGGTGTCCAGGCTGTGCACACCCACTGAGGGCCGTGGAGGTAGCAGGGGAGGCCCTGAAGGCCAGACTGAGGGGTGGGACTTTATCCTGGTGCAGGGCGCATAGCCAGGACATGTGCTACCAGAAGGTGAACAGGGATATGGGGGCAAAAGGAATCAGGGGAGCTTCCAGGAAGAAGCGGTCTTGAATGATGCCATAGAGAGTGAGCAGAACATAGAGAGAGGAGGAAAAGGGAGGCCCTGGATGCTGGGTGGGGAAGTACACCTGTGGCATTCCTCCCATACTCACACTCATGCAAGCTTCACGAAGTTTCCAGAGTTACAGCCCAAAATAGCACATTCCTTTTTCAATGATTTGTGCTTTGAGGTGTCAGGACACTGCTCTGCCCACTTGGGAGTGCTTGGGATGGAGGACTGTGCATTCCACAGTGATGCTAGCACTGAGGGCACCAAGTCAAAAGGCCAGGGGACTCCAGCTGCACCTTGCCCACCTGTCATCACCCTTTCTCAGCCAAGGGGCCTCGTGCAGTTACAGGGAGCCTTGGCCAAGCAGCACCCCATGTGGGCCATGAACACCCAGAGAGCAGTAGGGGATAACAGGTGGAGTGCAGCATCTAGCCCAGTGGTTCTCAAGCTCTGAAGGTCATGTGCATTTCTACAAACTAGTACCTAGTCAGTGCCTTCCACAGGCTGTGCTGAATCCTGCCTGGCAGGGCCCATGCAGTCAGAGCATCTCCACAGATAGAGGTTTTGTGGTTATTCTTTGATGCCCATCACCTCCCAGGTATTATCCCGAGGAAGAGAGAAAAGTAGGAAACTTGAGCCCCCAAAAAACACAAAAGAAAGAGGAGACTCCTGTTCTGTGGTTCTAGGCAGTAGTGATCCTATGAGCATTTGTGAGGCATTGCCAAGGGCATTGCTACCCTGTGAGGAAGGTGCCTGAGTTCCCAGATTTCTAGCCTGAAGGAATGTGACACTCAGGGAGATGTCTAGGGTCCAAAAAGTCTGCCAAGAGCTGTCTGCGGGGCAGAAGTTCTCATGGGACAGGAAGGACTGGTCACTTGGGGCTAAAGTCAGGAACCTAGGGTGGGTATTGAACAGGAAAAGCAGCTGAGATGGCTGTGGAGTGGGAGGGGCCACATGGCCTGTTGACCCCTCCGCCCCCACGCCACACAGGGCCTGCCCTCAAAGGACCAACTAGCAGAGGCCTCAGCATGAGCACTGGCCAGCACATACGCATTGTTTCAGCATGTTGAGAACGCCCTCCTGCCCCTCCGCTTCCCAGACTCTGCAGCCTGCCCAGAGCTGCTGGGCTTGGACCTGGTATAAGGGCTACCTTGGGTCTTACCCTAGGTGACCCAGCAGGTACCCAGTCTAGAAGCCTGGCTGTGTCCTGGCTCCTCTGCCTGGCACTCACTCCATGGGAACTCCATGGCTCCATACCCTGGGAACTGGCCTGCTGGGTCCTACCTGCTGGTGGCCAGCCTGTCTCCCTCTGAGTCCTGGGCCCCTGTCTCGGCTCCATTACCTCACATGAGAGCTGGGGCCTATAACTGGCCCTTAGGGCATGCTCAGCAAGTGTTTGCTCATTGAATTAATGCATATGTGCTAATGACTGTTTCTGTTATTTATCTGATGTGAAGTTTGGGGTCAGAAGCACAGCCCCTGATTATGACATCATTCCTGTGAGAATTGATAGCTCTGTGAGGCTTTACAGTGTGGCTTCCAGGAATCCATTAGAGCTAATTAGTCCCCAGCAGAATGTGACATTCCTAGGCCACCACTTATCTCACTTTTGGGAACATCATGTGGCTCCTCCAGGCACTGCTGGGGATGGGAATTCTGTATCTTGTTTTTTTCTTCTGAAAGGTACCCCCCTGCTTTCCCCAAGACCTGAAACCATTTACTTTCCAGAGTTTCTGGTATTTCTGAGTTCACTCTAAAGAAGGCACAAGATGGTTTTGAAAAATCTTGTCCGAGGTGGAATATGGGATCTCAAGACCGCTTCTCTGAGGTTGGGGAGTAATGACAAGTACCTGTGGGCATCCTCTCCCCACTCAACCTGGTTCTTTCTTAGAACAGATGCTATTAGACCATGTACCTCACACAATTCAGGATCTTTGGGAGCGCATGGTTTCGCTGTGGCATCCTCCTGGACACCCCCACCTTGGGTGACCTCACTTGGGTCCAACAGTGCTGCCCATCCACCCTCCAAGTGAGCCTGAGCTCCTGGTCGTGGAACGTGGAGCACATTTCCTGCCTCTCCAAGCCTCAGTTTCTTCATCTATAAAACGGGAATCAGAAGGTGTAAGGCTTGAACAAGCTGGTGTACCGTGGCCACACCATCAGCACCAGCTGCAGCTTCCTTTGTCATTACCACGTCATTGGTGATACAATCTGGTCAGAAAGTCTTTAATTCCGACACTCTGGATCTAAACTAAACTAGTTCCAGGCTTTGTTCGGACATTTGGCTTGTTTATTTTATTTTAAAACAAGGGGCAACTTTCACCATAGTAACTCACCAGCAGTTCTTTTTAGAAGCTAGAATTGTCAGTTCTGTGTGGAAATGGTGAGTGAGTGGTGAGATTGGGAGTCAGACGAATGCATTATGTTCCCTAAAAACTCAGTTACTACAACCCATTTAAGGTCCTCAGAAAGAAGGAGGTAAATAAAGGCCAGTGCCACACTCCGTGGTCACTGAGCCTCCTGGGCCTCTGTCCTCATGTGAACATAATGTCCTGGCAGGGGCAGAGGAGCCTGAACCTTCCCCAGCTCTCTAGACGGGAGCCTTGGATTTTGGAAGTGAAGGCGATCAGTTCACAGGCGATCAGATCCAGCTGAGGACTGACAGTATATGTGGCAGGATGGAGGCTTAGAGGACTGGCCCAAGCCTGAGCGGGCTGGAGCTGCTGGCTGGCCAGGAGGCTGGCCATGCTTACCTTGAGGGAGATGCAATGGCAGTATGGGGGACTTGAGCCAGCACGAGGTGGCAAGGGATGGGGCCATTAGCTGTGAGCTCGGAGTTGCCCAGGTCCCTGTGGCTAAGGGAGGCCATGCAGCAGCCCCAAGCCACAGAAGAGGTGCCAATGAAGCAGGAGCGCCCCTTACTAACATGTGTCAGGGTGCAGAGAGTGGTGCCAGCCACTGCAGGGGCTCCAGAGCTCATGGGAGGCGGGTGAAAACAGACCTGGCCTCGCAGAGGAAGACTTCCCAACAGAAGGGTGATTTTTGCAGGACCAGTGCTGGGGTGGGAGACCTTGCCAAGGGGGCTTTGTCCCCGAAGGCTGTGGGTCTGGGACCTTTCCTTCCTGCATCCCCTGATTAACATCAGCATTTTCCTGCCTGCAGAGTCGAATGGCAGAGAGCCTGCGCCTTTTTGACTCCATCTGTAACAACAACTGGTTCATCAACACTTCACTCATCCTCTTCCTGAACAAGAAGGACCTGCTGGCGGAGAAGATCCGGCGCATCCCGCTCACCATCTGCTTCCCTGAGTACAAGGGCCAGAACACCTACGAGGAGGCCGCTGTCTACATCCAGCGGCAGTTCGAGGACCTGAACCGCAACAAGGAGACCAAGGAGATCTACTCCCACTTCACCTGCGCCACTGACACCAGTAACATCCAGTTTGTTTTCGACGCGGTGACAGACGTCATCATACAGAACAATCTCAAGTATATAGGCCTTTGTTGAGGAGCTGGGCGGGCCAATTTGCCTGTGGTGAAACCCCTGGGGTGTCACACCCCCACTCGTGCTAGGGAGACCCAGCCTAGGGGCAGAAAACTGGGGACCTGAAAAATGTCCCCCCCCACCTCCTTGGCCCCCACATTTCTGCAAGCATAAATATATATGGATAGATTGCTAGGTAGATAGACATCCACAAACATGCACACACACACACACATATGCACACACACAGTCTGGAGACGGCAAAGTTCCCCAAAGTGTTGAGGCCTCATGAAGACTTAAGCAGTTGTCACCATGTTCACTATGAGCCCATCCTGCCCCTTCACTTTGCCTTCCCGAGCCGGCCCCGCTCTGCATGGGGGTCCTCGTGGGACTATGAGGATAGGCGGCTGGGTCATCTGGAAGAAGCCAGCTCTGCCCAAGCTTGGGACTGGGGACCTTACTGCTGACCAGGAGGGAGGACCAGAGCAGGGTCCATGCGCCTTCCCTGCTGGCCACGCCTACCACTGGCCTACTCTGTATCACGTTCGTTCATTCTGGAACCAGGGTGCAAGGCCAGATGACAGCACTAACCAGACCTCTAGCCACTCACAGCTCTTTTTAAACAGCTTCAAAATATGCAGCAAAAATCCACACAATAACATGAGTGGCACGATTTGTTTCAAACTAGGCCAGCTGGGTTCCAGCTTTTCTTCTACTAGTCTGATGTTTTATAAATCAAAACCTGGTTTTTCTTCTCTGACATCCTTTTTTTGGCCAAATCTCGTGGTGTTTAGCAGAAATACGGAAAATTTCAAATGCAGTTGAGTATTCTTTTTTAAAATGCAGATTTTCAAAACATATTTTTTTTCAGGTGGTCTTTTTTGTGTCTGGCTTGCTGAGTGTAAAAGTTGTTATCTGGACGAGTCTGTCCCTCTGCTCCCGAGCGACACTGGGGCGGATGGCCGCCCTGTGACAGCCTCGCGGGGCCGCGTTGTACATAAGCCTGTGCAGCGTCCTCTTGTTACTGGTGCGGTTTCTGCTTTGTTTTTATTTCAGAAAATAAATGTGATGTATTTAAAGAAGGTTCTTCACCTAGGAGCGAATGAACAATAGCTAAATGTCTTTGGTATTTAAAAAGTAAATTATCCATTGGCTTTGCAAGTGGAGGAAGGGGAAGCAAGAGATGGGGTCCTGGCCCCTGCACGCCCTACACCTGAGACGGGCTGAGAGCAGCCTCAAGTCCTGTGAAGGCTCAGCCAGCATTGTAGCCTGAGGGAGGCCCTGCTGGGACCTCACACTCTGGCCCTTCATGTCCCAGGGCCTGTGACACCCGCCATCATGGAAGGACCTTGGCCGAGGGCCGCATGTAAATATGAACCCGTGCTGTTGAGAGGGAAGGCACCGCCAGAGTCCTTGCCAAATCTCCTTTTCTCTCAGCCACTGATTGGTACCTAGATGTCTGAGGTCAGTGTGTGGAATCACAGTCAAGGACTTTAAGAGATGTACAGAGGGAAAGAGGAGCTGGTGATTGTATGAAAGTTAAAGATTGTCTACTTTAAGAAAATAAAATACCCTGAATGAGCTGAGCCTTGTCCTGACGTGCTGTGTGTGTGTGCGGCTGACATCTGGGAGGGTGCCCAGAGACACCTTCCATGCCCAGGTTGCGTTTTCTTTCCCCTTATCCACACATTTAGGTAGAATCATTTGGAAATCATTTGGAAATCAGGAGAGGGGGAGGCCTGCCAGGCCCCTGTGTCTGGAGCGGCTGAGGTTCAGGGGTGAAGATGGCTCCAAGACCCCTGCCCAGTACTGGCCCAGGGTGCACCAACACCCACACCCATCACACCCTAGAGACACCTCTGCCAGAATTAGAATTAGACTCATCCCCACAGAGTGGAAGAAGTGGAGAGCCTGGAGGGTGCTGACAATGGCCAACATTATAGGTGGTCCTGCAAGGTGTGGGGAGGAGGGGTCCCCCACTATCCCACTGTTTGCTGACTCTAGCTTGTGTGCTTAGAGGCATCTCCTTGTGGTAGAAAGCACTAATTAGTAGTCAAGTAACTGTTCGGCCTGCACCAGGGTCCTTACAGATATTTTAACATCTCTACCATAGCAGGTTGTTGGCTGTGACCCATTTTACAGAGAGGAAAGGTGTCCAAGGTCAAGGTCAGGGGTTGGTGGAACAGAGAGGCAAGTACCTCCCAAGCCTGGGGTTCTTGACTGGCTCTGCTCCTGATCCTTCTGCACCCAGACAGACAGGATTCCACTGGGAGCCCAGAGACTCCTGCACCTCCTCCTCCAATCCAGGACCCACACAAAACCCTAAATGAGGACCAGCAGGTGGAGACGCACATGCATGCACACACACAGATACACAGCGTACAGACACATACAGATTGGGCTGTCTCCCTCCCCCACCCTGAGCCCTCTTGGGGATTCCCTTCACACCTTCCCACATCACCAAACAGCAAAAACCCAAGGGGACTTTTGTATAAGAAGAAATAGCATGTGACTTAAAATCTTTGAGACTTATTTTACACTTTTAATGCCAACTGTGAAAAGCGCAGTAATTTCACCATGAGCATCCTTCACCTAAATATACACAGATAGAAGGAAAACAGGAGGATTCTGCCTTCTCTTTTGATGTGCTCAGGGATGGGAGGTGGCTTCCCTGAGACAGACCTCCCACTTCCCAGAGTCTAGTCGGCAGACTCTTCAGGGTCCTGCCCTCCACTGCAATCTATCTGCATTGCTTTTCTTTTTTTTTTTTTTTTTAACTTACATGAACTGACTCTCCTTGCCTCCTTTCATCGACAACTCTGATTAGTATGTGTTCTATATTCTTCTCTTCCACAACATTTTGGAGACCATGTATTCAGTGAATTTCTTTTTTCATTTCGTGTGTTGACTGTTTTTATTGAAGTATAATTGACATATAATCCTATTAGTTTCAAGTATACATCATAGGGATTGAGGGTTTTTTTTAATGTTTATTTTTGAGGGAGTGGGAACAGGGGAGGTGCAGAGAGAGAGAGGCACAGAGGTTCTGAAGCGGGCTCTGCGCTGACAGCAGAAAGCCCCATGTGGGGCTCGAACTCATGAACCACGAGATCATGACCTGAGCTAAAGTCTGATGCTCAACCAACTGAGCCATGCCAGTGCTCCAATGATTCAGTATATTTATATATGTTATGAAACGATCCCCATGATAAGTCTAGTCACCACCTGTCTGTGCTGGTTCTTCCTCTCATGGGCCTGCTACATCCACCTCTTGCTCCGCTAATCATGCTGATGTACTTTCCCCAAGCTTGAAGTCCAAGACTGTCTATCCCTCAGAGCCCAGCCTGCTGAGTGTTGCACATCCCCTCCTTCCCACACTCCATTGCATAGTGCTCACTCCAGGGCAAGGTGACCTGGGGACCTGGCACAATTTGACCCACCTCCTTCTACTGTGCCCAAACAGTGCCCAGTATGGAGAAGGCACATGCTAAGCCACAGGCCCAGAAAAGGCCCACCAATGGTGGCATCAGCCAGAGGGAAATGAGCTCTAGGGCCAGCAGCAGAGGGACCAGTGAGAGGAGGCCAGCACTGACAGGAAGAATCTCTATCCTGTGCAGGAAGGCCTGGCCCAGTCCTGCCTTCTGCAGGTGACTAACCACAAGCCAGGTCCCACCGTGTGGCCAAAGACTCCCTCTTATAGGGCACACTGCCATCTCCACCTGTAGTTCTCTTGGTCATCAAAGATGATGAGACGGGTCAGTGACAATAACCTCAGCTCCCTTCAGTGACGACACACCATATGGCCCTGGGCTGAGCCTGGTACACACGTCTAATTCCAGCCTCCTCTACTCTCAGGAAGTCGAGATTACTGATTCGATTTTATAGAGGAGAAAGCAGAGACCTGGAGGGGGAATGACTTCCTGGTGTCACACAGTGTAACAAGTGACCCAACCAGGCCTGGGTTATCAGGGGCAGTGCTCCATCTACCTTCCCTGGAGCCCACACAAGCCCCTGGCCATCTGGGACAAATAGGCATAGGGCGCAGGTCTATTGGCTCAGGGGCAAGTACTGGGGAGGGGTGCAGTACACCATGAGGACACGGGGGCCCCACCAAGGCTGGATGGCACCTTGGGGGCTCGTCTCACTAAGAGATGAGCTGGGCAAGGGGTTTCAGTGCTGAGTAGGTCCAAGACCAGGAGCCAGCTGGTACTGCCCAGTGCATGCACCAGAAGGACTTGACCCTCTTTGTGTAACAAGATGTCCTGTACCATGCTGGTGCCACAGCTGGGCTAGCAGCTCAGAGTCCAGTCCAGTCTCACAGGTGCACCCAGTCACTCTGGTTCCAGGATACTGTCAGAGGGCTCAAGGGGCCTGGGCCTTGGCCAGCGGGGCTGGTTGGGAGACACTACTGGGGCCCTGGTACTGTTCAGGTTCATCCCAAAATCTTGTTACAAAAGAACCCTCAATTTCAACATGAGAGTTCTCTCCTACAGAATGTCTAGCCACAAAATGAGACCTGTTTCTGTGTGTGGTTAGCAGAAACAAGGGAATAGAGATTCTCCCAGAATCCCCAGTGGTCATTTAGGGCCCAGCTGACAGGGAACATGGCCTGGAGGCTTCTGTATGGTATTTGCTTCTCCAATCTGGTTTCTCCCTGCCTGACTTGTACCACCCTGGGGCCTGAGATGAGAGCCAGGCTCTATCAGGCAGTCATTGATCCTGTGTTACCCCCTGCTGGTTACTCTGGGAAACTACACACTAGGCCAGATCTTGCCAGGCACCAAGGACTCAGGGAAGACCTACTTTCTCCCACAGATACCCAACACTACAGACGAAGCAACTGAGACACAGTGACTGGAACAGAGCAAGGGCCCAACACATAACTATTGAATTAATGAAGGAAGGGAGGAAATGAATTGCAGCAAATAACTAACAAATGATCCTTCAAAATACAGCATAAAACCTAAACACCAATATTTGTTGAGTGCCAGGCATTCAGCCAGGTGCAGAGGGTGCCCTCTGGTGTGGCAGTGGATAGGAAACCCACACTAATGACCACCAGGAGGAGAGCTGGCTGAGTCCTAACTACCCCAGCAAACCACACAGGCACACATATTCCCATGCTCAGTGACGAAGCTGAGGCTTTGACAGGCTATGCTACTGCCCAAGGCCACACCCTGATTGAGAGTGCGATCACTGAAGTGGATGCATTCACCCCACCTGGAGGCCCAGTGAGGATACTACCTAGGACACAGCCAGAAGCCACCCAGAAGCCACTGTGTTCAGAGTTCCCCCAGGCAGACCTCTTGCGGTGTCTGGCACACTGTATGCCTCCCTGTTCCTCCAGCTATCCCCACACCCCACTGCTGCACATCCCTCACCAGAGTGTCCCAGGCCTGCCTTCTAGACATGCCACAGACCATGAGCAGCAGCCAAGAGATCCTGTGACAGAAGGCCGAGGTTCACCGCTGGGGCCCCCAGTGAGGCTTGTCAGAACCACACAACCCCTACTCCTCATGGTGGGCCCAGTGGCTGTGGATTCCAGAACAACTTTGCAGGAAGGAGATAGGGATAGGGCCCTTCCCACCAGAACACAGATCGCCATAGAACTTTCGTAATCAAGACAGTGTAGGACTGGCAAGGGCTAGACAAGAAGACCTAGAAACAAACAAAAATCCAGTTCAGGTACCTTCACCAGCTAAATGTAAAAAAGCAAAACTCTTACACTTTTAGGACAAAATAGGGCAGAATATCTTCATGAGCTCTTAAGCAGTACCAAACACAAACACATACACACACATGCAGACATATATGTGTGTGCATACACATGCGCACACACACACAAAACTGCTGGGCCAATGAATTAGCAAATAAACAGTGAAAAGTCATGCAAAAAACCCAGGAAATGGTATTTGCAGTGTACGTAGCCAACAAAGGATTGGAAACTAGGATATATGAAACACTCCTTCAAATCAATAAGAAATGGAAAAACAACTCAACAGAATGTGCTCAGGTTCCAGGGAGGCACTCGGCAGGAGAGGAGACACAAGCGGCGCCAGGCAGAGGAAAGATGCCCCCTCTCTCAGTCACAGGGGACAGCAAAGCCACATACAGTGAAACAGCACAGCACACCATCAGATTGCTGGTGAGGATGGGCACCAGACTCTCTCCTGGCTGGAGGAGGGTAAGCTGGGAAGCAATTGCAGTGTCTGGCCAAGCTGAAGGCCATTCATTCTCTGCCCCCCACAAGGATGATCTCCTCCAGCAGAGGCTTTGGAGGGACTCCAGGAAAATCTGAGCGGGAATGCTCAGGATCAGAAACAACCAGCACGTCCCATTAGCCAAGCAGGAGTAAGCGTACGTTCAAACACCAGAAGGGCACACCATAGATAAAAGAGGAAAACAGAGCCCATGACACAACATGGATAAATCTTGAAATTGTAACATTAGGTTCTTTAAGTCGCAAGGGGATATATTCAGTAAGATCCATTTACACAGAGTTTTAAAGCACATAAGTCAAGGGGTGCCTGGGTGGCTCAGTTGGCTAAGTGTCCAACTTCGGCTCAGGTCATGATCTCACGGTTTGTGGGTTCAAGCCCTGCATCAGGCTCTGTGCTGACAGCTAGCTCAGAGCCTGGAGCCTGTTTTTGGATTCTGTGTCTCCCTTTCTCTCTGACCCTCCCCTGCTCACGCTGTCTCTCTCTCTCTCTCAGAAATAAATAAAAACATTAAAAATTTTAAAAAATAAATAAAACATGCAAGTCAAGATCTCCAAATAACTACATCCATGGTAAAATACAAAGCCATGCGTTAGGGATATAGTCAGAAATTATTGGTGGCTCCAGGGAGGGCAGAAGAAAGCGTGCTTGGTGGAGAGGTTGGGGGGCTCACAGGGTGCTTGGACTGCCATTACTTTTTTTAAAACAAAAATCTCAAGCAAATATGAAATATGGCAGTATGTTAAACTTAATAAAGCTGTGATGGTACTCGAAATTTCTTATCAGTGTCTCTGTATTTCTCTGAAGGCTTAAACAGGTCACATTCATTTAAGAGAGCTGGCTGACCCTCTGGAAAACAGTGTGGAGGTTCCTCAGGAAACTAACAATAGAACTCCCCTATGACCCAGCAATAGCACTGCTAGGCATTTACCCAAGGGATACAGAAATGCTGATGCATAGGAGCCCATGTACCCCAATGTTCATAGCAGCACTCTCCACAATAGCTAAAACATGGAAAGAGCCTAAGTGTCCATCAACAGACGAATGGATCAAGAAGATGTGGTTTATCCATACCATGGAATACTACATGGCAATGAGAAACAATGAAATCTGGCCATGTGTAGCAACATGGATGGACCTTGAGGGTGTTATGCTGAGCGAAATAAGTCAGGCAGAGAAGGACAAATATCATATGTTTGCACGTATAGGAGGATTAGGAGGAACTTGACGGAGGAACAAGGGGGAGAAGAAGGGCGGAAATGGTGGGGGAAAGGGAGAGAGGCAAACCATGAGAGACTCTTGAATGCTGACAAAAACTGAGGACTGATGGATGTGGGGGGAGGGGGGAATGGGCATGGAGGAGGACACTTGTGGGGATGAGCACTGAGTGTTATGTGGAAACTAATTTGACAATAAACTATTTGTAAAAAATAAAATAAAATAAAATGAAAAGAGAGCTGGCTGGGAGCTCCACACCTCAAGGAGAGTTCCTCCATGGTGAGCACAGGGCATTTACTTAGTTCAGCCCTGAGCACAGGAACTTCATAGACACCCCAGTATTCCAGTGGCCCTCAACCATGGCCTCAAGGGAGAATCAGCCAAGGTGCATTTGAGAAGACATGTATGCGCATTCCCAGAAACAGATTTTGTTGGCTTGTGCTAGGGCCAGGGATAAGCAGGTCTTTAAACACACACACACACACACACACACACACACACACACACACACACACTATCAGAAGCTTCTGTCATCTGGCCCAGCCCAACTGGCAAAAGGCATGCCTCCCAGATGAGCAGCAATCCCAGGTCCCCAAGGGCTCTCTCTATTTGGTCCACCTCTCTTCACCTGATCCCATAGTTATCTCTCCCTGGGATCTCAACTCAGAGAGCGCTCACATGTCGATTTGATGTTTATGGTATATTTCGTGCAGGGTAATACACTACATGCTTGATGAGCATCTTCTCACTTGCCCTCACTTCAAGTTTTCAAGGCAAGTAGTATCAGCCTCACCTTAAAAAAGAGGAAGTAACTCATCCAGGGGCATGCAGGGAACCAGGGGGAAGGGCAGAGAGAACCTAGGGCTGTGTCACTCTTGGGCTGCAATGCCTTTTTGCCCACCTTTAACTTAAGGCACCCCCTTTAAGACCTTGATATCATGCCTCTTGGAATAAGCCCTCCATTTAAAAATGTTCATTGCACGATGTGACAAGGCAATGTCATTCTGACACGAGATCTCAACCCATGAGCTGCAGCGGGTGGGTGGCCTCACCCTGGACTCCGCATGTAATTAGCAGGAGTAGTCAGCTGAAGGGGAAATTGAGCCTAGGGGCAGAGTGGCCTTTGAGGCAGTCCTTCTTTAATCCTTAAACATGCTATAGCACTTCACAAAGGAGGACATTTACAGGGCTATAATCATCAGGGAAACACAAATTAAAACCAAAATGAGATACTGCCACATACCCACCCACCAAAATAGCTAAAATAAAGAGCCAGGAAAGATCAAGTGTGGGTGAGGATAGAGAGCATGTGGAACTCTAAGACACTGCTGGTGGGAGTGTAAATTGATATAACTATTTTAGAAACTCATTGGTAGTATCTTCTAAAGCTGAACATAAACTTATCCCTAGCAATTCCCCTCCTAGGTATGTCTCAAAAGAAACTCATCTATGCATCCATCCAAAGACATGACAATGTTTATAGACACTATTCTGGGTATTCATACACTTGAAACGGTTCAAATGTCTGTTGGCAACAGAGCGGATAAATAAACCGGAGAATTGTATACTCATATAACATGAATACCACACTCCAGTGCAAATCAGCAAAAACCATACGTGGATCTCAGTGGTAAACGTTGAAGAAAAAGAAAGCCAGAAACAAGATATTTCAGTCTATATGTTTGTACTGACGTAAAGTTTAATAAAAGGCATAAACTAATCTATGGTCTTATGAACAGAAGATACTGTTCACCTTTGGGATGAGGGGTAGTAACTCCATTTCTTAATCTGGGTAGCGATTTGATGGCATGTCCTCTTACTACAATTTAATAAAGCCTTCATGTATGATTTGTGACTTTTTGATATGTATGGTATACCTTAATAAAAGCATAACTTTTTATAAAAACGTGCTTTAGACCATGATCTGCAGCAGGGCACATGAGTGACCTGGAGTGGAGACCAAGGGGCCGCCTGAATGCCCACTGAGTGCCTACCTGAAGGAAGCTGGGCCACATGCTTGAAAGCCAGGTGCAGGTTTTCCCGACAAGCTGACTGAGGGTCGTTCAGCAGGTAGGACAAGGCAAGGATGACATCATGCTTTAAAAAGCCCTCTCTGGGGAAGAGAAGTCAGGTTTAGACATAATTAAGACCATGCCCAGAGAGGATCCAGTAAGAACCAAGAGGAAGTTGCCCACCCACAACCCTGCCTGGAGCCTGAGCCTGTGCTGGTCGGTGTAGACCACATCCCTCTGGTTTCCTGAGAGAAGAAAAAGTCCAGAGGTGGACAATATGTTACAGAATCCCTAGAGGCCAGGAGAGCAGAGTGGCTTGGGTGAGGGTGGAAAGAACCACGCGCTGGAATCACGTAGCTCTGCCCCTTCCTTAGCTAAGACTCCAACCCCTCTTTGTGCCCCTTCATCCTTCCTTTCACTCTTGTGAATCTGTAAAATGATGAGACAGCAGAGCCTCACAACTGACCCACCCTGATCAGGGCTCCATCCAGCAGGGCACACCACCCCCCATGCTCAAGGCTCCGCAAGCCCCGCCCCTCAAAGTGCCTGCTTCTTCTCCCAGCTGAATTGTGACCTTGCCAACAGCCAGATGCTTGCCTCCAAACCTATGTATGCCTGTTATGCTTGTTGTTATAATTATATAAGTTAATTAGCTATTAGGTAAGCCAATTAGATGTGAGAAGTTTTATGGGTTTTTTTTTTTAATTCCTTATGAAAACAAAGTTGATTCAGGAAGACTCAAAAGTGAGTCTCAAAAAAAAAAAAAAGAGTGAGCCGATCGTAAAAGATCGTAAAAGAAGGTTTTTACACGCAGATTACTCCATTAATGTCTGAGTTCTCCACTCTATCTTAAAGAAACCAAAGCTGTAAATTAAAATGATGTTACAGGTGTGATTTAAGCAAGAGATGACAGGAAATGCCAACCAGTGGGCAGATAAGCATAGCGAGACTCGACCAAGGTCATAGCAGGAAAGTTTGAAGTCCCCAGATACCAGGGCTCCTGTCCCCTACATAGTCTCCTGTGTCCCCCATGCCCCCAAGACCCCCATGTCCTGTGTCTACCCTTCTCAGTGCAAAGCGTATGAATTGGGACTCTCACTGTGGTACCACGTCCCCATATGCACCCTGTTTGTTCACAGTGACCTGTCGGGCCAGGGCCGCACATGGAGGATGCTAATCACATCCCGCTTTGGGGACCTGATATTAGAACCCAGAGGTCAGGGGGACTGAGAGACTGAGGCCACCATCTGGAGATGGCCCTGAGTGAGTGGGTATGTGAGTTCATGGAGACTATCTGCAGGAAGAAGGACGCAGCAGTCCCCAAAGACAGGAGTACATGGTGGCCACCCAAGTCAATGTGAAGCAGATGTTCCTGGGCTGAACATTTGACGTGCACTACCTCATTTGACTCCCTGCTCTGACAGGCAGGTGCAGATGAGGATAGTGAGGCAGAGAGAGCTTGGGGAGAGCCAGGACTGAGCAACATTGAGTTTTGTGAGGTTCCCCTGACATCCCTGAAAGGATCTCAAGCTTCTGTAAAGAGGCCTCTGTCATTTACATCAAAGAAGCCTGGAAACACTGAGCAACCTGCCCTTCTATTCCTTCTCTCTGGGCATGTGCACACTGGACATCAGTTGCTGGGAAGGACTGGAGGGCTGTTTGTGATTCTCGGTTCTGTTTTCTTTCTTTTCCTTTTTCCTTCCTTCCTTCCTTCCTTCCTTCCTTCCTTCCTTCCTTCCTTCCTTCCTTCCTTCCTTCCTTTCTTTTTGAAAGAGAAAGAGAGGGAAGGGGAGGGGCAGAGGGAAAGAGAATCTTATGCAGGCTCCATGTCCAGCCAGAGCCTGATGTGAGGGTAAATCTCACAACCATGAGATCATGACCTGAGCCGAAATTAAGAGTCAGATGCTTAACTGACTGAGCCACCCAGGGGCCCCTGGTTTCTGTTTTCAATACCAGGTAAACCTAGTGATCCCAGGTCTAGAGGGTGAGCTGAGCTGATACGGGAAAGCACCCCCATCCTCCCCTGATACACACATAAACTGATAGACAACAATTCAGAGTGCTCAAAGTCATCTAAGGGCATGCAGTGTGGCTCCAAAGCATGACAGAGGTTTCCAGAGACAGCTGCCCACCTGCCCACGTTATGGGTCGCCATGATATAGAGCACCTCAGTGGTCTTTATCCGCACCATGTCATTGTTATCCTTCAGCAAAGCTTTCAGGCTCTCCAGGCAGCCTGCAAGGCACAAAAACCTTTGAACATTTACCATTCTCAGAAATCAATGAACCTAGAAGTCAACAGGTAAGCCAATGTTGGGCAGCAAGAGACAACCAGAGGCTCCACTGCTTTGGGGCCTCAGGGAATCACTTACAAGATATTTCAGAGTATATAAGATATACAGAGTGTATAAGATATACAGTAACTTGTATCAGTTACAAGATATTCAGAGTCACCAAAGGGGTCTCTTTGTGCTAGAAAGGCTCAAATCAGGGGACCATTTTATCTAATGCCCTGCACACTTCCGACCAATGCCTCCTCTCACAGCCCACTGCAGAATTAAGAAAATGGCCTTTGCCTTTAGACAGACTGAGGGGCCAAATTCTCATCCCTGTCCCAAAGCAGTCCTACCTGTGAATGGGCTACACCTAGGGATGCCAGGTTGAGCAAATAAAAATCCTGCTTTATTTATTTATCTGGCAACCCTAACCTCATTCCCTTCCTCTGAGCCTCTGATTTTCATCTGTTGGTTTTCTGATCTTCCCTCCTGAAGCAGGTGCTACTAGGATTAAGATAACACAGGCACTGCACTGGGGTGTTGCTGGCCCAGGGTCAGGCTTATTAAATAGCAGCCCTTATTGTTGAAGCTCCACCCAATGTCCTAGCTCCTGGTTCTAGGAACCCCAGCCAAAGCTGGAATTAACTAGCCCTTCCACTAGGGCTGGAGGGAGAAGAATCAGTTCATCCAGCACTGGGTGTTATATGGAAACCAGCTTGACAATAAACTATTTGTAAAAAAAAAAAAAAAAAAAGAATCAGTTCATCCATCATGTGCCTGGTCTGGGAAAGGTGTGACCATGCCATGAAAGTCACCTCAAGTCTTATTTTGATAATTAGAAAAGTGGGACACAAGGGACATATAGCTCCCAGATATACATGTGGTTTTAATAAGGTGTGTCTATCTTTTGTGACAGCTTTGTGAATGAGATACATAAGCAGAGCTGTTTGGTGGATTTGTGGCCACCTGGTTGAGCCATAGCAGAGGGAGCTGATTTGTGGTTCTGGGTGGTACAGACTGGTGGTGTCTGGGCAAGTACTGACTGACCAGCCAGGAGGGATGCAGTGAAGGGGCCAGGTCACCTCAGTCCCTCCCGCCTCGAGCCACTGTCTGTCCATCCAGACCCTAGTTATGGTTACCCAGGCTGTGACGTTCTCACCTATGTCAATGGCCACGTAGACATGCTCAGGGTCATGCATAAGGTCACACAAAGCCATGAGAGCTTTCTGCCTCATCAGCAGGTCCTCTGACTGCAGCTCCTTGTTCAGCTTGGGTAGGGCCCGACAGCCATAGGCAATGGCAGCCTGGGTGGGGTTGATGTCAGGTGGCAAGTACATGGAGATCCGGGCATGAGCCATCTTTCCACGCCTGCGAGGGCAACCTTCTAGCTTTCAAAACAGAGCTATGCAGAAACCACTGATGAAGAGAATCCAAAAAGTTGTTGTTATTACTACTGTCATTTAGAAGCTACTTCTCATTCGATCCTCAAAACTGTAAGGGTAGCCAGGTGGATACTTTTACTTTCATTTTACAGATGAGCAAACTGAGGCTGAGAACAATGAAAGAATCTTCTCAAGATCACAGTAAAGGTAAATAGCAGCCCAAATTGCAAACTCCAGAGTTCTCCCGAGAGTAATGACAGAGGAAACCACTAGTACTTCACAGGCTGGGGACTGTAAAGGCACAAAAGACACAAAACGAAAAAAGCAAACACTAATATGGTCACCATATGTAGTACTTATCTTATGCCAGCAATGCCTAGTATCTAATTCAACCACTCCGGAAGGAGGGGACTTGTGTTATCCCAAATTTACAAAGGAAGTAGTTGAGGCTTAAGGGTAGAAGTTTGCTTCAGGTGGTGGAACTGATAAGGCCAGGAGCCAATGTTCAAATCCAGGTCTACCTCATTTGTCCATTAGGGACCCATATCCAGATGCTCCTGACACAACCACAAAAAAGGAATTGAGGATAAAGTGTGATTTATTTCTATTAATTACAAACATACACACTTTGAGCGACTATAGGCAGTATGGCTCAGTACAGCTGACCCTTGAACAACACAGGTTTAAACTGCATGGGTCTATTTACACGTGGATTTTTTACAATATGGTACTTTTTTTACATAATATACTTTTGCATAAATACTTTTTTACATAAATACTTAACGTATTTTCTCTCCCTTATGCTTCGTTTTTTTTTTAGTTTATTTATTTTGGAAGAGAGAGAGCACACACCTGTGCACACAAGTGGAGGAGAGGCTGAGAGAGAGAGAGACAGAGAATCCCAAGCAGACTCCTCATTGTTCGTGTGGAGCCCAAAATGGGGCTGGAACTCACCGACCTGAGTGAGGTGAGATTATGACCTGAGCTGAGATCGAGTAGGATGCTTAACCTACTGAGCTACCCAGGTGCCCCTATGCTTTTCTTTTTTAAAAAATGTTTATTTTGAGAATGAGAAAGAGTGGGGGAGGGGCAGAGAGAGAATCCCAAGCAGGCTCCGCACTGCGGAGCCCAACATGGGGGCTCAATCTCATGACCCATGAGATCATGACCTGAGCAGAAATCAAGAGTTAGATGCTTAACTGAATGAGCCACCCAGACGCCCCCCTTTAGTAACATTTTCTTTCCTTCAGCTTCCTTTATTGTAAAAATATAATATATAATAAATATAATATACATGTTGTTTATTTTATAGGTAAGGCTTCTGGTCAACAGTGGGCATACTAGTAGTTAAAGAGTGACTCAGAAGTAATATGTGGATTTTCGACTGTGAGGGAAGGGTAGTGTTAGCACTCCTAACCACTAGGTAGTTCAAGGGTTCAACTATAGTTAAGAACAGGCTCCAGACTTGGGCTGTGGGTGGCCCTTGACAAGTTACTTCTGTCTGTGTCTTTCTACAGCTGCAAAAGGGAGGTGATAATAGCACCTCCTTCACTCCCTCCTAGAATTGTCATATGAACTGCTGCTCATGGGCCTGCCACACCAGGCTCTGGACACGTCCTCTGCAGTTACTATTATAGTGGTGGTGGTTACTTCAATTAGTCGCAGTGACAGTCCCAGCCCTGTAGGAATGGTCAACTCCAGTAAAAGAGGTGAGCCAGACTCTGATTCTGGGCACCAAGTGACCAGGGAAAGAGGGTAGGGGGCCTACCTGGAAGGGACGCGGCCATTTCTGGACTCCCCTCACAAGAAAGAGTGGGTGCTGGGGACAGGGGCCTGGTCTCCTCTAAGGACCTTGGGTTCGAGAGTCCAACCAGATGAGAGAGCCCTGGGATAAGAGGACGTGAGCCCAATGCGAACCCGACTGGATGGGTCTGGGGACCCCCTGTTCCCTTTGGCATCCGCTGGCTCACCTGCCTCAGCGCGTGGTTCCGGAAGCGCACGCCGTTGCCAGGCGACCAGGTTGCCAAGCTACTCCCGTGGCGTCCTCAGGGCCTGCCGCGCAGGCGCAGGGTCCCCGGCTGGGAGGAGCTGTGAGTGGGGACAAAGATACTTTACAAGGTTACTGTGAGGAACAAAGGCAGCTCAGCTTTGTTCATAGTAAAAAAAGGAAGGGAAGGGAAAAAATGATTGTACGCTCTGAATTGAACATTGCATGCCTTTAATCCTCAGAGCAAACTCGTGAAGTGATAACTCCCAGTTTACAGACAGAAACTTCAGAGAGGTTCAGTACCTTCGTTTAAATCACACAGGCCTGATCCCGGGACTATCTAGCCCTGGCCCATGTTCCTTGATCTACTTTCTGACTACCTGATAATGACACTGATCGGCTCCTGCAGTGGACACAACACATTGTTGGTTGGAGTAATTGTTCTTGAAAGCAAGCCAGACCCAGCCATCACCTGCATAAAACCCTCCTGTGGCTCCCCCCTGGTCTCAGGACAGATTCCAAACTCTTAGCCTGCCACTTAAGGCCCAGGGTCATGGCCTCCTTAAGTTATGCTGGGTTCTAATTTCCTAAATGGTCAACTCTTTCCTGCAGCCTGAGCTTCTTGTAACACTGACCACCTCTGTCCTTCACGACACAACTTGATGTACACTTCCTCCATGAAGCCTATCCTCTCCCCAATTCCAGGTTAGAAAATGTTCCTGCAGCTTAATTTTCCCATTGGCAAACTTTCTCCTCTAATTCGCTATTTATTTCTCTGTTTCGTCCTGCAGACTCCAACTTCCCTCAGAGTGGAGACCACGTCATTCCTGTTTATGTGTCTTTCCAGTGCCAGGAATATACTAGAAGGCTTTCAGTAAATGTAGAATAAATGAATGGTTAATGGGCTTGAATCAAGATTTATAGTCTACAAAGCACCTTCACCATCTTGTGTGATCCTCACCACAAACCCTTGAAGTAGAAGGTCAGGTTCATTTTATAGCTGAGTAAAATGAGGCATAGGAAGAGGTAGAGCAACTCACATAAGTCCACCCCCTAAGCCTGAGTCTTCAGCACTGAAACTTAACAAAGGCACCAAGCATTAGCCTCCAGCACATTTAGCTTTGAAATGAAGATAACTAACCTAGATCTGTTGTCCCAAGGATCCCATATGGTGATGTGGAGATCTGCCCCCTAATACTGTATTTCCAAGGACCCAGTCATAAAAGATCTCTCTAAGCCAGAGCCTCTTAGCTTTTTTAGGGAGGTGGTGTAGAGAGCAGTGGACTAGGAGTTCAGGAAATCTGCGTTCCAATTCTAGTTCTAACTCACTGGGGAAATTCTTTTGATTTTGTGAGCCTTAGGTTCCTTATCTGTGAAATCAGGGAGCTGAATCAAGTTGATTCTCAAAGCTGGGAACCCTAGCTAGGCCTCTCAGAATCTGGTTATGGAGTCTTTTTTTTTTTTTTTAAAGACTTTTTTAAAAAACATTTATTCAGTTTTGAGAGAGAGAGAGAGAGACAGTGTGAGTGGGGGTGGAGTAGAGAGACAAGAGTGAGAGAGACACAGAATCGGAAGTGGGTTCCAGGCTCTGAGCTGTGAGCACAGAGCCCCACATGGGGCTTGAACTCATGAACTATGAGATCATGACCTGAGCCAAAGTTGGACGCTCAACTGACTGAGCCACCTAGGTGCCCCCACAGTCCTTTTTTTTTTTTTTTAAATTATCCTTGTATTTTATTATTTTCAATCTCCTTTTTGTTATGTTTTTAAAGATACACATAACATTACGTGTAACATATATGTTAATTTATGAAACAAAAATATAATAATCGTCTGTGAATTCACCATGAGAACATTATCAATGTCTGCATCCTCTTCCCTATCCCCATCCTCCTCTCCAAAGCTAACTACTCTATCATTTTGTGATTACACAGTCTTACAAGTGCCTCTGGAGGCCATCTAGCCCACAGGCTTCACTCTTCAAACAGAAACTAGCATATAGGAGCTCAGTGATTCAAGTCAGCTTATAAACAGCCATTAATTACAGAAATTAATTATAAAATGAGCTCCAGAAGCCAGGCATATGATATTCAGGCATCATTAGATTCAGAACTACACAGATTAAGGTCAATAAATGGTAAGCCACTGTAGGGGGCTGGACTCCAATTAAATGCCAATGCTACAGCAAGAGTTTTTATGCCCTGAATGCAGAGAGGAGGAGGTGTCTGGGGGAAAGACTTGAAGGAGGGAAGCACACCAAAATAATCAAGACTGACTTTGTAGGGCCAGAGATGGGGGATCTTATTATTCTTTGTGTTCCAAAGTGTTTATTTTCACTTGAGTTATTTATTCAATAGGCAATATAGGCACATAGAGGGAAATCTAGAAAGTATGAAAGTAAAATGTCTCCCTCCTTCCTCAGCCCCCAGCCAACAGGTTGTCTTCACTTGTACCTCTGGTAGCTTTCCAGAGCTAAGCTAAACTTATACAAGTAAATATGATTCAAACAATGTTCTCCACCTTCTTTTTTTTTTCTGATTTAATATTCATTCACTCACTTAACGTTCACTAAATGTCTGGTCTGTTTATTTTTATTTTTATTTTTTTAATTTGATCATGACCTTATTTATTTCTAGGAGAGAGAGAGAGAGAGAGAGAGACAGCGTGAGCAGGGGAGGGTCAGAGAGAGAGGGAGTCACAGACTCTGAAACAGGCTCCAGGCTCCGAGCTGGCAGTCAGCACAGAGCCCGACGCGGGGCTCGAACCCAGGAACCGCGAGATCATGACCTAAGCGAAAGTCGGATGCTTAACCGACTAAGACACCCAGGCGCCCCCAGGCTCTGTTTAATCAATACAATACATGGATGAAATAAACACAAACACCTCTGCTCTCACTGCTGCCAGTGAGGGGAAATAGACAACATAAACAATAAGTTATATAATATGTTAGAAAATAGTAAGTGCCTGGGAGAAACAGAGCGGAATTAGGGGTTGGGAGAATGCTGCAATTGTGTAAATAGGCTGCTTTGGAGAAGTCTCATCTAGCGGTGTTATCCAAACAAACTTGAAGAAGCTGAAGGAGGGGAGCAATGTGAATATCTGGAGAAAGAGCTTTCCAGACCTAGGGAACAGCCAGTGTGCAAACACCCCAGTGCCTGGTGTGTTGCAGGAACAGTAAGAAGGCCAGTGGAGCCTGTGTGGTATGGGGGGATGGGGAGTAAGCAGGTGACAATCAGAGAGGAGGGGCCCCTGGGTGGCTCAATTGGTTGAGCACCTGACTCTTGATTTCTGCTCATGTCATGATCCCAGGGTCATGGGATCAAGCTTCACATTGGACTCCGAGTGGAGCCTGCTCAAAATTCTCTCTTTCTCTCTCTCTGCCTCTCTCTCCCCTGTGCTCTCCTCTCTCTAAAATAAAATAATAATAATAATAAAAAATCATTTTATTTAAAAAAATTTTAACATTTATTTATTTTTGAGAGACAGAGAGAGACAAAGCACAAGCAGGGTAAGGGCAGAGAAAGAGGGAGACACAGAATCCCAAGTAGGCTCCACGGTCTGAGCTGTCAGCACAGAGCCCCATATGGGGCTCAAATCCATGAACGTGAGGTCATAACCTGAAGTCAGACGCTTAACAGACTGGGCCACCCAGGTACACCTAAAATAAAATAAATTTAAAAAGAAGAAGAAGAAGAAGCTGATGATGAAGATACAGAGAGAGGAAATAAGGCCAGAGCAAATTACGTGAAACCTCTTGTGCCATTGTAAAGACTTTATTACTCTGAGAAAGATGAGGAGGCATTGGAAGATTTCCATGATCTGATCTGTTTTAACAGGAGGATCCCTGGGGCTGCTGAACTGGGAATAGGCCAGGGGCAAGGGTGAAGGCAAGGCGACCAGCTGCAGGGAGAGAAGATGATGGCTTGGACATCGGCAATACCAGTTGGAAGTGGAAGAGACTAAGAGGATACTTCATACCAATATATTAAGAAAAACGGAAAAATTTAGATAACCATAAAAATAATATTCAATATTATAAAAATAAATAAATGCTTCACATAATCCTTATCCTTTCCTATGAGCCACCACCACCTATCCCTTGGAGGCGGGTGCGCGAGTCTCTCCGTGATCAGCCCTCGGCCCTCGGCCCCGCCCCTGGGCCCGCCCTGCCCTCCTCCCACCACCTGCCTACCAGTTCCGGCCCTTGTTACCAAGGTGATCGCGGGCTCTCTGGCAGTGTCCTCGAGGGTTCTGCTGTTCCCCAAGAGGCTGCGGTTGCTACGGTGACCGACTGCGCTATTAGCGTATGGGACTCTTTCCGCTGCGAGCCCCGCCCAGATTTCGTCCCCAACGCCCTGGATTCGTCAGACACCAGCCGGTCCCGCGTGGTGCTCGTTGCCATGGTGATCGCTGCCCCGGACCCAGCTTGACCAGGCCACCAGGCTTCTGGAGCCTTTGCAACCTCCTTGGGTGAGTCCGCCGTACTCTCGTCCCAACCTCGTTCGCTCCCGTATGAGCTTGTCCCGGAGGCCCTAGTTGGGAGGGCTCCGCGTCCCTGCCCACCTCCCACCGCGGTAACCTGAAAGACACGGCCTGCAGCCCAGGAACCTGCTCATTTCCTGAGCACCCCCCCTGGGCCAGGCCCGTTAGTCCTGAAGGAGAGCCGGGTCAGATCCAGGAGGACGATAGGCCTGGTTAAGGCTTCGGCCAAGGCCACCCTTGTGCAGAGAGGGGAAGGACAGAAGAAGATGCAGGGCTGCTGAATAGGCCTAAGGGGCCAGGCACTGGGCATGGTGAGATGGTACAGGAAAACGCCTGCGGGCTGAAACCTAAGTCCCCCCCCCCCCCCACCAGAGCCTTAATCCCTTAGAGACTAGGAGCAAGGGACCACCCCCTCACCGCCCCAATTCCACTTCCTCCACCTGGGCTGTGATGCACAGCTCAGCATTTGACCAATGCCGCACTCACACCCCAGTGATAAGTTCAGAGAGGGGCTGCTCCTGGTTGGATACCTGGCAAGAGGAGACCAAGGTCTTCCTGACTCCCAGGCAGGACCAGGAAAGCCTGGTCCCCTCCACCCCCACCCCAACCATACTCCCTGCAGATGGAAAGAGATGACCTTTGGCCAGTGTCCCTGACAGAGAAGGAGGCCAGGATCAGTGTTTAAAGCTACTGAAAGTTAAACATAAACTTGAGGCTGAGTCCTTGGGGTTTTGTGCAGCTCCCTAACTCTCCCCTGGTTGGCTCCACAGGACATTCTGGAAGGATGAGGTCCTCCCTGATGCCTTTGGGGCCACCTGTGAGCCGAGACCGCATCATCACCAGCTTCCCTAAGGTAGAGAGTCATAAGGCCAACCCCTTCTGTGTGCTTTATGTCCAAATCCACATTTCTCTACCTACATTCATCACTGGACACAAAGCACCAGAATCTAGGAGGTCAGTCCCTCACTAACAGACCCTGGGAACTTAACAGACTTCTAGAGAAGCAGGGAGATTTGGTGTTGATTTGCCCAAAGTGGACCAGCAACTTAAGGGTGACCACCAGGAGACAGTGGGGCATAGAGGTTAAAGGCGCAGACTTTGCTGTCAGACAGTCCTGGGTGTGAATCCTGACTCTGTCATTAAACTCTGTGACTGTGGGCAAGTCATTCAACCTCTCAGCTGCTGATACATAAGGATAATTCCTCTCACATTGGGTGCCTAGCTGTTGGTAAATGTGAGCTCCCTTACCTGAGTTGTGGTCACTGCTGTTCTCATTATTATTATTACTGTTATTAAAAGAGTATTCTAGTTTCCTGAAACCAAATCCAGGGCATCCCTCTTTACCATTCTGCTTTTAGTTTCTGTTGAAAACGCACAGCTCTCTGCCATGTGTATTAAAATCCAGTATCAATTGCATCAGGGGATGCAAATCAGAACAACCCCTATAGGGGGCAGTGAGACAGTATTTTCCACCGTTGTACTGCCCCTGCCTTCTGATCCAGCCCGTTCAAGGCCAGGCATTGAAGCAGTTTGTAAAGCAGAAGGTCAGACACAATTTAAATGTCCTCCAGATGGGGCTGCTTCAACAGCAAAAGGCTACTTCCTAACAGACATGAGGAAGAATGAGGCTTCCCTTCAGGAGCTGATGTGCAGTAACGGCTAAAGTCAATTAAGTAAAATGCAAGGAAATGAGCAGTGTGTAGAGTATTTCCATGGGTGGGGAAAAGGAGAGGGGAGAAAACAAATGTCTGTGTTTGTACATGCCAAAAATATCTCTGGAAGGACACATAAGATCCTGCTGTCAGTGTTTGCTTCCATTTGACTTGGGACAGGCATGGAAGGAAAAATCCTCTCTGTAGAGTGACCTCTCTGTTTTGAGTTCTGTGCCCAAACTGGTAAGGAGGAAGGAGGTGACTGTAGGACTTAGGGTAATTTGGGTCCGCAGCCATATCTTCTCACCTTTTCTTCCTCTACACACCCACAAAGTAAGCTGTGGTGTCTCAAACCTCACCTGTGGACAATTCCCCCAGAATTGTCCATCTCAGCAGAGGCCCAGGAAATTGCTTCCCTAGAGAGCTTGGCGGTAGTAACCAGGGATGATGGACACAGATGTTTAATGAGCCAAAAAGAAAGGACGTGTGATGGGCACAAAACAGTTCAGGGACAGAGGACCCTATTTACAGAGAAGACCAACAAGGTTCAGAGAGGTAGGGAGAGCTGCCTGGCATCACACAGCTGAGCGTAGCAGAGCCAGGACTTGACCTGGGTCTGGCTCTAGGGCTCCAACCTTACCCTACCCTGAGAGAAAGCCTGGGGCATCCATCGTGTTTTCACAGAGGGTGAGATTCTCCCTGCTCCCATCTGTGGCAATTCATCTTTTTTTTTTTTAATGCTTTATTTATTTCTGAGAGAGAGAGCATGAGCAGGGGAGGGTCAGAGAGAGAGGGAGACACAGAATCTGAAACAGGCTCCAGGCTCTGAGCTGGCAGTCAGCACAGAGCCCGACGCGGGGCTCGAACCCACGAACCTTGAGATCATGACCTGAGCCGAAGTTGGACACTTAACTGACAGAACCACCCAGGCGCCCCATGTGGCAGTTCATCTTGTATCTCAGGCCCACAACATTTCAGACCTGAGATATTCTTGGTCCGGTGGGGCAGGCCCCTTCTCTTACTATGTGCCTCAGTTTCCCTGTATCCAAAATCAGCCCACGCTTCTTGCTCAGTATTCCTTATTACATTTCTTCAGTGCATCCAAAATGGTGGGATTCCTCTAATGACCACTGTGACCAGGCTGGCCCCTATTTTGAAGCCAACATGGAAGTCAACAGGAAAAGGCAGCCAGCTTTCTCCTAAAATAGCTGACACTGTTCCACAAGAATGTGGGCCGCAAAGCTAAGCCGTTCACCTGCATTACCCATTTGGTCCTCCAATGACCATATGAAGAGCTGCTGTTATGAGTATCCCCACTTTACAGATGAGGAAATGGGCCTACTGAGATATTGTGACTTGCCCTTTTGTAAAGCTCCTTCCCTGCTGTCCCTGCTTCCTCTGTCCCACCTGGAACTGTGGGGACAGATTTGCCAAGGAAGAGCCCATTTCAATGCCTGGGAAGTCAGAAGAAACACTAGGGCTAAGGGAGGAGGTGGAGCCCTTGCTATAGGGGAGCTGTGTGTCCAAGCAGTGCTGCAAAGTACAGAGCAGGTGGCTCAGGGGACTACTGCCATATCATAGCAGAGAACATCAACAGCCTCCAGTGATGCCCTACTCCCCATGTCCTTACCACGATCCATCCTTAGCCTCTGCTAATCTGAGAGCAAAACATAATAGTCACCTTCAGCTTGTTTAATATCATCTTTTCCAATTATAAAACTAATGTACGCTCAACATGTGTCATGACATCTTAATAGCCGTGAACCTTTGCTGAGCACTTAATATATGCCAGGCTGGGTCTGTGCTGATGGCTTTACAACATTATTTCATTCTATGCCTCCAGGCTTCTGAAGTCTCAACATATGGGGAAATTAAAGTTCTGAGACATTAGACAGCTGCCCGGGATCACACAGCAGCTAAGAGTGGACACAGGTCCTCCTCTTCCTGTTTAAGAGAGGTCGTGCTCTTAAACCATTACCCAGTTCTGCCTTCCAAGAAATATAGAAGACCAAAAGAGCCCTTCAGGACATTTTCCATGCACATATATGAATATTTTTAAAAAATGGCATCTGAGATCTATAGAAAGTATGGAAGAATCTTGGAGCTAAAAGGGCCCTTATAGCCTGCCCCTCATCTCACCATGAGAGGCTCAGAGATGACAGACACCTGCCACATGCCCACAGCAAAGGCACAGGCTTCCCCAGGCTAGACACAGCTCTCCGAGTCACCACCTGGGTCCTTTGGTCTGGCCTGGCCTCTGCTGTTGCTCCTCAGGACTCACAAGACCCTGAAGTCTCAGGGCCACATCTATCCGAAGGCAGATGTAAGAAAGGGATCAGAGAAAGCTGGTGAAGCTGGAGCTTCAGGGCTTGGGAGGGAGAGAATTTGTAAGCAAGTCATCACCTCACTGCCCTGCTTGGTGATGGAGCCATAGCTTCACAAGATACAGTGCCCATCTGTCTGTCTGTCTTTCTCCAGTGGTACACCCCTAATGCCTGCCTGCAGCTCAAGGAGCACTTCCATGGGCAGGTCAGCAGCACCTGCCAGAGCAGGAACACAGGGACTGTTGGGTAAGTGACCCGCAGCCTGAGGGCGTAGGATGTGTGGGGAGGCAGCAGAAAGGAATGAAGAAATAAATGTATGAATGAACAAATGAAACACAGAGACGACACCTATGCAGCCCAGTACAGGCCCAGAGCTGATGGGGATTTTGATCTGGCTTTGCTTGACCCACCTCTGCCAGAGAGAATGGCTTTCCCTTTTCTCAGTAGATCACACATGACTTTTCTCCACGTATGTCTGCTTGCTCTGTCTGGAATGTCTTTCCTATCCTTCAGCTCACAGTCTAGTGTCAGGGGAGTCCCCCACCACCTTGCTCCCCAGGCTGGGCTGGCCACAGTGCCCTTCCTGTGTGCTTCTGGGGCCCAAGGACTTACCTCACAGAATTACAAGTTTGCCTATCTGGATTCTTCACTAGACCTAGCTTGTGAGGGCAAGGGCTGTGCCTGTCCTGTTCCCTCCTCGGCACCACCTGGCACCACTGCATTCCTGTACTAGCTCTGCTGGCATAGGGAGTTAGCAGTTACTCCTCTTAACACACAGGGACCAGGGCCTGCTTCTGCCTCTCCTCTCGAGGAGCTCACACTCTGCTCAGGGAGTCTGTAGAGCTCACAGGTGTCATGAGGTGACAGTGGACATCCAGCACTGAGGTTCCCAAGGTGGCACAAAGTGAGGCTGGGCTCAGGTCAGAACGGCCAAAGCAGCCCTGGTCGTGGGCTGAGAGCAGTGGCCACCATACTGGTTCCATACAAGGTGCTTCATGCAGATGACCTCTCTGACCCTTCACAACAGCACCAGGAGGTACAGAAACTGAGGTACAGTGGGTACCCCCATAATACCTTGGCAGTACCTTTACTTCTTCATCTGGGAAGTGGAGTCAGGGCTGCCCTCCTTCAGAACTAGAAGCCAGCTGGAAGCAGAGAAGACACAGCCTCTGCACTCTCAGACATGACCAGGGGAGCTGTGCCAGGTCACCAGGTGACATAGACAGTGCCTTCTCACTGTCTGCAGGCAGAGGAGGTGCCGGGTCAGATGTTTGCCCATTGAGCTCCTGTGGCATGAGCTACAGAAACTTAAAGTATCACCAGAAGTCTCAGGCATTCTGCCACAGAGAGTGCGGGACACACACAGGATGAGGCGGTGGCTGTTCTCGGTGAGCAGGGTCCCCAGGGAGCCCAAGAACTTCAGAGCCAGTTTGCCTCAAGCCACAGTTTGGAGCTGTGTCCTAGCCCGAGTCCTGTCTACTCCTCACCTCTTGGGGCCTGCCTGGACCTTGCAGATACCTCCAAGACAGTTGGTGGCAGTGGTGTCCTGGTCAGGGAGTACCTGCTTGCAAAGAGCAAGAGCCCATGTAGCCCCAGAGGTGGGTAGGAGGATACAGGGGCTCCCCACCCCCATGCCTGTATCCTCTGCACATGGGCACTATGACTGCACCAGTGGGCTCCAAGTTTCTTACTGCACCCCCAGCTTGTAGATTGCCCCACCTGGGACTCCTCCTTCCACCCCATCAGTCCAAGACTGAGCCTCTCATCATGCCCAATTCTTATTCTCATGACAGGGCTTGGGCGCAGTGGCATAAGGGCATGGTCCCAGAGACAGCAGAGTCCCCAGAACAAATACACGCCCTCCTGCTCCCCTTTGAGTACCAGTGATGGGGCTAGACATCCCAGAATGTCTCAGCAGGTGGCCTATCCCCTGTCAAGGATTGAGGGGTAGTTCATGAGTGGGGAGCTCAGGGAAGGAAGGGCCCATATGTGTGAAGATGTTCTGTGGCCATGCTTGAGAGCAACACACCCATGTCCCTCACAGGCTTAGACTCTCCAAGGTGGTTGTCGTTGGCGATCTCTACGTGGGCAAGACCAGCCTCATCCACAGGTACGCCCGCCAGCCACACCTCCCAGCACCACTTCTCACACCTTTGCCTGGGAGGCCCAGATAACTTTGTCATAGTCAAAACTGCGTGGCTGCTGGGAACTATATCTCCGAAGAAGGTACGAGGAATCAGGGAATGGCAGGTTGGGTGGAGGGTGCAGCATCTCAGGAGCCTGACATTCATGACACTATCCCTGGGAACCATAGGCTCACACGTCAGTGGCCCTGACCTTCAGAGTTTGCCTCCTGACCTGCTCTTCTACCCCTACAAAGTTCTTGTCAGAAGCTCCATCCATCTACAGTCTATCTCTGGGGACCATCATCTCCTTATATTCCCTATAGGGTGGACTTTTCATTGCTTGCAGACTTTGGCTGTCGTGAGCGAAGCTTCCACACACAGCCTCTCTGATGACTTCCTCAACTCCCACAGGTTTTGCAAGAATGTTTTTGACCGGGACTACAAGGCCACCATTGGGGTGGACTTTGAAATCGAGCGCTTTGAGATTTCTGGGATTCCCTACAGCCTCCAAATGTAAGTTGCCATCAGGTCACACTATTTCCTATGTGGCTCATGGGTGGGCTTTGCGGAGGAGACCCATAGGGAAAGCCTTGGTGAGCTCCTTGTTGACCATGCCCTGTGGTACTCAGTGAGGACCTGTCTGGGCAAACAGGAATGGTTGTGTGAAACTGAGTCTCTCCAGTTCCCTGAGGCCTGAATCCTCCCTCAGTCTCCATGGGTGTCTCACATTGGTGATCAGACCTGGGAAAGGCCTCACAGCCTGATGAGCCTACCCACCCTCATTCTTTCCTGATGCCTACCCCTCAGGTTCTGGCTCCGGGTCCGTGCCCCTACCCTGCCTGGCCCCTGGTGATCCCAGTCACCTCAGACCTCTGAGCATCTGTAAAATGGAGCCAAAAGTGGTCCTGTGTCCTGGGCTCTAGTGGAGGCCACCTAGTCCACATGCCTTTCTCAGGCCTGATGTACCCCCCTCCCCCTCTGCCATCACTCTACTCCCTCTGTTTATCTCCCTCTGTCTGTCTGCTTCTCTGCCAGACCCCATGTTTCTGCCTCTCAGTGACCCACTGGCTTCAGTCTCCCATCTAGTTTCCCTTAGAATAGCCCAGAGTCTTTCTCCCAGGCTCACACTTTCCACCAGAGCTCTGGACCTTCCCTTCCCTCTCCTCTGGCATCTGGAGGATGCTGCAGGCCTATCTGTGTTACCAGCCCTACCCTCTGCTCTGTGGCTTCCTTCCCCCTTCCAGGCTCTCCTGCATGGCCCATTCTATGCTCTTTGCCCAGCTGCCCCTACATCCCCTCTTGCCTGCTCCCTCTGTCCTGGTCCCCCTCTCCTTTCTCTCTCCCTGGGGCTCACACCTGCTCCTCTGGTTTCATTTCTCCATCCTCTATTCCATGCTTGGGCTTAGCCTGGGGATCCATGGTCATCAAGATGGAGCTCACCTTCTCATGGACCTTAGCTCCTAACTCTGTCGTGATAGTGTTTGCTTCCCTGAGGACAGCCCCAGTGCCATCCTAGTGATGCAGATGGCATTGCTGAATCTTGCCCAAGGGAGAGTACAGGACCAGATCAGAGCAGAAGAGACTGTGAAAATGCAGGGCTGTGGGACCAAGGGGCTCTGGAGCCAAGAGAGCTGAAGAGCACAGAGCTGATGGGGCAGTCTAGGTAGAGCCGTGTAGAGAATGGCCTGTGCGGGGGCCCCCCGTTATGGCCACTGACCACATCTAACTAGACCAGACACTGTCCTGGCTTGGCTTCTTATTGTCCTACATTGAGGCCACTGCTAGCTATCCAACTGCCCCACCTCCAGGCTACCCTTCTAGCTTCCCATCCAGAATCATCTTCAGAAATGAAAGACAATATGAATGAATTAATGAAAGAATAGAGCCAAAATGTTCTGCATCATACTGAATCACTTGAAAACATTTCAGACTGTTGAGGTCTTATTCATGGCTTGTCTACTTTTCCATTTGCTGAAAAGAGTTAAATTCTGATCTGTTATTTAAAAAAATTTTTTTTAACATTTATTTATTTTTGAGAGTCAATGAGACAGAGCATGAGTGGGGGAGGGGCAGCGAGCGAGACACACACAGAATTCAAAGCAGGCTCCAGGCTCCGAGCTGTCAGCCTGATGTAGGGCTTAAACCCATGAACTTTGAGATGACCCGAGTTGAAGTCAGACAGTCAACCAACTGAGCCACCTAGGTGCCCCTAACTATTCATCCTAAAAAGGGATGGATTTTCGGACTCAGCCCTGCATATTGACCACCTGGCTGGTTCTAAACCAGAGCCAGGTTTAGCCCTGCATATTGACCACCAGGCTGGTTCTAAACCAGATCTCAGCATGGTGTCCCCTTCTTCTCATGGAGTGTGATCATGGCAGACATCATTAATCGATTGTTGCATTCTTTTCCATAGAGCCAGGGCTCTGCCTCCCCAGAGAGCCAGAGCTCAGAGTCACCGAGGAGATGCAAACCACATCCCTGTCAGATACTCTCACCCCCTACTCAGAAACTTGAGCATCCCCTCTGCTGCAGTGCAGAATGTTGAAGCCATGGCCCAGCCACATATGACCCAGGGCAGATCCATAGCTGGCAGCCCAGCCTGGAGCCCCATTTGCATTCACAGGGCCTCCGTGCAGGTGGATTTCCACATCTGCAGAGCAAGCATATCAGGGAACATACTCTCTTTTTTAATGGTATGGTCCAAAGGGACTGAGCTACAACTCCATTTATCCAGGCAGTGGAACTAGTAGGGCCATGCCCCTCCCCCATTGGCATGGTGAATCCAACCAGGGAACTCTTCCATGGGGCACCGGAAGAGATCATGAGGAATTGGTGGGCGGGGACTACTGGTGGGTCACTGGCACAGGCCCTCAGATCTGGCTGCCTACAGCCCCACCAGCCTGCTGGCTAGACCACTGCAATTGCTTAATCTGCCACCTCTCTGTTTCCCTTTCTGTCTCTGCCACCACACAGCTGGGACACAGCAGGGCAGGAGAAGTTCAAGTGCATTGCATCTGCCTACTACCGGGGTGCCCAGGGTGAGCATCTGGGTAACGGCAATAGTGGGATCTTCAACCACATGCAGCGGAGGCTCCCACTGGGCTTATAGCAAGAAGTCCAGGTCCTCTGCGCAGACACCAAATCTGTTCTCCAAGAACCACTGAGAAAATCCCTGGCCAGTCCTCCGGGATGAAGAAACTGCCTTCCAGCCAGCCCAGCCTGTGGTTGGCCTCAGCAGTCATATCCAGTCGCAGGGACCCTGTGCTGGTGGCTGCTCCCTGTGAGTCTCAGCCACAGTGTCAGCTCAGAAGGATGCTCAGAAAGGGAGGTGGATGTCTAGTGACCCATGAAAAGGAAAAGAAGAGCAGGCTGGACTCCTGGAGGAGGTGCAGGGAGGCTAGGCTGGAGGGGAGGTGGGGCAGGCCACAGAAGGACTGCACCTGCAGATGGGGGGCAGAGGGGGGTGGTCTGGGCACTGGGCAGGACTCCCAGACAGCAGGTAACAGCATAAGCTCCCCACTCCAACCCCAGCTTCCTAGGAAGAAGGGGTTTCAATGGGAGACATGAGAACCACTCATAGTCTCCAAAACCAGGCTCAAGTTTTGAGGCACAGTATGTCTACTCAGTACTGGTATAAAGAAATCCCAAATTTACCATTTGATATTTGAGAAAAGCAAAAACAGGAAACAAACCATGAGCACTTTGGCCGAGGGTTGGAGTTCTAGCACTGGCGTGTCTTCTCAGGGGGATGACATGCCCTGAGGATGAGGTGTGAGGCACTGGGACACCCCTGGGAACTGCACCCTGGGCCACCACCATCAAGGTCCTCAGTATCCTCCTTCATTTCCATTCTTTTCTGCCTCAGAGAGTGGGGGGCTCCTGTAGCCTTCAGCCAAGGTACAGAGGAAGGTTCTGCCCAGCCCCACTCACACCCCCAGGGCCAATGGAGAGCAAGCTATTCTGGAATGTCCTCCACATGGGGCTTCTCTCAGGACACCAACGGGGTCCTGGGCACCCTGGACTATATGGGACCAGGGTGTGGCCATTGATAAGAGGCACCTAGGGGACAAGGGCTGCATCTCCCAATTTTCTGCCCACCCTGCTCCTCAGAAATTGTTTTCCTAAGGCTGGTTGTTGCAAATTGTCCTCATAGCCATAGCTGCCATTGGTCAAAAGCCCTGCGTCAGGCCCTAGACCAAGCGCTTGTAAAATAGCTGTTCTTGCTTAATCCTTATGGCAACCTGAGAGCCTGAGATATCATTTTCACCATTTCATAGATGGGGAAACTAAGGCTCTCAGCAGTTAAAACCTTCATCTGAGCTCCCTTAGCAATGTAGTTGTCAGAGGGGATGTTTGAACACAGGACCCCATGAACTCATCTTGCCTCCCTGGATACCTCCTGGGGCTGCACCTCTGTATATGGGTTCGAGAAGGTGGTGGGTAGATAGGTCCCAAGGGGCAGCCATGGGATGTCTCCTTCCCAGCCTCCGTAGTGGGGACCAGAGCCGACTGCCTGGGGGACTACTCTAGAAGTTCTGCAGGAACCAGTCTCCTCTCTGGGTTTCTCTTGGGGAGTAGGGAGCTGCCTGAGAGGAGCCCCTCCTGGTCACACCATGTTTGCCTCACTTGTTGCTGACCCGCTCTTGGCTTCTCCCTGTGTGTGCAGTGATCATCACAGCCTTTGACCTCACTGATGTGCAGACTCTGGAGCACACCAGGCAAGTCTGGGACTCTGTGGCCCCTGGGACTCTGTGGCCCCTTGGATTTGGGAACGCCCGTGAGCTGGGCCCCCAGTGGTAGGTGCATGTGACCAGGCTCACTTGTCAGAACGGACTGCCCATAGGCCACTTACTGTCCAGTTTGCCATATTATCCCTTAAGATTTGCATCCATCTGCTGAAACAGGTCCCATTCAGGATATGCAAACAGCCCAGTCATACCGGGGCCAGCACTCACTGGGTCCTTCCTTTGTTTTTCTTCTTCTTTTTTTTTTTTTTAACGTTTATTTATTTTTGAGAGAGAACGAGCGCACGTGCACAGGGGAGGAGCAGAGAGAGGGGCCCAGCTGGTGCTGGCACTGACAATGGAAAGTCTGACGTGGGGCTCGAACTCACAAACCATGAGAGCATGACCTGAGCTGAAGTCAGACGTTTAACTGATTGAGCCCCCCTGGAGCCCTGAGCCTGTGTTTGCTTTAATGTTCTGCTGTCACCATCTTGAAAGTTTTAATAATTGGAGGAGGAGCGGCCTCACATTTTCACTCTGCCCTGGGTACTACAAATTATATATATCCAGTCCTGTCTGAAGGGGCAGTATTTGCTGTCTTGGGCAGAGATCAGTCAAGAGACCTGGTAACATGACCAGTTCTGGGAGGCCATCTGCTTCTGCTGGGAACCGTTCAGTTAATGAACCAAAGTCCTTTCACCTCACTTTCATTTGGGGCATTCATATCCAGCTTCTCCCCAACCCTGTGAGGGAGACTGGGATGATCATTCTAGTTGATGAAAGGGCAGGACTTACCCAAGGTGACACAGGTGAGGGCACTGCCAGAGCAGGGTCTTCACCTCCTCTGACAGGTGCTTTTGCGTCCCTACCCCCCTTCATTCCAGCTGGGGCCCAGCTGGGGGGCAGGACCAGCATCCTTCTCAACTGGCTGGGGTCTAGGTGCCCTCCCTGCAACTTGAGGCTCAATGCTCCCAGCTCTGGGGTGGACCCAGGTCTGCACTCCCCATTCCCTGGTCTTCTTCAGACCTCTCTAGGTAGATGGATGCCATCCCTTAGCCTGTTTCCCCTGTGTACATTCCAGGCAGTGGCTGGAAGATGCACTCAGAGAGAATGAGCCAGGCTCCTGCTTCGTGTTCCTCGTGGGAACCAAGAAAGACCTTCTGGTGAGCACACCAGAGCTAGAGGCTTGGGATGGTGCTTGGGAAAATATGCGCACTTTCAGCCCAAGCTTGGGGAATGGAGGGTGGCACTGACATGCTGAGATGAGAATTTGAAGACCAGGAGCTGAAAATTAGAGGCACCTGAGTTCCCTGTGCCTGTCTTGTCTGAGAGGGATCACTGGGGTCTCGCTCCCGGGGATGTGTGCCCCCACCCATGCACTGAGGCTGCCCATCCCAGGGTGAGATGGGGAGGGAGGAGGCCAAGTGGGAAGCGCCTCCCCACAGGGAGGGCCCAGAAAACTGGGTCAGGAGGGCTGCTTCTCCCAGTCAGGAGCTGCATGTGAGCAGGCAGAAGTAGAGGCTGTGCGCCTGGCCAACGAGATGCAGGCTGAGTACTGGTCGGTGTCCGCTAAGACAGGTGAGTTGCCACAGTGCATGCAGTTTCCTTCTGTGTCTCTATGGGATGCTAGAGTCACAGCCAGCTGTGCTGGTGACCATGCAGGACCTTCCGTTGCCTGCGAGGAGTCCCCATCTCTAGAGGCAGACTGGGAGCCCTCCCTTATGAACAACAGAAATAGTGACGCCTGGCCCTAAGTTTGTGTTCTGTAATGCAACCCCCTCCCTTCTTGAGGCAGATCCATTTTATCCCTGTAGGTCACATCCAGGGTCACAGGGAGGAAGTGGTAGGGCTGGGATTGGAATATAGCCCTCACCTGTAATCACTGTACCATCCTCCAGCCTCCAGCCTCTGTCCTCCAGCCACACTGACTGGGCCCCCAGCCACACTGAGTCCCCGGCCCCTGAGCCACCTTCACCCATGGGTCACTGCTTACTGTATCCCTGGCAAGATGCCTAACATCTCTCAGCCTCAGTGTCCTCATCTGGGAAATGGGTGAGGCTGTCCATCTCATTTTGTTTTTACTGCAAAGACATATTTTAAATTACAAAAGCCGTATGTATTCACTGAGGAAAAGTTAGAAAATGCAGAAAAGCAAGGGTCACACTTTAAAAACACAGGTTGTTGCCCGGGATGAAATGAAATAACATGCAGTGCCTGGCTCATAGAAGGCCCCAGCGGTTCTGGGGACTCGGGGATTATGTCTTGTAGTCCTTGCCCTGGGTGAGGGGCCAAGGTAAACATCTGACCAGGGCCTTGGGGAGACAATGGTGGGAGTGCTGAGGGTAGGCACCACAGGGGGAGGCACAACCTCCAGCCTAACACAGATAAGAATGTGGCAGTGGCCATGCTCAGTTGCCTCTGCCCCTTCCTGACAACATCCACCATATCCTATGAGAACTCACCCTCTTAGAGTAACAGAACATTCCCTGAGAATTCCCCTATGGGCCAAGCAGGATCGCCCTGAACAGTTGTATAGGTTGTTAGCTGCACAAGGGCTGTGTGCATGTCAGGAGTTGGAACCTAGCCCTGTGCCTAGGTGGGTGGCCTTCTCCACCTGGAGGAGGATGCACAAAGGCTCCAAGTGGGAGGTGACAGCATATTAATCTTCACAGCTGCCCACTGGACAGGTGCTCAAAAGTGACAGGTGAGCAGACACCCTTCTAATCTCCATACATCCCAGTGCCTGGCCCATAGGAGATATTCAGTGGTGAATAATCGGAAGAGTAGATGCTGGGAAACCAAGCCTCAGATTTGAGGGGGCTGCCAGGGCAGGGGGGCCCAGAGCCCCCTGAGTGGGTGGCCGGGCCAGCCAGCCCATCCCTTGCACTGTGTCTCCTCCGGCAGCCCTACAGGTGGGCGGCCCTGGCCGTAGGCTTGCACCCACCGGCTCGCAAATTCATCTGCAGGTGAGGGCAGAGGCCACAGGGTCAGGGGTGTCTCTTGGGCCCACAGGGGAGAATGTGAAGGCATTCTTCAGCCGCGTAGCCGCCCTGGCATTCGAGCAATCGATTCTTCAGGACTTGGAGAGGAGGAGCAGCGCGCGGCTCCAGGTCGGCGAAGGAGACCTCATCCGTGCGTACAGACAGCAGGGTGGGGGCTGGGGAGCAGGCTTGAGGCCTAAAATCTATGTCCACCATCCTCCTGTCCCAAGAGGCCATTCCCTTAACTTGTCCCCCTGTGCTGTCCTCTCTGGGCTATCCTTTTTGCATTACTCTGACCTCAGGCCCACAGCATCCCTGACCCTGCCTGCCAGCTCAGACTCCCTCCCTGGCTCTCCTTGCCCTCCTGCCAGCTTCCTCATGAGCCAGGCTGGGCAGTCCTGGCTGCACAGATGTGTCCTGGCTTTGGCTCTTCTAATCTGTGTCTTTGCCCACACTATTCCACCACCTAGAATATATCTTAGGTCTCTTGGCCTGTGCTGGGTCACCATGGCCTTGATTGAGAGGCCCAGGAGGTCAAGCTCAGCTGGGACCAGCAGAGTCACCAGAGGGTAACAGCGGCAGGGGAGGGAAGTTGCCCAGTGTCAGCTACAGGTGCTTAGTTGATGCCACATGACTTTTCGCAACCTTGCAGGAATGGAGGGGAGACCACCCGAGACCCAGGAGAGCAAGACATCCTCCAGCCTGGGTTGCTGTTAGCTGGGACCTGTATCAGAATCCTCTACTCCCTGCACACGCGTGGACAGTGCCTTCCGTGACTGTGGAGGGGTGATAGGAAGGCACCCGTGTCTGACCACCCACCATGCTGAGCCCCAGAGCTCAGCCACTTCTCTTTAGCAGGTCAGGAGCCAGGAAAGGCCTGCACCCGCTGCCCAAGAGCCCCTCACTGCCCAGCTGGTGGGTACACTGTGGTGATCATCGGGAAGGCCAGTCCCTCCTATAGATTCACCTGGCCTTGAGAGGTCTCAGGACTGCAGACACGACACACTTTTGCCCCACCATCTCTCACCCTTGGCACACATCAGCTGCCCATATAGACACTCTCCCAGCTTTCCTTGGTTAGCCTCAGAATCCTTCTCAACTAAGTGGTCCAGACAAGCAGGACTTGTCAAAGTTAGCATATGAGGGAAAATCCACCGGTCATCCCTGCTTGGGACTTTTCTGTTATTAACAGGACTTGCAGCTCTGGGCCTCGGAGCCCCAGGCCTCACTGTCCAGTGTCCCTCTGCCACAGACTTGTGGGATCCCTCTGGAGGAGAATGGACAAGACAGTCTCTCAGGCCCTTGTTGGCCAAGGGGTCATCTTTGGCTCCCCCTTGATCCCTGGGATCCTGTCCTATTGGCCAGTGGGTGAGAATGCACAGAACAGGCCATTCATGCCCCTCTGGCCCACCTGGACAATAGGTTTCCCTGGCTGCGCTGCGGGAAGAAGACTGCCCAGCTGCCCCGGTAAATTACTGCTATATCCAGTTTGCATGGCACTGTCCTGCTGTTATTATCACAATAGTCACCTAGACACTGCTTGGTTGCCCTGCCACCCCCTCTCTCCCTCCAGCTTGCACAGGAAGGACCTCAAGAACAAGAAAATGCTGGGTATGTGCCCCTCAGGACCTTTGTGGTGGCATTCATGCATCTTTGGAGGATGTCAGAAGCCCTCCAGAGTCTAGAGAGCTCCTCACCTACACCACCCTGTCCTGCACATCCAGAACTGGCAGGAACAACCCAGGCACCCCCTCCCCAGCTCCCGCTCAGAGCACCCACTCTCTCTATACTCTCATGTTGCTCTTCTGTGGACGCTATTAAGTACTCCCACCCACCCCACACTCCGTGGCCCTGGGTGGGTGCCCGCTCATCCCCGCCCACCCCATGCTACAAGCAGGTGGGCAAATCTGGGCATTTCCCACCTGCTTCTCAGGTGAGCATTTTGCAAACAGCTGTTCTGGTCAGTGCCCTGAACAGTACCCCATACAGTGCCTGGCACACTGCAGGTGCCCAGTGATGTTCATTGGCTGACGGCGATTGCCCAATGCTGGTTGGGGAAGAACCCTGGCATCTTTTCCTGTTCATTCTCCCTTCACATTTTAGCTTTCTTTATAGCTATAAAATACTTCTTTATATAAATCACTCAAAGGTATTGTGAACATGTTTATGATAAACCAAAACAAGACACTACAAAGTTTTGTATACAGACTGAAATTCCCCTCCTGTCCCTGGAAGTAAGGGTTGTTAACAGCTGTAGGAATCCTTCAGACTACTACTAGGCAACACAACCATGTTTGTGGTCTTGTTTGTTTAACCAGAACGACCTATCACCACACATGCGGCCTCGCAGCCTGCATTCTTGTTGACCTGCAGGAGCCCTCTCCACACACCGAACCTACTTGTTCCTTTAGGACCTGCCAGTTTTCCTTCTGGGAATGGACCAGAGGCCCAAGTGCCCTGCCCCCTAAGGGGTTTGTCTCCAGGTTTTAGCTTACCGAAGGTGCTTCAGTGACCATCCTTGTAGCTGTGGCTTTGCACACTCAGGATTCCCAAAGAAGACTTGCTGGTCCCTCTGTGGCATAGGGCCACAGCTTGGTCCACTAGACACAGTCTTGGGGGGCAGGCAGGCCACATTAGGACCATGGCTGTGGCACACAACAGAAAGTGTCCCAGGACGGAGGAGCCCAGCCAGAGTGGGCTGGCATTCTCCAACAGCTCCCTCCCCTCACCCCTTCCGGCCCCAGGGTGGGGCACAATGACAGCATCCTGTTGCTAGCTGCTGAGCTAGAACCAACCACAGTATGTAAGCTAGAACCACCCACTCTCTGTAAGTAGCCCTTTATTAAACTTTCCCCATGCTGTCCGCTGTGTGCTCAGTTTCCCACCGGTAGATTCGGAGTCTCCTCTGTCAGAATCACCTGACAAGCCAACAAAGACATTCCTTTCAAACACCTCAAAATTTGGCTGTAATTTCTGGGGCAGAAACAGGTCCATATGCAAGTGGTTCAGACATAGCTTGTCACTCAGCCCTGTTTCCCTCCCAAGCAGCCTCAGCTTTGGGACGCTGTGTCCCTTACGTGTGTCCCCCAGTCAGGTGGTCCCACTGCCCTGTCACCCAGGGTTGTGACCCCTAATAGGGGTTTATTCACACATCCTCAACTGCACCCAGCCCTCCTCAGGGTCCCTAGCAGAGCCAGAAAATGAGCTAACCAATCCCTTCCTCTGTCACCCCCTGCTCCCTGAGCCTCCAAAGTTTTGGTCAGCCTTTCCCCAGCCCTGTAGCCATGTGATGTGACAGAGCCTCCCCAGTAACTCAGAGTGGGGCACTTGCTCCCAACCTCCCTAATCTTGTGTCCTGGGCACCTGCTGGCCTCTCCTTCCCCTGGCCCTGCTTTGGGCCCCTAGAGTGGGTAGGGGGAGGCTGGACATCCATTCAACTCTCACTTCAGCTGAGGGGGAAGATAGGAGCCAGCCCCAAATGAGCCCCACTCTCCAGAGAGACCCAGGGCATCTTAAGCAGGGAGACCTAAGGCTACCTAAGATCTAGGTAACTGGAACACAGAGATGGACAGAGGGTCACTTACATTTATACATTCACATGGATGAGAATCAGCATACCTGAGAAAGGACCAGGTTCACAAGGAGTTCAGAGCTTTCACTGGGGACATGGTGACCAAGGAGGCCCAGAGTGGAGACCGAGGGAAGGCATGGGGTGGGGGGAGCTTTTAGAAGAAGCAGCATGCAGCTCAGAATGGACCCTCCTCTTCTGAGGGAGAATGGGCTCCTGAAGACTGGGGTGGGGTGGGGAGACCTGGGGACACCATTGCCCAAGAAGCCCAGGACTTCAGGGGCTGCCCTGAGATGAGACCCCCTCCCAACAGCTCCTGGGCTCCTCTGCCATCTGCTGTGGGCTCCCAACGTCACCTTCCATATGTCAGGCCTTCCCCTGAGGGAAGTTGATCGGCAGACGGGAAATGTGGCTGTCACACCACCTCTGCCTCTTTCCAGGCAGCCCAGATCCTTCCAGGCCTCCGCCCCCACATCCAGATGCCTCCCCAGCATTCAGGACCACCAGCCAGCCACCTGTCTGAGCCTGCACCCCAGCCTGCTGTCTACAGGCCCTTCATTCTGCTTGCTCAGGGACACATGGTGGGTGGTCTGGGAAGCAAAGCAGCCCCAGGGCTCCCTTGTGCCTCACAGGTGGGTGGCACCCCCTGGCCTGAGGGTGCTCTGGGCCTCTGACCACTGGAAGCCACAGCCTGGACCATCTCACCGGCCATGCTTTCAGGAACAAGCTCATCTTGTCTCTGCAAAGGCTGGAAATGACAACCAGGATACCCCCCTGGGACTCCCTAGCTGTAGGGGCCTCATCAATAACTGATTCTACAGAAGGCAGGTGAAGCCGAGGGGGCCCTGGAAGGGAAGGCCCACACACTTACTGTAATCCTTGGCCAAGGAAGTCCCACAGAGATTGCTGTTCACCACTCTGGCCCCGGGGCTGGCAGCCTGGAGGAGGTGCCCAGCCAGGCACTGTCTAGCACAGCCCAAGCAAACAGACTAAAGAACAGCTGTATTGATCGCCCTAGTTTTCTGCCATTGCCTGCAGCTCCCAGGGGCTGACAGATGACAGATGATGGATGACAGATGACAGATGGGGGTCACATGGTCACATCCTGCTTGAAGGGAGCCCTCCTCTGGCCTCTGGTCCCCCAGATCAGGTGGGCATGAGGGTACAGTCAGGACAGGGAAGGAACAAGAAAAGGCCCAGAGTTTCAAGTTGGTCTTAGGTAGGTGTTGAGGCAGAAAGTCCTCCTGTCTTTAAAACACCACGTCTGGGGCGCCTCAGTGGCTCAGTCGGTTGAGCGTCCAACTTCGGCTCAGGTCATGGTCTCACAGTTCATGGATTCGAGCCCCGTGTCGGGCTCTGTGCTGACAGCTAGCTCAGAGCCTGAAGCCTGCTTCAGATTCTGTGTCTCCCACTCTCTCTGACCCTCCCCTGCTCACGCTGTCTCTCTCTCTCTCTCAGAAAAAAAACAAAACAACAACAACAAAAAAACCCACCACATCTGACTATCCCACCTGATGGCACAGTGGTCTGGGACACCAATTTGGGACTTGGGCAGGCTGGGTTCAAGTCTGTGACTCTCACTTATGCTGTGTGACTAAGTGGTCACTGTGCTTCTCTGAGCCCTTTTCTCTGTGGCTGAGAAGGGGCAAGCAAGTCACATCTACAGAGTCCCTAGCCCCAGGCTGGGCAGCTGGCGAGGGCTGATGGCTGGAAGCCCTGAAGCCTGTGCAACACTCATGGGCAGAGGCATTGTACCCACACAGTGCCTTTGTGTTAATTAGAAAAAGGTACCCGCGAACTTCCTTAAAGAGTTAGCTATAGAATCGCCATGTGATCCAGAAATCCCCTTCCTAGGAATTGAAAACAAGGATTCAAACAAGTACATGTGCACACATGTTCAGAGCAATGCCAAATGTCCACCAATAGATGAATGGGCAAACAGAATGTGGCTCAGTTGGTTAAGCATCCGATTCTTGGTTTCATCTCAGGTCATGATCTCATAGTTCGTGAGTTCAAGCCCCACAACGGGTTCTGTGCTGACAATGAGAAGCATGCTCTCTTTCCCCCTCTCTCTGCCTCTCCTGTGCTCACTCTCTCTCTCTCTCTCTCTCAAAATAAAATAAAAACAAACTTAAAAAAAAAAGAATGTGGTATATCCACACAATGGAATATTTACAGCCTTAAAAAGGAGTGAACCACTAATACAAGCTACAACATGGTTGAACCTTAAAAAACACTGTGCTGAATGAGGGGCACCTGGGTGGCTCAGTTGGGCCTGGCTTCCCAGTTGGGAAGCCAGGGGCACCTGGCTTCAGCTCAGGTCATGATCTCAAGGCTCCGTGAGTTTGAGGCTCACATAGAGCTCTCTGCTGTCAGCATGGAGTCTGCTTCAGATCCTCTGTCTCCCTCTCTCTGCCTTTCCCCCACTCACCACTCTCATGTGTTCTCTCTCTCTCTCTGTCTCTCTCAAAAATAAACATTATTTTATTAATGTTTAGCTGTGCTGACAGCTCAGCGCCTGAAGCCTACTTCAGATTCTGGGTCTCCCTCTCTCCCTACTGTCCCCTGCTTGCTCTTTCTCTCTCTCAAAAGCAAATAGGCATTAAAATAAATAAACATTTTTTTAAAAAAATTAAAAAACCCCACCATGCTTCATAAAAGAAGCCAAATGCAAAAGGCCACACATTATATGAATCCAGTCATATGAAATGTGCAGACAGAAAGGGGATTAGTGGTTGTCAGGGGCTGGAGAGAGGGAGATGTAGGGAGCCACTGCTTAATGGATGTGGAGTTTTCTTTTGGGTGATGAAAATATTTTTGAACTGGATACAAGCTGTATGGTTGCACAACATTGTGAATACACAAAATCTTTCTGAATTGTTCACTTTAAAACAATGAATTTTGTTATGTGATTTCACCTCAATTTAAAAATAGCACTTCTTGGGGTGCCTGGGTGGCTCAGTCAGTTAAGTATCAGGCTTTGGCTCAGGTCATGATCTCACAGTTCATGGATTCGAGCCCTGCGTCAGGCTCTGTGCTGACAGCTAGATCAGAGCCTGGAGCCTGTCTTTGGATTCTGTATGTCTCTCTCTCTGACCCTCCCCTACTCACGCTGTCTATCTCTGACTCTCAAAAATAAATTAAAAACATTAAAAAAAAAATAGCACTTCTTGCTCAAAGCGTTTGATAACTGTACGTTAGAAAACCGCTGTTAACAAAGTGATTTTTGTGAGAAAAGACACCTTTTTACAATTGCTGTCACCACTAATATTCATATCTACCAGGTCTAAGCTGGGAATCCTGCCCCCTTTGATGTGTACCCTTGTGCAGTGCACATTCTGTCCAACCGCAGCTGGCAGACCTGGTGTCTGGAAGTCCCCCAGGACCAGGGTGGCCAGTCCATTTTACAGTGAACAAATAGAAGTTTGAAGGAGGTCAGTCTCTTCCTGGTTTCACACTAGTGAGGTCTTTTCACTTTAGAATGATGCAAAGAACGTAGGCTCTCAAGCCTGCCCACAGCTGAAGGGATGTGTGACCTGGAAACATGTCTTCATCTGTGGAGTGCGGGTAAATCCCTGGTCTGGTGGGAGCATTAAAGGACATTCTAGAAAAATGCTCCTCAGTGAGCAGGACCAGGGGCTGCTTCTACCCAAGGGCTGGCTTAACTTATCCTCAGCAATGTTTTGTTTTTTGATATAACAGCCTTATTGAGATATAATTTACCTATCATGCAATTCACCCATTTCAAGTGTATAATTGCATAGTTTTTAATGTATTCACAAATTTGTGCAAAAATCACCACTATCTAATTCTATGACATTTGCAAAAATACTCAATGACCATTAACAGTCACTCCCATTCCTCTTACCTCCCTATGCCCCCCAGACAACGACCAACCTACTTTCCATTTCTCTTTTTTAAGTTTATTTATTTATTTTGAGAGAGTGAGAGAGAGAGAGTGGCATGAGCAAGGGAGGGGCAGAGAGAGAGTGGGAGAAAGAGAATCCCAAGTAGGCTCCTTGCTGTCAGCACGTGGAGTCTGATGAGCTCGACCCCACGAACTGCAAGATCATGACCTGAGCTGAAATCAAAGAGTTGGGCACTTAACCAACCGAGCCACCCAAGCACCTCCCTGTTTTCTATTTCTATAGATTTGTCCATTCTGGACATTTAGTATAAATGGAATCATATAGCATGTGACACTTTAGGATAGGCTTCTTTCACTTAGCCAAAGTTTTTCAAGGTTTATTCATGTTGTAGTATCAGTACTGCATTCCTTTTTATGGCTGAATAATATTTCACTGTATGGATGTACCACATTCTGAATAACACTATTCATCTATATTGATGGACATTGGGTTGTTTCCATAGCCAGTTTTGACACATTAGAAGTTCTGCATTCTGTCCAGCAGAGGGGGCTGTTGGGTCCCAGACTCTCCTTCCAGCAAAGAGAAAGAGGGAAAAGGCAGCCAGCCAGCCTTGGGGAGGGTTTTGCCAGCATCTCCATCTGGGCTCAGGGATGACTGAGGGTGCCTGGTGTGTGTGGGGGGGGAGGGGGGGGATTTTTTTAAACACAATGAGTTGTGTGTGTTTGACTTTTTAATAAACTACAGAGCCCCATAATCATCATCTATTGGGAGTGATGGACATGTCTGTTATCAGATCATAGTGATGGTTTCACAGATGTCAAAACTCATCAAAGCACACACTTCAAACATGCACGGCTTATTGCACATCCATTATAACTCAACATAGTTGTAAAAAATAAAAACAAAAAACAAAAAAAAATCTATTTTTTCATTACAAAAGATAGACATTTTCATTATGAAGAATTTAGAAAAGCATAATGATGAAGAAAATAAATGTCACTTGCTACTCGGGGCTTGCAGAGCTCCTGGCAAAGTCCCCTCTACCTGATGAACCCCTTGGAAGGCTCCATGGGCCAGCATCAGCTTCCAGTTTGTGCAGCCAGGCTCTGGGGCCCACCTTGGCTCTGCTGGCCTCTTGGTGCCAGACCCAGTGTCCTTCCACCTGAGAACTTGGCAGTCATCACAGGCACCCTACCTTCCTCACTCAATCTGTACCTCTCAGGACTCCTGGATCCCTAACACTTCTCTGGCCAGTGCCTCTCAGTCTCTCTGCCTCTACTTCCCTCCTCGTCCTGCCCCTAACCCTTCCTCACCTAGTTTTCCTGGGAGACTGGGGAGAGTCTCCTGCCCTATGGCCATAAACACTAGCTATTCATTAATAGCCCTCCCATTTCTGTCTCTGCTCTTGATGGCACCTCGGTACCCAGACTCACACTCTCTCCACCTGACTCCCCCTCTGTAGATGAGCTATAGGCACTTGAAGCCTCACATGGGCACCCCAGTTTCCCCATAAGACTCTCCCTTCCTGGCTCCATATCCAATCCGTCTACAAGTCCAGGACAAACCTGGAACCTGACCCCTTCTCTAGTGCCTTGATTCCCCCTAGCCTGGGTCTGAGTCACCAGTGTCCCACACCTGGACCAGTGGCACAGTCCCTGTCCACTTATCCTGCTCCCACCTCCTACCTCTGGCCTGTCCACAAAACAAATTTGAACAAGTTGCTCTACTGTTTATGGCAGATACTGTGGCTACTTGATTTTAAATTAATTAAAACTAAATCAAACTTGGTACACTTGGGTGGCTCAGTTGGTTATTTATATGCCCAACTCTTGATATTGGCTTAGGTCATGATCTTGAGATTGTGAGATCAAACCCAGCATTGGCTCCATGCTGAGCATGAAGCCTACTTGGGATTCCCTCTCTCTCCCTCTGCCTCTCCCCCATCAAAATAAATAAATAAACATTTTTGAAAGCTAAATCAAACTAAATTTTATTTATTTATTTATAAAATATTTTATTTTTAAGTAATCTCTATACCTAATGTGGGACTTGAACCCACAACCCTGAGATCAAGAGATGCATGCTCCATGGACTGAGCCAGTCAGGTGCCCCCAAATCAAATTTTAATTTTTTTAAAGTTTATTCTGATTTGAGAGAGAGAGAGAGAGAGAGAGAGAGAGAGCAGGGGACTTGCTTTGTCCTGGACTTGTAGATGGACTGGATATAGAGCCAGGAAGGGGGAGTTTTATGTGGGCAGAAAGAGAGGGAGACACAGAATCCAAAGTTGTTGGCACAGAGCCTGACGGGGGAGGGGGGCTCTAACCCATACACTGTGAGATCATGATCTGAGCCGAAGTTGGACATTTAACCAACTGAGCCACCCAGGTGTCCCAGCCCCCAAAATAAATTTTAAATTAAACTATATTTTTCCAGTTCTTCAGCTGCAGCAGTCACATTTTGAGTTCCTGGGAGTTGCATGGGGAAGCTAGTCGCTGCTGTATTGTTCAGTATAGAGTATAGAATGTGTCCATCATGGTGGAAAATTCCACCAGACTATACAGGCTCAGAAACTTTCAGAGGCTTTTCCTTCCATTTAGAATAAAACCCAAACTTCTTACAATCCTGAAAGGTCTTACCTTGCCTATGATGTCATCTCCTGTCATCATACCAGCCTCCTCTCCTAACTGTGCCTCAAATATACTTAGAACTTTGAAGTCTCCCTGTCTTTGCCTTTCTGATCCTCATCCTTAGGACCAGCCCAGATGTTACCTCTCTTGGCAGGCCTCCCCAGACTTCTTCCTTTTCCTGGATCCCTGCACAGCACACATACCTCTGCTATGGCCTGGCTCTGTCTGCCTTACCCTTTCCTCCCCAACTCATGTTCATCTTTCTCTCTTGGTTGTGTGTTCCTACACACACACACACACACACACACACACACACACACGTCAGATTCCTCTTTTGGCAAGCACTGGCTGAGCAGCTACTATGTGCTGAGCACTGGGGAGTCACTAGGGAACTAGACAGACAGATCTCCACCCTTGGAAGTTTAGATCGAGCTGGGGACAGACACCTAATGGGGGATTACAGAGTGTTATGTATCTGGGCCCCATGTTCCTCCTCATTCCTTCCTCCCTGGGGGAGGGATGGATGATAAGAAAGCTCTGCAGGAAAAGACCAGAGACCCAGGATAGGAGTGTTTTCAGGAAAGAACCAAGGATGAGAGGAGTGTCTTTGGGGCCAGAACAAGCTATCTCACAGGGCAGATAGCCACTATCTTCCGGTTTCTGAATTGTTTGCTTATATATACAATATTGGAGGTGGGGCTGAATTGGGGCTTGCAAACCAGAGAACGGGACACCTCACTGACAGACGAAGCCTCCCCCATTCCCCGCAAAGTATCCTTCGCTTTCCCAGGTGGTTAATGATAATGTCTCTGACGAGCCCACAATTCCCTGCCCTGGAAATGGAGGGGCTCCATCAGCAAGGGAAAAAGCAGTATGTACTTTTGGAATTCTTTATGGAGACAGCCAGAGAAAGGGGTTCTGGAAGCCTGCCTGACCCAACTCACTTGGTGACCTGAGCAGGTCATCTGAGGAAAGCAGCTAATATTGATCATAAGCTGCTATGTGCCACATCCTGTGAGGTCAGGACTTATCCCCATTTTAAAGAAAAGGTCATTGAGGATGTGAATACTACTGGGAATACAGCCTCACCTGTCCAGCTCCAATGTCAGGACATCAACTCATTCTGTTTCTTTGTCTGCAAAACAGGCTTTACAGGAGAACTTGCCTGCCTTGAGGGAGTTCTGCAAAGTAAAGAAGCTTGGTAAGAGGGGTCAGTCTGAGTGCCTCAAAGCGGGAGAGACAGCAGGAGGGTGGAGAGGCCTGCAGAGGGCGGCAGTGAGCTGTGCCTAGCATGGACCTCAGGGCCCCAGCGTTTTCTAGTAACCCTCCAAGGCCATCTCCCAGAGCACTAACCTTAATAAGCATGGAAGGAACACCATAGACCATTTACCAGAGTGGGTTTCATGTTTGCCCCAACTGGGTGCTTTACACACGGTGCTCACATTTTATATATGAGGGCAAAACTGAGGATCAGAGGAGAAAAGGAACTGCTCAGGTCACAAAACCTGGAGTGATGGAAGACCTGAACCCCAGCCAGGCTGGACTGGCCAATAGCCCTGGGCTCTCTTCCTTCTAGATTAGATGCTGGGACATCTCTTCTGGGTGGCACTGGACCCGGGGTGGGGGCAAGATTACACCTTACATCCATGCCGGGACAACGGCCCTCAGAGACAGGTATCCTTGTTCTCATCTCAGTACCAAAGAAACTGAGGAACAGAGGCAGTGGAGATCAGGACCGAGGCCCTGTTCTTTGGTTGACAAATCCTGTTTCCTCTTCCCTCACCCAGCAGCCTGGTTTGGGTATTTTCATTTGGTGCCTCTCAGACTGCCCAAAGTGTGCCCTCTGCCATGTGTCTAAGATCTCTGGGCTTCCCTGGGGTACCAGAGATGATTTTGTTTCACTGCTGGCTCTAGACTGTCCTGTCTTCCATCCAGTCTTAAGGCGATCCCCTTAAAGGGAGACTCAACACATAAACTCTGGGAAAAACTACCCTGGCATCTGAAGCTCTGGAGAGGCCAGCGACAAATATACAACTCAGGACCACAGGGAAGGTCATGTGGGTGTTGAGTGACCTGGGGAAGAAATTCCTGTTGATTTTCTCTGCGACAGCGCCCTGTGGCAGCTGATTTATCACCCACCCCAAGTCCACAGTGCTGGGGGCCGTTGGCACATAGGCGCTGTTGGTCTTGGCGGCCCAGCCAAGCCCACCGTGCTTTCCTAGGTGACCTTGCATTCCAGGCTCCTGTGCGCATAGGGGCCCGAAGGGTGGCCCCTAGAGGGCTCAGCCCCGAAGCTGGAGAGTGGCTGCCGGGCTGTGGGGAAGTGAGGATCCAGGTGTTTTTGTTCCAGGAGTGCAGAACTCGCCAGGGCCTCTGCTTAGGACAGTCAGGTTCGCCACTGCGCGGGACAGAGTTTCCCCAAGCGCGGAGACCGAGCGACGGCAGGGTCTGGGTGGGGGCGCGGCCTCTCGGCAGCTCCTCCCCCCCGTCCCCTCTACCCGCAGCCCTCGGCGCGGCCCCTTTAAGAGGCCCGCCCGGCTCCGTCAGCAGCGCCACGGCCACCGCCCCCCGGCCCTCCCCTTCCTGCGGCGCCGAGTGCGGGCAGGGCTGGAGTGCGGCGAGAGCTGGCCGGGTCGAGCGCAGCGCCCGGGAGGCAGCAGCGGCCCGGGCGAGGCGCGGCGCGGGAGCCAGAGCAGAGGAGCGTAANGGAGAGGTCGCCGAGCCACCACTGAGGCGGGCCCCGCGCGCAGCCGGGCGGTGCAGGTGAGGCCGGCCGCGCCATGGTGGACCCGGTGGGCTTCGCTGAGGCGTGGAAGGCGCAGTTCCCGGACTCGGAGCCGCCGCGCATGGAGCTGCGCTCGGTGGGCGACATCGAGCAGGAACTGGAACGCTGCAAGGCCTCCATCCGTCGCCTGGAGCAGGAGGTGAACCAGGAGCGCTTCCGCATGATCTACCTGCAGACGCTGCTGGCAAAGGAGAAGAAGAGCTACGACCGGCAGCGCTGGGGCTTCCGACGCGCGGCGCAGCCTCCCGACGGCGCCGCTGAGCCCCGCTTGTCCGCACAGCGCCCGCAGCCCGCGTCGGCTGACGGCACGGACCCGCCGCCCGAGGAGCCGCA
>NW_027527921.1:127227-151664 GCF_008692635.1 Crocuta crocuta | reverse complement strand
CCGGGGCCCTCGCGACCGCGGACCGGGAAGACCGCGGACCCCCCACCAGCGTGGCGGCGCTCAGGTCCAACTTTGAGAGGATTCGCAAGGGCCACGGCCAGCCTGGGGCGGCGGACACCGAGAAGCCCTTCTACGTAAACGTCGAATTTCATCACGAGCGCGGCCTGGTGAAGGTCAACGACAAAGAAGTGTCGGACCGGATCAGCTCTCTGGGCAGCCAAGCAATGCAGATGGAGCGTAAGAAGTCTCAGCACGGCACCGGGCCGAGCCTGGGGGACGCGCCCAGGTCCTCTTACCGGGGCCGTACCTCGGAGAGCAGCTGCGGCCTCGACGGCGACTACGAGGACGCAGAGCTGAACCCCCGCTTCCTGAAAGACAACCTGATCAACGCCAACGGCGGCAGCAGACCCCCTTGGCCACCCCTGGAGTACCAGCCCTACCAGAGCATCTACGTTGGAGGTATGATGATGGAAGGGGAGGGCAAGAGCCCGCTTCTGCGTAGCCAGAGCACCTCGGAGCAGGAAAAGCGCCTTACCTGGCCCCGCAGGTCCTATTCCCCTCGGAGCTTTGAGGACAGCGGAGGCGGCTACACCCCAGATTGCAGCTCTAACGAGAACCTCACCTCCAGCGAGGAGGACTTCTCCTCGGGCCAGTCGAGCCGAGTGTCCCCCAGCCCCACCACCTACCGCATGTTTCGAGACAAGAGCCGGTCACCCTCACAGAACTCACAGCAGTCCTTTGACAGCAGCAGCCCCCCGACGCCGCAGTGCCAGAAGCGGCACCGGCAGGGCCAGGTCATCGTGTCGGAGGCCACCATCGTGGGCGTCCGTAAGACGGGGCAGATCTGGCCCAGCGATGGGGACAGCTTATCCGGCAGGCTGCCTCAGGATGGCACCTTCCAGGGAGACGCAGGTGGGTACCTCCACCACCTTGGGTGGGCACACTTGCACTCTGGCCGGAAAAGAAAAGGGCTCGTTGGCAGGGAAGAAATAGATAGATACCTTTTTGGACTGATTTTCACATGCTGTTGTGGACAGGAAGGATTCATGCTGCTCCTGAACAAATGCCATCCCCCCCACTTTCTCCTGAATGCAGATTCCAGGTGTTTGGACTGCAGTTGGGTTGGGAGGGCCAGTGTGTAGGGATGGTAGGTGGCTGTTCATTTGGTTCTAGAGTGGTATGCTTCTTGTGAGAGTATTCTGGGTTGGGACCATGGTGCCCTGGGTGGTGGTCTCCTTGCCCTTTAATCACAGCACTCTAGGCAGTGGGGATGGTATTAAGAGGAGGCCATCTCTGCTGTCTGGATCGGGTGTTTTCAATAGAGATTGATATGTGTCTTGGGAATTCCCTGCCACCCCGACTGTTCCTGACCTGGAAGAGTTTTGAGACACGTCTGGGGAACCCAAGGTGTGCTAGCTGCTCCCAAGCCAGAGTGTCACGCTTGCTAACCATCAGCCCGAATGCAAGTCAGAGCAGGTGAAAATGGGAATTAGGAGGAAGTGAGGTGACAGGCAGTTCTGACTCAGTGGGCCACTGAAAATCGATGGGGGTGAAGATTTTATCCAGGGCTGAAGCACAGCCACACCTGTTCTGATTTGCCTGGCTTTGATGGCAGACATCACCCATCATTACTTACCCATAGGCTCTTGTGTGCATCTTACCCCAGCTCCATTTTCTGATCCTTCAGTGCGCTCTTGCTTCCTTGTCTTCCCAAGGATGAGTGGATATTGGTGCTCATTTTGATCTCCTAATCCGTGGTCTGACTCTTGACCCTAAGATCAAACCTCTAGAATTGTGTATGTAACTTTGGGGGTGATAGGACTGGGTTTTAAGATCCAGGCACAGTTTGTAAGATTTGAGTAAGAAGAGGGTGGGTGGGTGTGGGATTTGGGTGGCTGTGTGTGTGTGTGTGTGTGTGTGTGTGAGAGAGAGAGACAGAGAGTGTAAGGGATTTCTTGGAGTCCTCATCCCTGTTGAGCTGATCTGGTTTTCCGCTCCATTGATTTTTCTTTTTCTGCTGATGGAGTTGTATGTGCTTTGATCCTGAGAATCCTCTTGAAACAAGTAAGGCTATTTTTGGCTCTGTCAAGAGGCCTTTTTGTGATCAGTGCTCTGTCCTGTTTGTTTTAGATACATTCAGTTGCTGATCTTCCATTTGCAGCTGGGGGTGGCTATGGCTGGCTGCTCAGACCTGCAGCCTGACCCAGCTGCGTCTCCTGGGTCTCTTGCTGGGGGTAGAAAGGTTGTAGTATTTAGAAGCCTGCTTTGTAGGCAGAGCGGCTCTTCTGGGGTCTGGAGGATTTCCCTGTTGTCACCGGGCACAAGCCTTGTCTGGCCAGCTGTCGATGGAGCGAGCCAGCTTGAACTGGCCCTCAGTACCAGGATGTGGGAGAACATGCTCAATAAAGAAAATGAGAGGTTTTCATGGAGACCTGCAATCTGAAATGGTATTTTCTTGCTGATGGTGAATTCTCAATTTCCAGAAAGTGGGGACCGGTCAGACCGAATGTGTTTTCAGTAGGTCACCCTTCGGACGCTCTTCCCCTTGTCTTCGACTCTGGCCTCCCTCTCATATAGCTGCTGCCAGGACGAGACCCTAGCTCTGTGTGTAACCCATGGTAGGCCCTCAGTAAATGGCTGAGGGGGTAATTTTACAACTTGGACCCCACTCTTAGGACTTTCTGGATCTTTCTCTAATTGTCTTCAAGGCCCCATGTTCTCTCTCCTGTTAGGTTTTGAAACTGGTGGTTTTAGCTCTGGGAGTCTTCATCTCTGTCCTCAGCACTCCTCTGAGGGTAGTGGCTGGAGGGGAAGGAGGGAGCCTGTGCTGGCAAAGCCATTTGTCTCTTTCTGAACTGTTTACTGATGTTTTTTAGACAGCCGTGGGGCCTGCTTGGGTAGGGCTGCACCCTGCAGAGGGACAAAGAGGAAAATCACTGTGTGGGAGGGAGTGGAAGCACCCTAATTTTTCACAGCAGCAGCAGACATGGAGACCCAGATCTAATAGCCTTAGCATCCCTTTGGATGTGTATGCTCTCATATTTTTGAGTTGAGGGCCCCTGGTGTCGAGGGAAGAAGCTGAAATGACCACTTGCCACTTTCTACCAGGCATGGGGGCAGTGTACCTCATGCAGGGCCCCTCACAGGCTCTTACATCACCTCGTGATGGGTCTGCCCAGCCATAGCTAAGGATGAAACCAGGAAGTGGCAGAGCTGGGATTCCAGGGGTTCCAGGTCCCTCTGGGAATGCAAATGCATTCCTTCCGGAATGTGGCCACCTTAGGGTGTTTTTTGCATCACCCTACACTACACCTGAAAATCATGACTGAATTGGTCCATGGGTGCTTCCCCTACACACACTCAGGGCCCATCGGCCATAAGCCCTGCTGTGTGCAAACCCTTCGCTTTCTACCATGCAGGCTACATAGAAGGAGAGAGTGTAGCCTTGCCATCTGGGAGCTTACAGGTTGATGGGAGACAGGAGCACACATACACACCATTTATGTGGCCAGAGTGAGATCAGGGAAGCTTCGGAGGCAGCAGCACTGGAGAGAGGCCTTGCCTGTCAGCACATGCTCGTGGCAAAGGGTGGGGAAAGCTGGCTGCCCCAAGGAGCAGTGGGAGCACTGCTCGGGGGCACCCATGTCAGCCCTCTGTGACTCTGGACTGTGGTTTGTTTGTTTATTTATTTATTTATTTTTACTGCGATAAAATATATATAACTGAATTTACCATCTTAACCCATTTTAGCCATTTTTTCCATTTTAGCCTTTTTTTTTTCATTTTAGCCATTTTTAAGTGTCTAGTTCAGTGGCATTAAGCACATTCATTCTGCTGTGTAACCATCACTACCATCCATCTCCAGAACTCTTCTCATCTTCCCCAACTGAAATTCTCTCCCTACTGAATGACAGTTCCTCATTTCCTCTCCTTGAGCTCCTGAAAACCACCACTGTGCTTTCTGTTTCTATGATTTGACTACTCTTAATACCTCATATAAACAGAATCATACTGTATCTGTCCGTCTGTGTCTGGCTTATTTCACTTAGCATAGTATCCCCAAGGTTCATCCACATGGTAGAACAGACTGTGTCGTATTTTGTTTTTTTTTTTTTTTTAACGTTTTATTTATTTCTGAGAGAGACCGCATGAACAGGGGAGGGTCAGAGAGAGAGGGAGACACAGAACCTGAAACAGGCTCCAGGCTCTGAGCTAGCTGTCAGCACAGAGCCCGATGCAGGGCTTGAACCCATGAACCGTGAGATCATGACCTGAACTGAAATCGGACACTTAACTGACTGAGCCACCGAGGTGCCCCCCCGTGTTGTATTTTAAAGGCAAAGATCTCTAGTTCATTCCTGGATCTCCCAGAGAGTCTGCTCAGAGCTGTACACATAGCACTTACTGGAATGTCCCTTCCTCCTTTTCACAGCTATGGGGTTAGGTTGGGGAGTTGAGAAGTTGGGAAGCATCTTATCTGCTGTACATCTTTAACTCTGTCCCTGTCCTTGAACTTCCCTTTCCTAGAGCTTTGGTGAGCGCTTTCATAAGAGAGACCAGACGATCCAAGATCCTTTACTGTTTTAGGTCTGAGGAGTTATTATTTTTTAAGATTTTAAAATTATTTTTAAGTAATCTCTACACCTAATGAGAGGCTCAAACTTATAACCTCAAGATCAAGAGTCACATGCTCTGCCAACTGAGTCAGCCAGGTGCCCTGCAGGTCTGAGGAATTCTTGATCTGAACACTCAGCTCTGGGATCCCTTTCCAAGTATTATTCATGAGACCTGACTCCATGTCTTGTGTTTCTTTATGAGCTTTCATGTGAGTTGCTGCCTTATACTTTCACATCTCTGTTAAGCAGTTTAATTTTCTCTTTGGATTGTGGCAGTGTGTTGTCACTAGAATGATCATTGTTTTCCCCTGGGGTGATTGAATGGATCAGCCACCAGTTAGATTGAGTAACTCTGGGCCAGGAAAAGGTCATGCAGGCCTTGCATTGACTTGATCATCATCTCTTTACATCAGAGCCTGTGGTCACCTTTGAACTGAGTACAGGCTTCTCTCTGTGAGCAGAGGCAGAGTGGACGGAACCAGTCAGGTAAAGTCTGAGACCATTGACTCATCAACAGGGTGGAAGCAGAGTCTAGTTCAAATATTAAAAGGGTTTTCTGATTCTGGAAGGATAACTTCTTTGTTTTGGGAATAGAATGAAATACTCTGGAATGTTTCACTAGATAATTCATTAAATAAGGAGCTAGCTGGGAATGCTGTCGATTTGCATGGCTTCAGGGGAATGTGCCTTTTGTGATCCTCCCTTTTGTCTCAGGCTTCAATAGCTACCTCCCCACCCTGGCCAGGAGTCCTGTGGCCCTGTGTATGTGACTGCTGTCTTTACTAGGACAAATGTCCAGGTGAGCCATAAGCTCAGCCCACTTGGGAGAAGACCCGACAACACCTGAGGCCCCATCTGCAGCTCACCCCTGTGGTTTGAGAGGGTTCTCTTTCACAATGAATGGATGGGCATTTTCAAGTGCACCCAGGTTGTCAAACAGTAGGCCTGAGTTTTGACTGTGGCTGCTTTTTAGATCAAGGCTTAAGAGGTAGGGTTGGTGGCTTTATTTATTATGAATTTCATTGGGGTCCCTCTCCCTGACTAGAATACAGTTGTGTAGGATTTTGTTTTGAGGGTGTTTTTTGTTTTTTTGTGTTTTGGGGGTTTTTTGCTTTGAAAGCGATGTAGTAATTTATATTAAAATGTTACTTAAGCAGGGAGCCCTGGGTGGCTCAGTTGGTTAAGTGTCTGACTCTTGATTTTGGCTTAGATCTGATCTCATACTTTGTGGGTTCAAGCCCCTCGTCAGGCTCTGTGCCGACAATGCAGAGCCTGCTTGGGATTCTTTCTGTCCCTCCCCTGCTTTCTGTCTCTCAAAAAAATAAAATTAAGAAAAATGTTACTTGTATGACATGTGATAGGTTTATTTTTTTTCTTGTGGTAAAACATAGGTAACAAAATGCACCATTTTAACCGATTGTTAAGTTTACCATTCAGTGTCATTAAATACCTTCACATTGTGCAACCATCACTGTCATCCATATCCAGAACTTTTTCATCTTGCAAAAGTGAAACTCTGTCCCTATTCAGCACTAACTCATCTTCTCTCCAGCCCAGGCCCTGGCAACCCCCACTCTACTCTCTGTCCCAGTGAATTGGCTCATCCTAGGTCCCTCATATAAGTGGAATCCTGTAATATCTGTCCTTCTGTGTGTGGTTTGTTTCACTCAGGTAGTGTTTTGAAGTCGCCGGGAGCAGTTGTCTCATCCTTAATTCCCATTTCTGGCCCTTAATAGGTATGTTCTCTTTAGGAAAACACCTGTTAGTGATGGTGATATTTCCTTGGCTTTTACACCCATGTTTGTGAAGTGGCCCAGTGTATTAGTTGTTAGGGCTTCTATAACAAAACAGCAGACTGGATGGTTTAAATAACAGGAATTTTTATTTCTAGAGGCTGGTAGTCCAAGATCAAGGTGCTGGCAGAATTGGTTTCCTCGGAGGCCTCGGTCCTTGGCTTGGCTTGCAAATGCCCCCCTATTGCCCTCCCCCCGCCCCACTGCCTCTTCCCGTGGTCATCCCTCTCTGCCTGTGCACCCCTGGTGTCTCTCTCTGTGTGTCCAGAATATCTTCTTCTTATAAGGACACAAGTCCTTTCGAGTTAGGTACTACCCTAACTACCTCATTTTAACTTAATCACCTCTTTAAAGACCCCCATCTCCAAATGCAGTCATGTTTTGAAGTACTGAGGATTAGGGCTTCAACATATGAGTTTGGGAGGGGAACACAGTTCAGCCCACAACATGCCATGAGTCCCTCATTGGGCAACAGAGGAAAGGCTGCCATGGCAGTGAGAGATGGAACCTGTGCTGGCCTCACCAGCTGTGTTTCAGGAAGAATTTGAATAATGCATCGTACGGTGTTACAGGAGACTCGGAGAGCCAACAAAACACAGCCTGGCATCAGGAGAGCTGTGTCCTAAAGTTCCATGGGTTGCCACTTCTTACAATGTGGTTGGACCCCGTTATCCTAAGATCCTTTTGTCCTATTCAATTTTTTTTCTTTAAAATTTTAGGTTGTTAACATAGCTCTTCCCATATCTTTTTTATCCTGATTTCTACCTAGCTTTCTGTTACCAAGGCAACCACCTCTCCCCATTCAGTCACTCAAAAGTGTTTATTAAGCATCTGCTGTGTGCTGGGCATTGTCTCCATGGAAATTCTCTCTTGCCTTTATCCACGGATTTGTGGAAAGGCTAACCTCCAGGGGCTTTGTCTTTAAAAACTAACACACACACAACATTCTTTTTTTAATTAAAAAAAAAAGTAAAATAGGGGCGCCTGGGTGGCTCAGTCGGTTGAAGCGTCCGACTTCGGCTCAGGTCATGATCTCACGGTTCGTGGGTTCAAGCCCCGCGTCAGGCTCTGTGCTGACAGCTCAGAGCCTGGAGCCTGTTTCAGATTCTGTGTCTCCCTCTCTCTCTGACCCTCCCCTGCTCACACTGTCTCTCTGTCTCAGAAATAAATAAAACATTAAAAAAAAAGTAAAATAAAAACTAACACACTAAAACAAAACTTTTGTGATGTCCTGGCGCCTTCCCTAACTATATATCTTTCTTCCACTGTATGTTTGTAGCTATTTCCTGTTACTCTTGTGTCTCTCTGACTTCCTTCTCCAGGGTAGTGAAATCCTTAAGACAAGGTCCTACCTCGGTGTCCTTGGACATGCCTCAGTCTAGGCTCTTAACCATGTTCAGTGAGATAGTGGTGTCCTGAGCCCATGTAGATCTGTCTGTGTCTTGGGTTTTTTGGATGTTTGTGGATCAGAGACAGAAATGAGACCCTTTCTCTGAGGCCTCTGTTTGCTCAGAACCTTCCCTGTTCTTAATCCTGCTTAACCCCATCAGATAAGTGGCATTGGATTTTCAGGGGCCCCAATGGTGCCCCAGAAAGGAAACTTGTTAGCTTTGGAAATTATCTGGAGATTATTTTTCCTTCTTTGGTGAGGCTTGCTCTCCCCCTGCTCAACCTTAGAGAGCTTTCCAAATCCTCAGACTGGGGCCTACTCATTAGCCGTCTTCGATTCCAGTGCTTGCTACTGCGACCTTGCAAAATGCCAGGGATGGCGGCTGGCGCCCAAGGGAGAGATGACTGGGGGGTTCAAAGATGCGTCTGCTGAGGTCGGTGCAGGAAGACTGTGATGCCCCACCTGTGTAGTAACTACACCTTCGGTGGAGGCTGTTTCATGTGCCCTCAAAACATTCTTGTGACGTGGCTGGAGCAAGATTATGAACTTAATTATATGCCATCAACTGACTGTATCTGAGGGGGTGTGAGACACACACACCTGCCCAATGTCAGGCAGTCAGTGGAGGGGCTGGTGCTAGCCTCTCTCCTCAGACTGTGGGATGATGCCAATCACAGGAGAATGGGCACAGAGTGACCCCCGCCCAGTAGGTGGAAGGGATGTTCAGCAAACACGTTTCAAGCAGGAATGATGCTGAGTATCAGGCGACAGGCTTCCCAGCAGGTCATTTTCAGTCTGCTGGTGAGACAGACACATAAAGCCAAGTGCTGTGATAGGAATCGTCTGGTCCCAGCCTTCAGGCAAGTCCGTGAATGTATCAGCTACCTAAGAAATGTCCTTTTTCTCTGTTATTTTGCAAATCTCTCAGGAAGTTTCCTCACTCTCCTTACGTCCTCCTGGGGCATTTTGCTAAGATTCATTCCTGTAGCGAGTCATGTGGTAAAGGGCCCAAGCGGATAAAAATGTTCGAGGACACTGCCCGTCTGTCTGCCTTTTCTACCCAATGGTCAAGGGCTGAGAGTGGGGGTTGGTGGACGCTGACGGTGCTCTGCTGTGAGCAGGTTCCAAGAGGTGCAGGGGGACAATTCCTGACTGGGAAGATGTGACAGAGATGCTGGCTACATGCATGGAGGGTCAGTGCATGGCCCAGGGAGCACTAGGAAGGACCTGTCTCTGGCTGACCAGGAGATGCAAGGGGCCACTAGCAGGAGAGGGAGAGACCTGCTCCTCCAGCCACAGCAAATCCAGGAATAGAGCAGGCCAAGGGGGTCCTCCACTCGAAGTACTTCTGTTGCCTTAAGAGCCTTTGAAGATTGACTTCATTTTAAAGGCTTAACATGCTCCTTTTAAAATACGCTGCTGGAGGGGCTCCTGGGTGGCTCAGTCAGTTAAAGTGTCTGACTCTTGATTTCAGCTTAGGTCATGATCTCATGGTTCGTGGGTTCATGCCCCGTGTGGAGCTCTGTGGTGACCATGCAGAGCCTGCGTGGGATTCTGTGTCTCCTTCTCTGCCCCTCCCCTGCTCACTCTCTTTCTCTCTCAAAATACATAAATACACATTAAAAAAATATGTATGCTGCTTGAGTCATTTAGCATGCCAGTAGAGCAGGAGAGATTTTCTGCATATCATTTATATACATATATCCTTGCAAGTGATGAGATAGATATTCTAAAAGTGATCTAGAGGCAACATGTATCAACCTAATCTTGGGGGGGTTGGGGGGGATGCAGACATTAAAGGTAGATCCAGGGTGTGGTCCTGCACAGGGTGTTAATTCTGTGGGCTGGAGACCATGACCCCTTCCTTGGGAGGTTTTGAGGGAACATGAGTGCACAGGGCGAATGGTCCCTGAGGGTCTGGCCCCCTGTCTAGTCTCATGGAGTCGCTCTCTCAGGCATCTAATGCAGGTTGATTGAATGCCATTTAGCAAGAGATTTTAAAGTAGAAATGCATAATTCAGTAGTTGCAGGCCATTTTACCCGCTTGGCTCAGCAAGGGTGTCCAGTGTGAGCTCCAGGGGGGTCCCAGGGGTCTGCCACAGCCATGGGCCCCCTCTTTTCCTTCTCATAGTATGTCCTTGGGGGTTGAGTGGAATTCTTACATCTTAAATGTACAGCATGTATCTTTTCTGCGTCCTGACCCCAAATGAAGTTAGCTAGTTCCTCTGCTGTGATGCGTCATCATGCTGAGCCCTCTATGCTGGGGCCACATCCACCCCTCTTGCAGTGTTCCTGATTATGTGGCGCTGTGACTTCTGGAGGCCTCAGCAGCTAGAGGCTGGAGGAAGAGAGAGACCTCTTGATTTTTCTCATAGAGCGCCCTCACCTCCAACTTGGTGGAGGAAAGGGTTAGAACCACTTTGTTCTCACTTTCAGTGATTGTGAGGGCTCAAGAGAGGAAATGAAAACCACAGACTTTCTTATTTTAATAGGAAATAAAGGAGGAAGACGGGAAGCTCTGAAAAGTACTAATGCTTTGGCATAGGCAGTCTCTATCTGCAGTTGCCTAAGGCTGCACAGACCGGAGGGTGTTGCTTTGTGTACAGTTAGGGAGGATTCTGGAGAGCTGGCCACAGCCATGGCTGGGTGCCTCTGAGGTGTGCGGGGCAGCCCCTGAAGTGGGTGAGTGGTGAGGCTCCAGCCCCCATTGTGAGCTGTGGGGTGTGGGGAAGAGCCGGGTAATGTTCCCCCAGGGCCTTGGGGGCAGTTCAGGTGGCCCATGGTGACCACTGCCATCTGCTGTTCCCCAGCCACACCTGACCCCCTCCCTGAGGGGCTAGGGTAGCTGGACCTGTAGCACAGCTGGGGCTGGCAGAGCTCTTTCTCTTTTCCTACTTGCTGTCTTTTAAATGTTTATTTATTTTGTAAATGTCTGTTTATTTTTGAGAGAGTGCAGAGGAGGGGCAGAGAGAGAGGGAGACACAGAATCCAAAGCAGATTCCAGGCTCTGAGCTGTCGGCACAGAGCCCGATGCAGGGCTCAAACTCAGGAACCATGAGATCGCGACCTGAGCCCAAGTCACATGCTCAACCAACTGAACCACCCTGCTGCCCCTCGTCCCTATCTTTTTGAGAGCTCCAGAGAGTCTTGCTTAGAGACCTAGAGGCACGTGCGGTCTCCATCCTGCCTGGTGCCTACGATGAGGGGAGGCAGGCGATTCCCTGGTTTCCTTCCCTTCACCTTGTGAATGAGGAGCTACGTTCCTGACTGGTGGTAGTGTTTTCGTAAATGGCTGAGGTAGAATCCACACCACAGAATTCACTCGTTTAAAGCATACAATTCAGTGTTTTTTAGTATATTCACAGAGTTACGCAACCATCGCCAGTGTCTAATTTGAGAAAAATTTTCCATCACCTCAAAAGAAAACTGCTCCATTTAACCACCATGACCCCCTCTCTCCCACAGCCCCTGGCACCCACTACTCTACTTTCTGTCTCTGTAGATTTGCCTTTTTGGGACATTTCACCTGAGTGGAATTGTGTAATATGGCCTTTTGTGTCAGAATAAGGTTTCAGGGTTCCTCCATGTTATAGCATTGCAGCAACACCTCATTCCTTTTGGCAGCTGAGTAATGTTCCTGCCATGTTCTGGTACACGGGTGGTTGCGCCCCGGCTCACTCTGCTGGTTCATGGGGACCTCGGTCAGCCCTGTGTGTGGAGGTTCTGGAGGGACTGGTGGAGCCTCCTTTTCCTTGGGGAAGGGCTTCGGTGTGTTGGGGGGGTGGAGGGACGGGATGCCAGAAGCCAAGTGGTGGCTGGGAGTTTGCGGACTCACCAGGGAAAGGAGCCAGGGAAGTTCAGTTTCATTCCTCATTCAGCCTGAGGCTCCAGTTCATGGGTCTGTCCATGAGGGACCTGCTTGCTCAGAGGCAGCCCTTTCTATCTGTGGACCTCACAGCAGTGGTCTTTCCCTAGGTGCTGCCCCCTCACCCTGTTTTTATTGTGGTGAGATATATAGAACATAAAATGTATCGTTTGAATCTTGAAGTATCCAGTTCGTTGGCATTAAGTGCTTTCACAATGTCATCCAGCCATCACCACCATCCATCTCCAGAACTTTTTCATCTTCCCAGATGGGAACTCTGTCCCCATTAAACAGCAGCTCCTCACTCCCCCTGCCCCCCGGCTGCTGGCACCCACCATTCTCCTTTCTGCTCTAGGGACCTCATAAAAGCAGACTCATAATAGCATTTGTCTTTTTGTGTCTGGCTTGTTTCACTTAGCACGATGTTTCCAGAGCTGCTTCCTCAAGCCTTTTGGTGCCGGGCGTGGGTGGTGGCTGGACAGCAAGCCCCGGAGAGGCTGAGCTGACTGAAGCCTCTGCTCGAGGGAGAAGAGCAGCCAGTGCTTTGGGTAGCATGTGCATTTGCAGAGGTTTGCATTTTCTCATGGCGAGCAGCAGGGACCTGCCATGGTGGAGTTGTCCGAGGTTTTAGGTACAGGGCTCAAGGCCATCCACTTATTTGGACTTCTTCCACAGTTGAATAGACAAGGTGATCTTTGTCTCACAACCCTCTCTGCTGTCATGGAGTGACTGTGATGTGAGACTAGGGATGCACAGGCCAGACCAGGGATGCAGGTGCCCACCTTTCCTGTCCTTTCCAAAGCACGAAGGTCGCCACAGCAGACTCAGAGCCATCATCCAATTAGCTGCAAGTCCCAGTGGCCTGACCAGTGCATTATCTTAGATGGATGCTCACAACAGCGTGTTCATTCTCTAGGTGTGTGCGCAAGCTGGCATGTGCCAAAACAGTATTATTTTTTTTTTGCCCAAGTCTTAGACCAGAAAATGTAACTCACTTGTGAATGTTGACTTCTGAAAGCTTTTCACTTTCTTCTGTAGAAACATGGGTGAAAGTGTCCATGAACGTGTCCATGTTCGTATTTGGAGGCATGGGATTGTTACCTAAAATGTACAATGTACTTCACAGGTCTTTTCTTCCGTCCTTCTTTCCTCTTTCCCTCCCTCCCTTCCTTATTTCCAATTGCTTTCTTAATTTAGAAAACACTGCCAGTTTTTCAAACCCCCTTAAAGGACACAGGACACTGAGCCCTCCTGCTATTTAGCCACTTTCTTTCTTATTTATTTATTTATTTCATTATTTTTAATCTCTGAGAGAGAGAGAGAGCGTGAGCAGGGGAGGGTCAGAGAGAGAGGGAGACACAGAATCCGAAACAGGCTCCAGGCTCTGAGCTGGTTATCAGAACAGAGTCCGATGTGGGGCTCGAACCCACGAACTGTGAGATCATGACCTGAGCCGAAGTTGGACACTTAACCGACTGAGCCACCCAGGCGCCCCTATTCATCCACTTTTGAGAGCACCAGGGTCCAGCTGGACCTGTCTCACTGATCTCTTCTCTTTCCCTCATTTTCAGTGTTGTTGTCTTTATTATGGAAAAAAATTACATGTGATATAAAATGTATCATCTTAACCACTTTACGTGCAGAGTTCAGTAGTGTTAAAGTATTCTGTTTTTTAAGAGGCAAAGGGGAGGGGAAAACACTGTTCTTCAGGAGGGTTAGTCCCTTCCACTGTCCTAGGAAATATGAAGATGGTTCACACTGAGCCCTTAACTAGAGTGTGAGGAGCGTGCAGACCAGGAGAGGAGCAGGGATGAGCTGACACTTGACCATGATGTAGGGCAGGTCTTGGGTCTGTGGAGAGAGTGATACCAGAGAGCATGAGGGCAGTGAGGCCTCACGTTTGCCCCATGTCCTTGGGGAAGAGTGTTGCTAGCCAGAGAGTAGGGTAGGCAAGAGCTCAGAAGCTGGAAAGTAGTCACTGTGCTGAGGAAATAGTAGAACCTGTTTGGTTGGAGAATTGGTATAAAATATGGGCAACAGGGGAGCTGAGGGTGGATCAGAGAGGATTGGTGTCATGTTCTGCAGGACCCAGAAGCCAGGTTGAGGATGTTGTGCTTTCTTGGAGGGTGATGGGGCAGATTGAAGGTTGTTGAGCAGGGGAGAGGATGCTCTTTGGAGCTTAACCTCAGGAAAGGCAATTGCCAGGAGCATGCAAAATGGACTGGTGGGAGATGGGGCCCCTGAAGATGTGTTGGGAGCTGGGGGGAAGATGGGGAAGACAAGAGCAGGCCGACAGTGGGAGGGGTGACAGAAGAAAAGAAAGCCTGAGGGTTGGGAGGGGTGTGCTAGAGGCCTCAGCGCGGGGGTGAGGCGGGCAGCAGGCTGCAGACCTTTAAGAGAAAGGGCCGGGCAAGGAAAGATGAGGAAGACTAGAAGCAGGGTAGGTATGTAGGGAGAAGAGGGCTGGAGCAGGCCTAGGATTTGCATATTTGAGGGTCTCATGAGAGAGAGGAGTCTGAGCCAAGAGGGGAGTTTATGTGCAGAAAGGCAAATGGGTCAGGGGTTTGGGATCAGGGTTTCTACTCTGAGTGTCTACTCATGGATGCTTGGTCCCAGAGTCCAAGTGGGAACTCCAAGGAGGTGATCAAGGTATGTGTGGGGAGGTTAGTGGCCCCAGCAGAGGACTGACCAAGTTACTTTTGAACAGTGTCCAGGAGCAATGTGGCTTAATTGGCATCTAGTCATGAGGGCCTCCTGTGCATGTGGCCTGCTTCAAGGACTTAGACCGGGTTCACCCTGGGGCCCAGCAGGTAGGAGGTGACTAAGGGGTGAGAAGATCAGGAGGGGAGAGAGATAAAGGTGGCTGTGAGGCAAGGAAGCAAGCTTGGAAGGGTTGGGATGGGGGTCCACCTTTAGCAGGTCTGAGAGGGGACAGAGAGGTCTGCCCTGTGGCTGGCACAGAGGGGAATGAAAGGGTAGCCATGTGGGTCCTGTCTCTGTGGCTGGTGGCAGAGCGTGGTCGGAGAGGAATGCAGTGATGAACCCTGTGCTAATGGGTTGTTAGATATGGAGCCTGTGGCTTAGGGGCCCCAGTGAGTCATAGTAATGGTCTGGGATCTGAGACAACCATGTACATGGGTACCTGGTAGGGAGGCCCTTGTGGAACAGCATCTTGTCACAGAGCAGTCAGATGGGCCCACGCTCGCCCCACAAAGCAGCTGGTGAGCCGCTGTTAGAATTTGGCTCTAAGAAATCCGGTGGTGATTATTAGCATAAGTGTGGTTTCCTCTCCTGTGGTATTTCTTCGGTGTCCAGATGGTGTGAGTTGCTGCAGCAGATTCTTCTCTATGAAGAGCAGGCAAAACTCCAGAAGGACTGTTAGAGGTGTGTGTGGTGGGAGGGTGGGGGTCTAGGAAGCCGGGTGAGGCTCCAGAAGTAGACCTGCATGGCTCTAGAAAAGGATGTCCACACCTCTAGATAGAAGCGTCAGAGACTTGGTCCCCAAATTCCTTTGTCATCTCCTGGCTTCCCCAGCCCCTTGAGCCCTGTGGTTGCTTATTTATCCCCCGTTAGTCTGTGGTCTCAGGTTCCAGAAACTCTGGCAAGGAAGTCTGGGGAGGTTAATGGGCTGAGGCCCAGCCTGCTGGCTGTCTGGGGGAGGCACTTTGTTCTGCTCAGGAAATGTCTGCTGTGTTGGGCTGGGCAGCCAGGCCCCCAGAAAGCCAGCAAGGGGCCTATTTCCTAATTCTGCAGGTGCGAAACTGTTAAGGAACAACAGGCAGGGTTGTGGCTGCNTGAGAAAATATCACATGGATGTCTCCTCATTTTTCTTCTTTCTCCCTGGCCCCAAAGCACTAAGCTCCCTCCATTGTGTGAATTAATCAGAGCCATTCCTAAGGAGAGGAGGGTCACTTTTTGTTTATTGAATTCAAAGTTGGGCATGACTAGACATGAGCATAAAACATGACCTTGGACATCAAAGGCCGAGGAGAAACTTGCAGGCATTGCAATGTGTGTTCAGACATCCAGCCTGGCCTGATTCTCAGGCTCTGGGGTACACAGACCAGGCAGGAGTAGTGGGTCAGGATCCTGTACTGTCCTTGGCTGTTCCCTGTCAGCGCTGTTTTGTTTGGAAGGTTCAGAGGGGTTTTGGAAAGGCTGGGCAGGGCTGTGGTTCACTTGGAAAAGGACTGTGGGTTTTCATTTTCCTGAGACCTTTTAGGGGTCAGGGATCAGCAGGATAGCACGTGATGTTTAGGTGTCCAAGTTTTGCCTGGTATTGATGGAAGTGTGCAGGCCTTGGCACACTGTAGTTGTACTCTGCTCAGTGCCACTAAGCCTGAAGGCTGTCTGCAGAGTCGTTACGGGAAATGGGGGTGTTTGGCCTGGCAGAGAATGAAAGAGCTAGGTCTCCACCCTAGCAGCCCACATAGATTGCCTCTGCTGTAGTTAAAACAGTCACACACACATCTCCATAGCTGGTCACTCCCAGAGAATCTGGTTTGTGAGGTTCTTTGTTTCATTTTGAAACCTCACAGTGTCCATGGGTCAGAAGTCAGCGTATGGCTTAGCTGGGCCCTCTGCTCAGGGCCCCAGGGCTACAGTCAAAGTGTTGCCCAGGGCTCAGACTCCTGTCATTCCCATCTGGAGCTCCGTGTTTCCCCCATATTCAGGCTGTTGGCAGAAATCCAGGTCCTGGTGGTTGTAGGACTGAGGTAACCATTTTCTTATTGGCTGTCAGTCATTCCCAGCATCCAGTCGTCACCCCTCTTCATGAACAGTTACCCATGGCTGTTTGATTTCCTCCTCCAAGCCGGCTTGGGTTTCTAGAAAAGCTCTGTGGGTGATTCCATCTGCAGCCAGGGTTGAAAACCATCCACCTCCAGGAATCCATGAGTACTAGCTATATGTTTTAAATGGTTGGCAGGTGGAAGAGGGCATGGATTTCTTTTAGGTCATATTTGGACGGCTGACCTGTTATTAATGATCTGAAGCTTCAGGGAGACAAGTTCCTGCTCAGTGTTAGTGGAGATTTTCTTTTCTTCCGATTTTATTATAAAATCATATCTGTAATTTTATGTAGCTAAGATACTGTTATATTACTTGAGTGTCTTGCCTTTGTCAGTGAGTGTGAGCATTTTCTTGTTTTACTAAATATTTCTGTAAACATTATTATCTTTTGATTTTTTTAATGTTTATTTTTGAGAGAGAGAGAAAGAGTGTGAGACAGAGGGGCAGAGAGAGAAGGAGACACAGAACCTGAAGCAGGCTCCAGGCTCTAAGCCATCAGCACAGAGCCCATTGTGGGGCTCAAACCCACAAACCATGAGATCATGACCTGAACTTAAGTCGATGCTTAACTGGCTTAGCCGCCCAGGCTCCCCTGTAAACATTATTTTTTTCTCCCGTTGTTACCTTGTGATAGAGTTATAGTTACAGTTTAACTGATCTTATATTATTAATTTTGTTGGACATTTAAAGTTTTACTGAATGTAGCTGATAATTGCAATATTTCAGTGACCATCTTTTTAAAATTTTTAAGTAATCTCTATACTTAACATGGGGCTTGAGCCCACAACCCCAAGATCCAGTGCTGCATGTTCCACTGACTGAGCCAGCCAGGCTCTCCAGTGAGCATCTTTTTTTTTTTTTTTTCCTTTTTAAATGTAAGTTTTATTGAGATATAATTCACATACCATATAGTTCATCCATTTAAAGTGTACAGTTTAGGGCCACCTGGGTGGCTTAGTCAGTTAAGCATATGACATCAGTCAGGTCATGATCTCACAGTTTGTGAGTTCGAGACCTTCATCGGGCTCTGTGCTGACAGCTCAGAGTCTGGAGCCTGTTTGGATTCTGTATCTCCCTCTTGTTCTGCCTCTCCCTTGCTCATGCTGTCTCTTTCTAAAAAATAAACATTAAAAAGTAATAATAATAAATAAATAAAGTATACAGCTTAGGGCACCTGACTGGCTCAGTTAGAAGAGCCTGCTACTCTTGATCTTGGAGCCATGAGTTCAAGCCCCACATTGGGGGTAGAGATTGCTTAACTAAATAAACAAACACACACACACATATATATACACTCATATATATACTTATATTTATGTACATACTTTTACATGTATATACGTGTAAATATATATGTATATATATATATTTAAAATAATGTGTACAAGGGTACCTCAGTGGCTCAGTCAATTAAGTGTCTGACAGCAGCTCAGGTCACGATCTCATGGTTCATGAGTTTGAGCCCTGCATTGGGCTCTGTGCTGTCAGCAGCACAGAGGGAATCCTCTTTCCCCTTTCTCTCTGCCCCTTTCTTGCTCCTGCTCTTTCTCCTTCTCTCTCTCAAAAATAATTTTTTAAATTGTGGTAAAATACAATAAAAAATAAAATTGTGATAAAACATATGTAATAAAATTTATCATTTTAAGCATTTTTTAGTGTATGGGTCAGTGGTATTATATACATTCACATTATTGTGCAGCCGCTACCACCACCATCCATCTCCAGAATGCCTTTCATCCTGCAAACCTGAAACTCTTTCCCCATTAAGCACTAACTCCCCAAGCCTTCCTTCCCCACCCACTCACAGGCGCTCTTCTATTCTGTCTCTATGAATTTGACTATTCTTAGGGACTTCCTATAAATGGACTCATACGGTATTACTGGCTTATTTCTCTGAGCATAATGCCCTCAAGGTTCATCCATGGTGTAGCATGTGTCAGAATTTCCTTCTTTTCTAAGGCTGAATAATATCCCATTGTTTGTGTGTACCACATTGTAAGTATACAATTCAGTGGCATTCATTACATTCAGTGAACATCTTCTGATAATGGGTTTCTCTTTGCATTTCTGCCTCCTTCCTTGAGGGTGGGCATCTGTCAGAAGGTTTACCAAGTCAGAGGTATGCTTGGTTTGAAGACCCTTGATGCCTTCTGCCAAATTACCTTCCAGGAATGTCTTGTTCCAGGTTACCCTTGGTTTTATAATGAATCCTTTGCTCTCTTTGGACTTCTTTTTTGCCCTGTTCCTTTTATAGGACTTTACTGAAGTGGTTCCATCAGAAGGTTTAAAAAAAAAAAAAAAAAAGGCTTCCCCTGAGGCAAGGGGAAAGGGGAGGAAGGCCTTGTGGAGACTCGCCTCTCAGAAATCGAAAATTGTGGGGCACCTGGGTGGCTCAGTCAGTTGAGGATCTGACTTTGGCTCAGGCCATGATCTCATAGTTTGTGGGTTTGAGCCCCGTGTTGGGCTCTGTGCTGGGCTCGGTGCTGATAGCTAGGAGCCTGGAGCTTGCTTCTGTGTCTCCCTCTCTCTGCCACTCCCTCACTTGCAGTCTGTCTGTCTCTCTCTTTCTCCAAAAAAAAATCCAAAATTGTGATCTGGGGTTTTTGTCTAGAGATGCAGGATCTGAGGTTAAGGTCTGCTTTTTAGGAGGCATCTTCCCTAAACTGGGTCCCATCATAACTCCTAATTCCTTGATGATCCCCAGAAATAGCAGGTCCCATGGGTCCTGAATCAAGAGAGGCCCTGAGTGGGGGCCACACCCATCTAGTCTCTTATTTGGGAAGCTTCCTGAGGCCACTCGTTACGTGACATTTAGTTCTTTGTCAGTTCTGTGGTTCTTGGTGGGGAAAGAACTCGCTGTCCCCTTGTTTATCATGAAACTTGATAGTTTATTGCTGCCCTGGGCTGCTTGTAACTGAATCGGAAAAGCACATCAGATTTTCTTCCACGCATCCTGGCCGTGGATTAGGCATACTAGATAGCATTGTCCAGTTAATTCTGGCCCATGGAGTTCCTGCCTGGCTTTAATGGAAGCTCTAAGGGAGTTGAACTCCATGGTAGAAAAACGATTTTATAGAAGGGAGAGAAGCTTGCCTGGCCACACTCAGCTGACAGAAGCCATGTCAGGGCAGCAGCAAGGCCATGGTTGGAGGGAGGGCAGCATAGTATAAGGGCTTGGGGAGGAAAGGGGATGGATAGTTCTCTGACGCTGGTGAGTTGTCTCATCACACTGTGGTGGGCATCCACCTCATTGTTTTAGTCCTGTTGAGAGCCAACAGTTCATGAGTTGTAGCCGTCCTGGCTTGTACATGGATTGTGGAGCTGGGGCTCACACTTACTCCTTCTGCTCTGTGCTGCCTATATTGGCTGTTTCATTGGCTCTGATACTTGGTAGCTCATTTAAACTCCATGGGCCTCTGAATTCCCACCTGCAAGTGAGCAAGCCACACAGTAGCATCTTTAAGATCCCTTTTTAGTTCTGTGATTTCAAATAAAATTAAGTCATGCTGCTCTGAGCTCCCAGCACATTACTTGGAAAACCTTTTTGGCAGGGGTCTCAAAGCAGTCTTGTTGTAAGACCCCAATGAGTCTGGCCGCCTGCAGTGACTGGGGTCCAGAGAGCCTGTGGTGAGCCAAGGGGTGGATTTGGCTCTGCATGCAATTTTAAATGGGAACCATGATGCTTTTCTGCTGGTTCATTTTTTATTTTCCTTCTCTGCCCATTGGCTAGTCCTTGGGCCGGGAGCAGGTGCTCAGAGGCCATGCGGGTATCACTTGGGCAACGTGCTGAAATGCAGAGCATGGACAGCAGGAGGCCCAGATCGAAGTGGGAGGACATGAGGGCAGTGTGGAGGGTGTCTGTCTGCCTCGGCGGAGGTGACGGTATTCAGGCAGGTGGTTGGCAGGGGGAGGCCTGGTAGTGCCAGCTGGTGTCTTGCCAGCCGGAGCACAGCCCTGCATAGTCAGGAACACTTGTGCTAAGGCTAGCACTGAGATGAGCAAGGCTTGCCTGCATGCCTGTTGCCTGCATACATCTCCACACCGCGATGATAGGGACATTTGGTACCATGGGGCCATTGTTTTCCCTCATTACAGATGACTGGTCCTTGTTGCTTGGCATAGACCCCACCTGGGGTCAGAGTCCCAGGCTTGTTGCCTGCCGGGAAGCTCTCTGTCTGGTCCCTGTTACACTTTCTTGAGCATTCTCATTGCCAGTGGAGCAGGGACTATCTTGTGTTGGAGCTGGCCAGTGCTGGGGATGGGTTGGTCCGTCTGGAGGGCTTGAGGGCAGGAAGGAGACTGTTGACTGTCTGCACTCCAGTGGGGCATGGATGCCTCAGCGGAAGTCTGCACTTTCCTAAAGAACTTTCTGTTTGGCAGGCTCAGCTCCCTGTGCACTTTGACTCCCAGTGCAGTGAGTATACCCCCAGAGTGTGCCGGTGTTCCCTCTTTAGTGGTCTTACAGGAGAGAGAGGAACCCTCTCTTTACTGGAACTTTGCATTTGGGTTTGGCTTTGCTCCCTGTAATGGGATCCTTCCAGAATCTGAGCCCCATTCACTCCACTTCTCAGGGAGCTAGGTGGTGCCTGCCACGTTGATGCTCAGACAGCAGGAACTTAGAAGGGTAAGAAGCTTCCAAGGCAGAGCCTGGATTTGAACCAGGGGTGGTTATTTGAGCCTCTGCTCTCTGCTTGGTAGTATTGGGGTTGGCAGACCTCTTCTTAAAGGGCCAGACAGTAACTAATTTAGGCTTTGTGGCCAAGGAGAAATTGAGGCTATTAAGTAGGCACTTATATAACCATTTAAAGTGTCATCATGTAAAAATAAAAAACAGGGGCTCCTGGGTGGCTCAGCTGGTTGAGTGCCTGACTTTGGCTCAGGTCATGAACTTGTGGTTCCTGGGTTTGAGCCCCACATCAGCCTCACTGCTGTTGGTGCAGAGCCCGCTTTGGATCTTCAGCTGCCCTTCCCCCTCACATTCTCTCTCTCTCTCTCTCTCTCAAAAATAAACATAAAAAAAATAACAGGGGCACTGGGTGGCTCTGTTGGTTAAGTGTCCAACTTTAGCTTGGGTCATCATCTTGCAGTGCATGAGTTAGAGCCCCACATAGGGCTCTGTGCTGACAGCCTGCTTCAGATTTTGTGTCTCCCTCTCTCTCTGCCCCTCCCCCACTCACACTTTGTCTTTCTCTGTCTCAGAAATGTTAAAAGGACGCCTGAGTGGCTCAGTCGGTTGAGCGTCTGACTTCAGCTCAGGTCATGATCTCCTGGTTTTTGAGTTCGAGCCCTGCGTCAGGCCCTGTGCTGACAGCTCAGAGCCTGGAACCTGCTTTGGATTCTGTGTCTCCCCCTCTCTCTGCCCCTCCCCATCTCATGCTCTGTCTCTCAATAATAAATAAACGTTAAATTAAAAAAAAATTTTTTAATGAATAAATAACAGTATAAAAAACATTCTTAGATCCCAGATCACACAAAAACAGACAGTGCTAGCCTGTATTTGGCCTGTGGGCTGGAGTTTGCTGACCTCTGTCCTATAGTGAGCTGCCTTTTAATTCCTAGTGATTATGAAATAAGCTAATAGAGCCCTATGTGGGTGTCTCACATCTGTTCAGGAGCCCTCGTGAGAGTTCCTCACAGAACCTGTGAAGCAGGTAAGGTCAGTCTTTCTATACCCACAAGGGCTTTTTCCTTTAAGAAGTCACCGGAGGGGGTAGAGGTGGGATGGGAGATGGTTGCCTGGTTAACAATTTCCAGCTGCTTCTCAGTGTTGAGTGTTCATCCCCTGAAACAAGGCCGACCATGAGTTAATAATCATTGAAGCTGGGTGATGGGACATGACTTCCATGGTACTCTGCTCTCAGTTTTTGTATGTGTTTAAAAATTTCCATAACAGAAAGTTCAGAAAATAGTCATGTATTGGTCAAAGCTGTAAACAAACCCCTCTACCTTGAGAGAACAGGGTGTTAGAATCCTGAATCCTGAGCGGCTCTACCAGAGTGCCATAGACTGGTTTGTAAACAACAGAAATCTGTTTTTCATAGTTCTGGAGCCTGGACATCTAAGATCACAGCACCCTCAGATTTGGTGTCTTGTGAGGGTCTGCTTCCTGGTTCATAGATGGCTGTCTTCTCATTGTGTTCTCATATGGTGTAAGGGATGAGGGAGCTTTGTAGGGTCTCTTTTATAAAGAGTGTTCATTGGAACATTCAGCCCTCAGGACCAAATCACTGTTTTTTAGTCTGTTCATTGAGTTGAGTGATGCAGCCAACCACCACTATCTGATCCCAGAGCATTTTCATCACCCCCAAAAGAAACCTCACACCCAGTGGTCTCTCCTCATTCTTCACCCCTTAGTGCTGGATGTCTTAATCTGCTTGCTGTCTCTGTGGATTTGCCTTTTCTGGACATTTCATGCAAATGAGGTTAGACAGCACATGGCTCTTGGAGGACACTGTCTTTTTTTTATGGTTTCCAAAGGCTTATCTTCCAGGCTGCATCACATCCTGGGGGATGGGTATGGGGAGGTGAGGAACACACCCCTTGGTGTATTCCTAGCTCCTCCCCAAGCCTGGCCTTTCTGTCTGGGTTCAGGGCTGCTTCCCTCAGGGTACCAGGGAGCAAACCCCTGTTTGGGTTTCTTGCTCCCCTTTTCTGTAACTTACCTGTCTTGGGTTCCACCTGTCTTGCCCTCAGCCTCCCCCAAGGGTTCGGATCCCAGAGGTGGCATGTGGTTGGGAGGTTGGGACCTCCAACCTCTGAGAAAGGCCTGCAGTTTTCCTGTGTGCCTCTCTTCTTCCCTGTGAGGCCAGCTGCTGAGTTCCCCAGTTATTTTTGCTGCCAGATTGGACAGGCCCCAAGGAAGGGGGCTGGAGGCAGGAGAAAAGCTGCCGTGGCATATGGCCACGATGGTCACCCGCAGCCTGGAATCCAAGCTGTGGATTGAGGACTGACTTCAGTCAAAGGGAGAATCTGCAGGGTGGGCTGTCCTCACAGTTGGATTCCTTCGCCACCCATAGTCCTTGGGCATGTAACTTCTGACACATGTCCCTAGGAACCTCTATTATACTAGAAGTCTACAGGGACACCAACCCTTTGCCCAGGACCCTAGGACCTTAGCAAGGAGCACACTTCTGGAAGCTTGGCAGAGTTGTTACTGCATAGGTCCACAAAACCCACAGGGCTGCTAGGGCCTGAAGCAGGCACCCTCGGGCTCTGTGGGCTGTTGGCAGGAGGATGGTTCTTGTCTGGATCTGGAACCGGACAGCACTGTAGACTTGCATCCACGGAATATGCTCATCTGTGTGCTTTGCCCTGCATCTCCCGACATACTTGATAACCTCCACAGTCCACCCAGTCTGAATCTGACCGACAGGGTGTTTATAACTCTGTGTTTTAGTGTGGTTCCTCATTTAAAGAGGAAAATAGATGCACCTGCTTTCCGGCCAAGAGACATGGCAGGGGGCAAACTATACACCCTGTTCCAAGTATTAATCCGGACTGGGGAATGAATTATTTGGTTGTGTATCAGGGTCTTGTGTGCAGAAGACTTGGCAGACTTGACAGTGCGAGGACTTTTTATTTACATTGCTGGAAGGGTGGGGCATTTCATTCCTTCGGACACCCTCTTGGTGAGGTGTACCATTAGCTGATGTGCCACTAGAAGGGAAGGAAACACTTCCAGTCATGGAGATGATTGTAAGATACCAGTTTGAAACTTTTGGAGAATGCAGGTCTGAGACTTGATGAAGGATAGATAACATTTCTTCATCTGTAAAATAGGAATCAGAGTAGCTGTCTGCTCAGGGACTTGCCCTGAAGATTCAGTGAGATGATGCGTGCAAGAAAAGCACTTAGCCCAGCTCCTGGCATGCCTTGAGTGCTTAATAACACTGGTTATTCTCATTTTATTGTTGTTATCATTGTTACTGTTATGACAGATAGCAGGAGAGGATATTGGCTGCTTCATCAGCTTGCTGGAGGTT
>NW_027527921.1:56506-127206 GCF_008692635.1 Crocuta crocuta | reverse complement strand
TTTTGTGGTGTTTTTTTTTTTTTTTTTTTTTTTTTTTTTTAAGAGGCCAAAGGGGAGGAGAAGCTGCCTTTTTTCATCAGAGTTGGAAAAGCCCAGAGTGCACATTTCCAAGCAGTGGTGTTTTTATTTTTGAGGGAGAGAGAGAGCAAGCGAGTGAGCATGCATGCAAGTGGGAAGAGAGGCAGAGAGAAGGGAAGAGAGGATCTGAAGAGGGCTCTGCACCAACAGCAGAGAGCCTGATGTGGGGATCGAACTCACAAATCATGTGAGCCTTTCTTTAGAAATGAGGTTTTTATTTTAATTTAATTTAATTTAATTTTTATTTTTGGGTCTAAAAAAGCAGAGGGAGAGAGAAAGAAAAATAATCCCAAGCAGGCACCATGCTCAGCATGTAGCCTGACATGGGGCTCAATCCCGCAACCCTGGGGTTATGACCTGAGCTGAAGTCAAGAATTGGACACTCAACCCACTGAATTGAGACATCCTTGAAGGGGTCATTTTAGATGGACATTTTAGATGACACCTCAGTACAGGGAACAGACGAAAGCCATAGTAGCAGAGCCTGGCCCAGGCCAACCCCCCCTTCCCCCCCACCCTGCCTCCATGTGGCTCCTAGAACTCTGGCTTGTTGCTGATTCATTCTGTGTGTGCTCTCCTGGGGGCAGTGGCTGGGGATCTGTAGGGAGACTCTTCTTGGAGATCAGTGTCCTGGGTCTTCTCCAAGGTAGCATTGGCCAGCCAGGGAGCCTGGCACAACTTTTCTTCTCAGCATAGAGAAACCAAGTCGGTCATGAGAATGACCTGCTCTGGCGGTAGACATGGGGTTGAGGTAAGGGGGCTTGGCAGCTGCAAGCCTGTGTTTGTGAATGTATGCTGTCCAAACCTACATTTGTAAAGGGTTACAGGGGGGTGGGGGACTTTCTGCCAGTCACAAAATTTGCTTTTACTCTTTCTCTTAAGTTTTAAGCATGCAGTTCAGAGGAATTAAGCACATTCATACTGTTGTGTAACCATCACCACCATCCATCTCCAGAACTTTTTCATCTTCCCCAACTGAAACTCTGTCCCGTTAAACTCCCCATCCTCCCTCCCCTACCCCTTGGCAGCCACTGTTGTCCTTTTTGTCTCTATGAGCCTGAGGACTCTAGGGACCTCATATATGTGAAATCATACAGTATTTGTCCTTCTGTGACTGGCTTATTTCACTGAGCATAATGCGAGGTTCATCCATGTTGTAGTGTGTGTCAGAATTCCCTTCCTTTTTAAGGCTGAATAATATTACTTTGTAATGATAGACCACATTTTTGTTTACCCCTTCCGTCTATGGATACTTGGTTTACTTCTCCCTTTTGACTGTGGGCATGGGTGTATGTGCTTTTACTCTTGACCCCTTGCAGGCAGGTCCCTCCTGCATGAGCACCTGGGACACCCCTCAACCACCATTAGTGGGAGATGGGAGGAAGGAACTGTTCCATTGCAGTGACTGCCAGAGCACACAGACTTCTGGAATGTAGCAGGTTGCTGATAAAAAGGGCTGGAATTCTTGGAAAGGGGCGTTCCTGGCTGTGAGTCCTACCTCCGTTTCCAGCCACCTTCTCTGCCAAGGAAATTTGAGTCAGCTGCTCCTGGGAAGTGGTGAGCCTCCTCTGATGAGGTGAGGGGAGCTGGGGGAGTGTTTCTGTGTGATTCCAGCTGGCCCTGGGCAAGTCAGTGACAAAACCAGAGTGGAGATAGGACAGGGATCTTCTTGATTTGACATTTTGCTTCCTATGTGGAACAGAGTGGGCAGGTTGAGCCCTCCTCCAAACAGTGTTGGGGCCAGCCCTGGGCCAGATTTGTGGTTCTGTGCCCTGGTCAGCAGTTCAGGCATCAGGGTTGGAGCCTGCCTTCAGGAGACAGGGACATGTAAGAGGGATATGGGACCAGTGAGTCAAGAAAGGAGGCAGACAATGACTGAGACTCCAGGAATTCCACCATTCCTGGAAACCTGGGTCATTTTCTAGAACAACCAGATTCCCATGGATTTTGGCATGTTCAGGAAATCTAGCAGAGCTGGTAATTACAAAGTCTAACTGAGAAACGTCTTGGACATAACCTTCTATTTCCCTTGAGTATTTGGGAGGAAGCTGTGGCTACATTTTATGGATAGGTGTTCCCAGCTCTTTTCTCTTTGATTGGGGCTAGGGGCCTTGATAAGTGTCAGCAGCCCCACTTTCAATCTGTGGGGCCAGGCTTCAGAACACAGATACCTTTGCAGAAAGCAAAGGCGAGGTTATTCCTTTTCACCATGCTTCAAGGGCATCTTTTCTCTTTGAATTCTAGTGTCTACATTGTTTAAAAGTCATTAACATGTTTATAAACTCAAAACCAGTCATCCCACCCTACGGTATTTTCCTAAGGAAATAGGACTTTTCCCCTCTTTTTTCCTTTTTGGTATTATATGAAACTATTCACTGTGTTCATAACAGTGGAAAACTGGAAACAAAATAAACGCCCTGCAATAGAAAAGGGGTTACAATAACTTGGTAGACTATTATGTAATCATCAGACGGTAACCATGCAAGTTATGTAGCAACGTGGAACTTGTTCTTACTGAAAAAGTGAAGTATAGCATTGTATGTGTTGATTTGTATCTGTCATGTCTTGCTGTGTAACAAATCATCAAGGAGATGAAGTATGTGGTTTCTTCCTTCCAATTTTGGCTACTACCATGTCTTAATAGGTTTAAAATGAAAATTCTCCACATGCTATTCATTGGGTGCCTAGCTCAAGAATGGTGGGCTTGGGTAGGGGGCCTTGGGGTGGGGAGTGTTAGGTCTGCTAGACTTGTAAGCTTGGCCAGTGTGGGACCTCTACAGCCTGGACTTCAGGAAGATGCGTGGAGGTAGTGATTGGCACTGTGGGACACGTTTCAGCTCAATGATGCTTTTTCTTCCATGTCATCTGGACAGAGGGTGGATGGTCTTATAGCACAAATGTGAACCCATGCCATTGGAGGTATTGGTCAGCCATCTCCATAAGGCAGGCGTGGGCTCAGCCAGCAAGAGCTGACCATCTTGATATAGGAATAGAGGACATTGTGGGACCCTTATGTGCAAGGACAGTTCTGTCTGGTTGATTTGCGTTGGAACAAATACAGGTATATTTGTCCTCCCATGTTACTATTTGTAGGTCACTGCTCTTCCCTAAACCAATGGTTCTTTGTAATCTCCTTGCAGGATTTTGTGATTTTGAAAGTGCTTCAGAATAAATATGTACATACATACATACATACATAACATACATACCTGGGAAACCATGCTCTGCCTAAGCATGGGATAGCGTGAGGACTGGGGCTCTGGGCTGTGTTAGTAGACATTGGGCTTGGGCTACAGCTGCCTGCCCAGCCATGAGTGGAGTGGACTACTGAGACAGGAGAGGTCTCAACACCCACATCCTGCTGGAAAGAGCCGTGTCTCAGGTTACTAAATCCTGCCTCATGGGGAAAGGTTGGGTCTTGCAGGACTGTGGCCAAAAGAGCAGGGAAACGGTTTGAACCTGCCCTGAGCAAATAAAGGCCCCTAGAGGAAATATGGGCTGTGGAATAACTGTCCTCGGATCAGAGAAGTTCTTTTCCTATTGCATGGGGACCTGCCTCCTCTCTGTGTTCCTGCTCTCGTTCTTCTTTTCATCCTGAACCCCAAACCTTTAGGGTGCTGTTGGCTGGTCCCTCTGGCCCCCCTGTGCCTAGAGTTTGTGCTGTGACCTGATCTTTAGGGCCCTGCCAGTGCCCTGGCTCCCAGGGCAGATTGGAAGCAGTGGGAAGCCCTCAGAGCAGGGTGAACATCCACGTCTGCTGTTGCTGCTGGTCAGCCTCAGGGCTTCTGACCCCTTATCCCCCTCACATCTCCCAAGGCCATGTAAGGATTCCGAGAGGTGACCAGGAAAAGGTGTCATGCCCAGTGAGGTTGAATCGCTCAGACACTGAGTTCTCCTCCCTGAGAAGGAACCCCACTGGGTTTCAACTTTTTCCTTAACAGCTGCAGAAGTCTGATTAGTCAGAATTTGTGGGACCTCCAGTATCTAAGGCAGATGAAGCTGGTTGACACTCCCTTTCCCCCCACATTGTCCCAGCACAGCCTGCTGCTGTGGGTCTGAGAACTGGAAAGTGCTGTCTCAGCCTTCTTGGTCTTAGGGCTGACAGCGAGGAGGGGTCTGGTCTAAGTGGGGCAGAGTGACTCGTGATAGCCCTGCAGCCTAGCTGCGGGGCTGGGGTCAGCTTGGGCAGTGGAGGCTGGGAACCAGCCTGACAGCATGCTGGCCCTCACTCACCACTCAAGCCACAAGTGAGTGGACAGGTGTGGAGGACCTTGGTCCTCCTAGTAAGGGTCCAGGTCCCACTGCTGGGGGAGGAGAAGGGAGAAGAAGCAGAAGAGGCCCACCAAAAAGGGCTGATTTTTCTGTTCTGGCATGAGCCAGTTCTGAGGGTGAGTGGCTGTCAGCAGCTAGGATGAATCGCCTATTTACTTGTTTCATTAAGAGGCTCCTTGCCCGTGGGAGAGGTCGCAGCCTTGCCTGCCCTTCGCAGAGAGGAAGTGGTGTTTACAGAGCGGCCAGCTGGTGCGGGGTGAGGAGGTGGCTAATCCCTCATTAGGGAGCCAGGAGAGCCTGCAGAGTGCCAGCCCGTTCCTGCCCTGCTACTACCCTAATGGCCATGACAATGGATGGATGGACAGAAGGCTGCCAGGCAGTGAAAACAGGAAACCTAATCTTTTCAGAATAATCCAGGGGGAGGGGAGAAACTAAAGAAGCGAAGAGCACAAACTGACAGATGGCCTCTGGGGAAGGCACCTTCCAGTGGCTGGGGCTTCTCAGAGTTGGAAATTGCAATGAGTCAGCAAAAGGTTGAGGGTGCTCTAATCTTCCAGGTTTGTCCCTGACATTAGATGGTATTTTAGCAGGAAGCCTCCTAATCCAGCCTTTCCCACCGTGCCTTAAAATTATCTCCTGTTGCCTAGACTGTGACTCCCTCACCTTGATTGTGACCCTGTCCTGCCCTTGGGCATGGCCCCTGGCCCCTCCTCAGATCAGCCAGTGGATACACCAGCTGTGTCTTCACAGAGCCCAAGCTGCCCTTCACCTGGGTTCCAAGGCCTGCAGGTCCACCCATGCTGTGCTCTCCCACCCTTCTAGCTCCCTCCTCCCCACTGGTTCCAAGTTCTTCCTCCCTTGAGCTTTCTGAACCACATTCTTCACCTGGAATACCCTCCATGTGTCTCCACCTGCCCAGATCCATCTGTCTTCCAGGGTCTAGCTCTCCTGCTCCTTTCTTCATGAGCCTCCTTTGTCCTGCCCTGTATCCCTCTCTCGCCCTTCACTTGTCTTCCTCTTCTGACCTCTCGAAGTGGCCCCTTCATGTGCTTCCAGGCTCTCTTTGGGACTTGTGTGTGCATCTCCTTGCCTTCTGGAGCAGGGAGCTGTCCTGTTTTCACTGCCTGTCCCTCCGAGGACCCAGCCCCTGGGGCTGGCTGCTGCTGTGTGTGTGTGTGCCTGCGTGTCTGCCTACCGCACAGAGCAGTGAGCCCACCTGCCACCTGCTCCTTGAGGCTGTGTGGGCAGTGGCTCCCTTGTGAGCTCTAGGTCCAGCAGAGCACACAGTGGCCCTGCTTTCCCCCATCCTTCTGGGTCCATTAAGCACTTCAGTCCCTCAAGTGCTTCTGAAGAGAGGAGAGTTACCTTGAAGTTTTGCCTACAGCAAAGTGACAGCCATGTTTCAAGTTCAGGTGGGCTATGCTAGGGAAAGAACATCCTTGGAGAAGCGAGGTGCAGACAGTACCAGAGGGGAGTGGTTTGGGTGCCTGCCATCTCCAGATGGCCACTCTGTGTGGGTTATTTTGGCTCAATGGCTCCAGCTATCTTTGGGGCAGCATTTTCTTTCAGGCCTGAAGTGCTAAGAACCTGGGGATCTCTGAACCTGATCCCTGAGGCTGCCCGGGAGGCCTGTGGCATCCTGAGGAGTGCTTTCCTTCCCAGGCCTTTGGAAAGCGCAGCTTACTTCCTGTCATTTCTACTTGGTACTTTATTCACATTCTTTGTGATAAGCTTCTGAGATGTCAAGAAAATCAGCTGTGGATGTTGCTGTCAGAGATGCTGTATCAGAAACCCCTGACTAGAGTCTCTCTGGGCCTCGATGTTCCCGTCAGGAAGATGGGGAGTAGTGGCCTCCACACTTAGTTCTCCCTGAGGTGGTTTGAGCATCAGAGAGGAGTCAACACATGCTGTGGACTTTGAACAGGATTTGTTATTCTGTATCTTTTTTGGATAAGGAATCAAGCTTCTGTCTTTATTAGACTGTCCCTGGGGACCCTCCCCCATGCTCAGGGAGTCTTTCTCACATGGAGGTCTCTTGACATCTTTGAAGCCTGTCTGTTAGAACCATCTGTTGATGGTAGGGTGGGATCTGCACAGATGATGGCTTCCTTGGGAGTCAGACTTCATTCTTCCCAAGTAGTTTAGATCCACAATTAGCTTCCTCTTTTATGAGTTGGAGATGCGGGGCACAGATGTAAAATGATCTGCTTACGTCCCAGATGGAGACTTTAGGCTTCTGATGCTCACATTCAAGGATGACTCTCCCCTGGGGAGAGCAGGCTTATCTTTGTTTTATAGGGGACCTGTGGGGGACCATTTCCCTACCCTGTCTGGTCCTCCTTCTGCTCTTCTTCATTCTTCCCTTCAAATCATTCATCGTGGTTCTCCTGTTTCTATGCTGCCTCCCCCAGGACCAGGGCAAATGAGAGATCTCTGCACAGGAGATAATGAGTATGGAGCAAGGATATTCTGTAGGACTTGAGACAAGCAGAGCAGAGAGCCCCTTTCACCCACCTCCATGCTGAATGCAGAGTCCAGACATGGGCCACCCACGTTGTTCAGTGCTTCTCAAGGGAAGTTCCCGGCTCTGATCAGTTTTTTGTGAGGATGTTTCCCTTCCAGGGCAAAAAAGCTCTATTTCTCAGGACTGGAGCCAGATCCCCAATTGGTGGTGAATATAAATTTTATTTTCTTGGTTGAGTTCACTGGATTTTCCACCTACCCTCACCCCCATTTCTTACAACAGGCAGCTCTGGGGAGGAGGAGTCATGTTTGTTATGAAAAGTAACACACTCATCAAGCGTTCCAACCCTCCTGTTCTCCCCCAAGAGCAGGGTCCCTGCCCGAGGTACAACATCACTGCATGTACTTTTTCACTTCCACATCCCCAGCACTGGAGCAACTCTGGGCACGCAGTAGGTGCTCAGTTAATGTTTGCAGGGAGAAGGGTTCACACACTTTCTGTGTCATCTTTGGCCCCCTCATAGGCACCGTAAGGCATAGAAGGAAGTTCAATATGGGCAGTTTCCAGCCTCAGTGGTAAAGTGGGACACAAATATGTGAATTAAAATGAGAAGTACAGTGATAGTTCACAGCATGTTCTTGGAAAAGATTGCTATGACTGTCAAATTGCACAAATGCTAATTTCTCTGGAGGTGCAGAGCAGGGGAAATTGTGGAGAAGGGAGGGTAGGATTTGGCAAAAGGGTAAAGGGCACAAGGAGATGTGGTCTGGAAGGGCGAGGGTGGCTGGAGGCCCAACCTGTTTGGGGGTCCTGACAGTGGTATTGCCTGTGAGCAGACCAGAAAGGCCAAAGCCAGATTGCTGGGGCCTGTGATGATGCCAGGTTGAGCCCCTCAAGGGGCTAAGCCTTCCCCTCGGGACCAGAGGGAGATACCTGGGTGAATTCCTGTCCCCACCCCGGCCCATCTGGGTGTCAGGTGACTATCTCCATGGAGCAGGCCAAGGGGGCCTAGCAGTGAGACAAGGACTCACCCAAGTGAGTTGGCGTGTAAGCAGGTGTGACTGTGCAGCCCACTGGGGGAGAGGAGCAGTGGCTCCAGGTTGGGCCTTGGGCTGTCCCACATTTTCTTAGTGTCTCTGAGCCTTGTCTCTCAGATGAGGATGCTGAGCCCTTTCCTTGGGTGCCTCTGAGAAGATGAAATGAGAGCCTGTGTGAAGTCTTGCACGTGATGGTGCATCCCTAATAGGCCCTCAGTGCAGGTGCAGTAGTTCCCTCCCCACCCCGCTCCCCAGCATCAGCCTTCCTGACTTGCTGGGCCACACTGGGCTCAAGGAGAGCATAGTGGGATCTTCAAATCAAAGCCCCAGACCAGAGCTGGTGAAGGGCCAGGCTAGTTCTCCATTCTTCCAGGGTACAGTGGGGCTGTGTCACTAGCCTTGAGATTTTAGGTTTGTTTCTAGGCCCCAGTTATAGGTGGCTTTCACCCAGCTGCCCACACAGAAATGACTGGGGGCTCTGATCCCCTTCTTCCTCCTTATTCCCTCTTCTTCCCCAGGGAGTGCTGAACCAGGCCCTGCCTCTTCCTGCCTTTCCCACGGGCAGAGGCCCTGGTGCCTGGGACCCACTGCTGCTCAAAGGCAGTGATAGGAGCACTTTTGCCTTTATCTCGGCTGCCAGCCTGGAGGCCAGTTTATCTCTCCTGTCCACACGGTCTAAAGGAAGCTGGTTCTGAAACGGCAAATGCTGGACTGACTCCACAACAGGAAGACAGGCGTGGGCACAGGTCCTCCAGCATCGACCACAGCTGCCACACTGCAGTCACTCCTGCTGGTCTCCAGGGCTCTCTTGTGCTGTGGCTGCCTCTGAGGTGGCTTTTCAGACTGGCTTTTATACTTTTGACCTGATTACATTTCTCAGAGCTCTTTGTAGATTGTGCCATGGGACATTGGGATGACCTGCCCATAGCACCATGGTCAAAGTGGAAATGGCTGCTGCCCTCTCCCTGGCAGCCTGGGAGGGGCACAGGGTGGAGACTTTTCTTCTAAGGCACATTGCCCACCTCCGTTATCCGGGAGGATCAGCTATCTCATTCTCAGCTACCTTGTGAGTGAGTGAGTGAGTGAGTGAGTGAGTAAGCCACATTCTCCCAAGGGAGGGCAGAGGCCAGGAGGCAAACCCACTCCCCACCTTCCCATCCACTGTGATGCCATCTGCCCTGAGACTCTTCACTCATTAGAAGAGGAGGAGAGACTCCCTCACAAAGCTGGACAGAGCAGCCCTTGATGAGCCCAGACTGTTAGGGCCTGGAGCCAGGCATTCTCATCGGTTTCTCTGGTCCTCTTGGCCACAAGGTGTAGGGGCAGCCTCAGAGACCTTGCAGGCAGTCTGGGCATCAGGGGCAGTTGGCGGGGCTGCCCCAGGAAGGATGTGCCTGAGCAGGATGTGGCCAAGCCTGCCTGGAGCCATACTGAGATCATGTGTGTCCTGCTTAATGAAAGAAACAGTTTGGTGTCATGGGTTTTTTGTGCCTGGATTCCCCTCTTCCATTTAAATACAGAGGAGGACACCTGACCCTGACCCTGGACTCATCTGGACCAAAGACGTCATTCGAGCCCATAGTAGCATGCATTGTGATTATTTTGGGACTTCCTCTCCATGCACCTCTGGGGGGCTCACTTACTTGGTGGACTCCCACCCCCACTTCTCAGACCCTGTCCATGGCAGGCTGCCCAGGTCAGGTGGAAGGTATGGGCCCTGCCAAATCCAAGACTGCCAGCCAGAAACCAAACTGCAGGGCCTGTGCTCCAGGCTCTTATGCCTGAGACTTGGAAGGCGTGGCCTGAGCTCCCTCCTACCCAATCTGTGCTGGCAGCTGTTCAGGACTGACTGTGATTTGGAGGAAATCCCTCTGGGTCTGGAGGAGACTAAAATGACCCAGAGCTTGTTCCTCATCTTTACCTCTTGTTTGTATCCCACTGACACCATTGTGTCTTTGCAGTACATTCAGCAGCCTGGGGGATGGGTAGAATTGCAGACCTAGGGGTTCATAGTGAGGAATTCTAGGTACCCTCATGTTTCCTTGTATCCTAGCTTTTCTATCCATTGGCAGCACTGTTTATCCAAGACTTAACCCCTTTTCTGGCCTTTGCTATCTGGAAGCTTAGGGGCCAAATTTAGTTCAGTTGACATGGTTAATGCATCCCATTAACCTAAAGCTTTGTTTGGGCCTTTTTGTTTTCTTCCCAATAGTCTTTTTTTTCCACACTGTTTAATTTCTTAAGGCTGCCTCAGATCCTTTTGGAAATAGGTGGGTAGAAACATACACAAACATCTCCCCACCCAGCCTGGCACACTCCCTTGCCCACATCCTGCTCTCCTTCCCTGGGACCTGGAGTCCTGCTGAAGTGAGAGCCCCTCCTTGGTTGGGGCAGGGTGGGGCGTGGTGTTGCCTCAGAAACCTTACAAACCTCCTCCTTGGGCTCCCTAAATGATTCATTTCCTTCAAATGTCCTATGCTGTTTTCCAGTAGAATCTCTGTTATGTGTGAATCAAGATCCTGGCACATATTTTCTGCCATGACTGATGTGATCTTTCCCTTTAGAAATATTCTTCCTAGGGGGCCCAAAGTCATCCTTTAACAAATTTTTTTTTCTTTAATTTTTTTTTTATTTTTGAGAGAGAAAGAGACAGAGTGTAAGCAGGGGAGGGACGGAGAGAGAGACACAGAATCCGAAGCAGACTCCAGGCTCTGAGATGTCAGCAGAGAGCCTGACGTGGAGCTCAAACTCACAAACCAAGAGATCATGACTTGAGCCAAAGTCAGATGCTTAACTGACTGAGCCATCCAGGTGCCCCCCAAAGTCATCCTTTTATACTTGTTGGTACTGAGAGAGAGAGAGAGAGAGAGAGAGAGAGAGAGAGAGACAATGTAATCAGGTGCTGCTCGTGAAGGGAGCTAGGGAAGACGTTCTTTTGTCTCCTGGCGCGTTGCCTATGCTAGTGGGTTCTTGGCAACATTTAAATGCCTGGACAGAGATGAAGAGCAAGATTCCTAATCCTCATAACAAATTTCTAGGTCCACAGTGATGGTAAGAATCAGCCAAGTTTTGAAACTGAGGAGAGAAAGGTCGTTGGGGCCCCTCCCTGTCATTTAGGCCAGGGAACAGCTCAACCTAGCCTACCACCTGCTTTTGTGAATAAAGTTATATTGGAATGTAACATACTCATTTGTCCATGCATGATATATGGCTGCTTTCCTGCTGTAATGGCAAGGCTGAGTAGTAGTGATAGATTCCACAGGACTTGCACAGATGAAAATATTTACTAGCTGGCTGGCTGCAGGAAAAGTTTGCTGACCCCTGGTTTAGGATAGAACACAGAGGTGGAAGACCCCAGAATAACTCTTCTGCATAGAGGTTTTTTTCTCCAGCAGTTTTATCTTTTCAGTTAGATTTAACATGGTTCTAGGAGTTTCCTTAATACTACCTCATGGGGGCCGGAAGGGAGCAGGGTCCTGGAATTTGGGTTTGGGGAGGACAAAATTTCAAAACAGACCTGCCAGGTAACTCCTATTATCCCCTTGCCAGCAGAGGTGCCAGGGGTGTGTCTCTTACATGGTATCACTCAGCCCAGAAGGAGGGAAGGAGTTGTCACGCACATGCAGCCCTGTGATCCAGCCCTCAGAAAGAGAACAGGAAATTAGCCAGCATCTGAGCTGCCCAGTGGGACAGAAGGAAAAACATCTTGACTGTAAGCATGGTTAAACACTGGGATAAGCTGTCAGAGGAGTGTGAGAAATTCCCATCGGAGGAGAGCTTTGGAAAGAATAACCATTTTCAAGTGTATTTTCAATACCTGGCTTTTTAGCTGCTTGGTGATAGGGCATTGACCTCAGTGGCCCCTGGAAGACAACCTTTTGATGTTTTGGATTCAGCATCTCTCTCTCTCTCTCTCTCTCTCTCTCTCTTTGGATTCAGCATATCTCTCTCTCTCTCACACACACACACACACACACAGCCCTGCCTCATAGCAAACCCTTTGCTGGTCAGATCACAACAGCATCTAGCCCCTTCAGAAAGACTTCCAAGGCCCTGAGTTATTGGAGATTTGGTTTCTGGAGTGGTTCTTGCACCGTAGAAATCTTCTAGAAGGCTGGACCATCTCATGAGGTCCTTGTGTCTATGTGCTGATTATGTCTGTCTTGGGTTATCGTCAGCCCCAGGACTCCTTTTCCAAAAGCTTTTGTCAGCTTTGTCACAAATGGTTCGGGACATGGGGGTCAGGATGAGTTGTGCCCTGTGGGTTCCTTTGAGAGAAAATCAGACTCAGAAGTTATAAGAAGTTTACAGGGAGAGTGAATGAATGGGTTGCAGCTTCCTTTCCCTTCAGGGCAGAAGCCATTTACTCTTCTGGTAGATCGAAGAGCATCCACCTGGGTTTGTCCTACCTCCTAGAGGAATAGGCTTGGAGCACCAACAGAGGAGAGGGGCTTCTCCAGTGGGGAAGGTGGTAGGGTGGAGATAGGACAGACTTGGGTTTGGCAAGAGCAGCCTTCACAACCAGGAGCCCTCCCCTTGAATTGTATGTGGAGGTCAGAATGGGTCCTGTGGCCACACCCTTTGCAAAGGAGTTTACTCTCAGCATGAATTCAAATCAGAGTCTTGGAAAGAGCCTCCCTGAAAAACAAGCACATGGCTCAATAAGCATCAACTGTATTTCTTGCCCTATACCTTGACTGCGCAAGGAACTACTAGAAGTCACAGCAATAGCCAGTATTGATCTGGTTGGCAACCTGTCTTCCTGCATCTATTGATATGATCATGTGGTGCAAATAAACTGCTTTGTGAAGTATGCACCTGGAGACAGTATAGTGGACCAAGGACAAACATAAAAGGCGAAAGGAGACATGTGTATACCAATGCCAAAAAGCAGATGCTCATCTCTCTTGCTCCCCCTGTTCTCACTCTCCATTTAAAGAGATTTCAGCAGGCTGGTTTTAACCTATGCAAAGTTAACAAACACGTAAAATTTCCAGAAATCTTAGATTTGGCTCCTTTTTGTACCCTTAAATGTAAGAATGTTGCTGAAGAAAACACAAGGGTACTTTATTCCTTATATGGAGTCGTCGAGCACAGTGGCACCATGAGGTCAGGGCATTATACTGCCTATGATATGATCATGTGGGTTTTCTTATGTCATTTAGGAATTTTGAGTGTTGGTCCAGCCTTACATTCCAGGAGATAAACTCTACTTGATTGTGATATATTTCTGTTTTGGAGGTCAGAAGTTCGAAATGGGTCCTAAAGGCTAAGTCTTAGTTTCCTTTCATCTGAGGTGGTTTTTATTTTGCTTTCACTCTTTTCTTCTAACACTTTGTTGTTATTATTATTATTTTGCCCTCCTGTGACCTCCATAGTGTCAGGTGAGGAATCTACAATCATTTGCATCCTCATTTTGCTGAATGTAATATGTTGGTTTCTTTTCTGACTTCTTTCAAGATTTTTTGTTCTTGGTTTTTAGCACTTTGATTATGATGTGCCTGGTAGCAGTTTTCTTTGTTTATCCCGTTTGAGGTTCACTGTATTTCTTGGATCCTGTATGTTTATGGCTATCACCAAATTTGAGAATTGGTCAGCTCTGATTTCTTCAAATGTTTATTCTGCTCCAGTGTCTTTCTTTCTGGGACCTTGGTGACTTGAGTGTTAGGTGTTTTGATGTTGTCCCACAGATCCTTGAGTTTCTGTTAGAATTTTTCCTTACTCTTTTTTCTCTCTTTTATTTAGATTGGATAATTTGTATTGATCTTTTTAAGTTCACTGACTCTGCTGTATCTCCATTCTATTATTGCATTGCTCTCCAGGAGTTTTTTCACAGTTGTTATTTTTTTGGTTCTAAAATTTGTATATGGTTCTTTTTTTATTGCTTCTGTTTCTTTGCTGAGGACTCCTATTCTTTCCATTTGTTTCAAGAGTCTTTGCCCTTACTTCTTAGAGCATGATTATAATAGCTGCTTTAAAGTCGTATTCTGATTATTCCAACATTTGGGTCATCTGGAGGGTGATGTTTGTTGATGGCCTTTTCCTTTAATAGCTTAGGTTTCCAGATTGTTTGTTGAGTAATTTTTGGATTGTATCCTGGACATTTTGAATGTTACATTATGAGACTCTAGATTGTTTTAGTATTCTGGAGATATTGATGGAGTTGTTTAAACAGCCAGTCAACCCAATTCAATCCAGATTGCACATTCTACCCCACTTTCTGTGGCTTGTAGTTCCATCACTCACCTTGCTGTACATCAGCTGGGGGTCAGTCTGCAAGCTGGACAGTAGTGTCAGTTCTCACCCATGTAGCTCTGTTCCCAAACCTGTGTGGTGCTGAAGACAGGTGGTTTCACACACATATGCAGCTTGACGGTAAGCCTATGGCTTCATACACAAGCTTAGAGGATCCTTTCTCTACCTCCTTCTTCTCCTTGATCTGTCCCACACTTTCTACTTGCCCAGGTCCTGACTTGAAAGCTGGACTCCACTGCCCCCCCCATGCTGTCACTCAACGGTCCACAGCTACTTGATAGGTGGAGACAGGGGCTCTCTGCTTCTTCTTTTTTTAATGTTTATTTTTGAGAGAGAGAGAGGGAGAGCATGCGTGCGTGCATCAGAGGAAGGGGTAGAGAAAGAGGGAGACAGAGTATCCCAAGCAGGCTCCATGCTGTCAGCTCAGAGCCCGACTCGGGGCTCAAATTCACAAACCGTGAGATCGTTACCTGAGCTGAAATCAAAAGTCAGAAGCCCAACTGATTGAGCCACCCAGGTATCCCATGGGGCTCTGCTTCTTTGGTGGTGCTCTACTGGTATAGAATGGAAAGGCCACAAGACTATCCCACAGGGCCACTGCCACTGCAGCTGTGTCTATAAGGGAGGGAAACCGCTGCCTCTTTTTTGCTAGTGTTTACCTGGAGCAAAGTAGTTAAGATTAAGAGTTTAATTCACCAGATCCCTCCTTCCTGGTCCTTTGTTTAGAGAGAGCAGGCTTTTCTGTTGTTTGGGATTTTTTGTTTTTCTTTCTGTCTGTGCCTGTTGGCACTTTCGGGTTGCCCTAGTGCTCATGCTGGGATAGATGGGAGGTAAAAAAAAAATTCCAGCTCCCCTGTAGGATAAGACAGTGGTGAGTACATGTTATGACACATTTGTCCAAACGCATAGTATCTACATACAACACTGAGAGCAGACCCTAGCACTAACTATGGGCTTTGGGTGATGATGACGTATCTGCGTAGGCTTCATCAGTTGTGACACATGCACCGCTCTGCTGGGCTGTTGACAATGGGCAAAGCTGTGCGTGAGTGCAGGCAGGGGGCTTTGGAAAGTCTGTACCTTCCTTTCAGTTTTGCTGTGAAACTAAAACTGCTGTAAAAGAAATAAAGTTTAAAGCAAACAGAAAACCAGAGAAGGCACTTCTGGGGAGTCCCTCAAGTCCTGAGATGCCTTCCTGGTGTATCTGCTCTCATCTGCCTTTCAGAGTCCCATGATCGTGATTTCATGTATTTTGCCCAAAATCCGTAGTTATGGTGAGTGGGAAAACATGGAGTGCACTTTCTCCATCTCACCTGGAACTGAAAGTTCAAGCTTCTGCCTTTGAATGTCCTTCTTTGTGTGTGTGGTGGTGCTCCCTGGGATTGGCCCCTATTCTTAGACCTCATTTTGAGGTTTGTGACCTGTGGTGCTCACCTCTGCCTTCCCCAGTAACTTCCCTGTGGCCCCTCCCTAAGCCCCAAGCCTGGCCTGGCTGCTACTGACACTCAGGCTGCAGATTCAGGCCTGGACTTCCTGGCATTGTCCCCAACCACCCGAGCAGCTTCCAACCTGTGATGCTCAGGAAGCATTTTTGGTTCTTGTAGGTTTACTTGGCGGTATCCCTGCTCTGCTTCAGGCCCTTCTGTTGATATCTGTGGCCCAAATCAGAGGTCCTTGCAGGGTAGGTATAGCCATCTGCCTGCGTTTGTAGCATGGAGAAAGGCTTCAGGCCATGAATGCATGGAGATCTTTGGCAAGATTGGGCATTCCTGGCCAGAGGATCCCAGAAATCACCTCCCTGCTCCTGCCTGTCTTGCATGCCAAGGCCTGTCTTCCCACCAGCCTGCTCCTCAACTGCACATCCAGCTGTCATTCCCTAGAGCACCCACCCTATGCAGTTGTTATGGACACATAGCATTCCTTCGTGGAATGTGCTCCATCATGGTGTGGGGCTCCAGCTTCTGTGTGGTGGGGGCCACAGGTGGAGTGGGGAGCCCAGCGTCCAGAACCATCCGACAGGACAGATGGCGACAGGTGAGCTCTTGTTTTCCCATTTGTCAAATGGGAGTGATTCTAGGAACTTACAGGGCTCTGTTGGGATTAGCAGTAAGGTCTATAACAGCCTGGCATGCTGTAGATGCCTGGGAACGGGGAAGGAGAGAGGGGTTTTGTTTCAGAGATGATTTCCCGGTTCCACTTCTGTATAGGGACCAGAAACACATGCTAGGGTGGGCGTGGGGGAGCTGCGGAGTTGAGGGGTGCCTGGGACTCAGGCTGCCTTCTGTGGAGGCTGTGCTGGCTGTGTTCTCCCCACTCCCTTCCCCCAGAATGGAATCCAGCAGGAATGTGCCGTGCGTTCTTCCCTGGATACTTGGGCCACCTGCACCATCTGGCCGGGCTTGTGGAGCACATGAGCCTGTGAGTTATGTCCCCACCCACACCTGCTCCCATGTTTATGCCCCATTTTCAGAGGGAGCATCTGACCCCTGGCTGAAGCTTCAGGTAGGGGAAGGAAGTCCCAGATGATCTAGTAAGTCTTTTGGGTGGGGGTCTTCCTGTCTTCTTTCTCAGCCCTTCCTGCTTTCCCCTGTGGTCCTGCATGCCTGCCTGCCTGCCCTCCAGGACTCCCTCGGCCTCTCTGAAGCTCACTTACCACTTGGATGCTGAGCCACCTTGTCCCAGGATGCGCTGTCAACCTAGTGACTCCAGCCTTAGCTGTATTCCCTAATTTTATATTGCTATTTAGCCTCACTAGCAGTTGAAAGCCTTGAGACACAGTGCTCAGCCAAGGACAGGGCCTGCTGATTTCTAAGCCTCAGGCCCAGCTTGGGTGATAGAACCTAGGACCCCCCAGTACCCCAGGCACGTGCCATCCTGGAAGCTGCCCTGTGCCAAGCACCATGTGTGGCACCTTCTCCTCAGGGCTTGCTGGCCTTTCTTATTGAGGAGAAGCCTGGGTCCTAGAGAGATGAAGTAACTTGGCAAGGTCACCCAGCTGGGCAGTGGTAGGTCTGGGTTTTAGCCAAGATCTGTGCTGCCCTGCATATGAGTTCTGCCTCAAGTCAGCAGCTCAGGTGCAACCAACGTGTGGGTGGAAGATCTTGTCACTTGGAAAGGCAGAAGCCTGGCGACAGATGGGCCCTAACTGGGATTGAGGTTCCACCTTGGCACCTACCAACTCTCTGTCTCTGTGAGCCGGCCTGATGAATCTGTAGGCACTCGTGGCCCTGTCCTGCCCCAGCCTCGAGGTGAGACAGCCAATGAGAGGGATTATAAGTTCTGCCGTGTCACAGGATGGTGGGAGGGCTTATTAATGAGGACTGTGCTATGGGGTTTGGCTGAGATGCTGCTGTTCTGTGGCAGTTTGGCAAAGACAAGCAGGGGCTGCCAGCCTGAGAGGCTGCATTAGGATCTCTTTGGTGGATGCACATGCCTCCTACATGTACGCATGCCTACACACACATGCATACACATATGCCACAAACACTTCACATGCAGGTATGCAGGTGCACACGTGTGCTACACACAGACACAGAGGAGGAAAATATTGAGGGTCAGAAAACAGCTCAGACAGTATCAGCTTGGACTTAGGTCTGGAGACTTCTTTCCATACTTTTGGGATCTAATAGGAAGTTTCCCCTCCAGGGCTCCTCTGCTTCTGCTTTTGTCTTCTGGGACCCCTTGACATCTGCCTGCAGGACCCAACCAGGGAACAGATTCTGTGTTAAAGAGTGCCTCCCAAGGCCCCATTTGCCTGCCTGCAGCAGCATCTCCCCACTTGAAAGCTCAGTTCTTGAAATGTGCTTCCCAGCAGCCTGTGTAGGCTCCGGGCTCTGGCAGCATCTCCATGGCGGCTCCCACTGACCCTTCTCCTGGCAGAGGGAACCTGCAGCAGTTTTCCGCTCAGTGGTGACAGGCTGTTCTTGTTTGGAAACAGAAGACACCTTCTGCTTTTTTGTTCCCTTTCTCATTGAGGTTTAAGTTCAATGATGCGTGTAAAGTGCTGGCCCTGTGTGTGCACGTAGTAGGCACCTGGGCCCTTAGCACCCTGTTCCCCACTCTTTCAGCTTCTTCCCTCCTAGTCCTCATAAAAGCACCGTGGCCCCGCCTGCTGCAGGAGATATGCCAACCAGGGGCTCTTGGAAAATCTGTTGGTAGGCCGTGGGCACGTGGGGTCAGTGGGCAGACATTGAAGGCTTTCCCACTTGTCAGTGACCCAAAAAATCACTTTCGGTTTTTGTGACTCAGAAATGAGCTCAACCCACACATCCTTCAGATGTTCTGAAAACCTGGGCTGAGTCCTCCGGATGGCTGTCAGCTGTGGGATTGTCTTAAGTGAGCGTTTTTATAGAGACCTATGCACAGCTGGACTCTGGAGAGAGTGGATGGAAATTTTACTATGTATTTTACCAGCTTAAAAAGGAGGAGGGGTTGCCTTTAATCTCATGTTTCCTGGCACCCCATATATTTGTTGGTGGTTATATGTATAGGTGGTTGTTTATTTTGATCTTGGCCCTGTGAAGTGGTGGGGGTGGGGGGGTGGCACCATGTGCTAAATAAGTGAGGTTGGGGATGGTCCCTTCACAAATGGTCCCTGGGTAATCATGGGACTTAGGACTCCTGACAGTCCTGAGGAGCTTATGAGTAGTTGAGGAGGGACTAGATGTGGGCTGTAAAGTAGGTTGATAAGTTAGGCTCTTACACACAGTGAGTGGGAAAAAGAACCCAAGAGAGTGTCCCCCTGGTGGGGTAGGAGGGGACTATCAGGTTAAGTCACATTTGGGAGGGGTCATTGGAGCATCGGGTTGTGAAGAACTGGTGGAATTCAGAGGCCCAGGGAGGCCATCTGGGTGGAGAGGGTGTGAGCCAAGACCCGGAATGGGGCATTGAGGGTGAGGGGGCCCTTGCCGCTCCTGGGGTGGCTTGGCAAAGGTCAGCAGTGGCCTTCCTGGCTCTGCAACATGTTGTGCCTGATACTCCTCTCCAGCCATAGTAACTGTGGAAACCAGAGTGGGCTTGAGAACAGAGACGCCCTTCCTGTTTCCCTTCCCGGGCCTTCTGGCTCAGGATTCCCTAAAAGCAGCTCTGTCACCAGCCTGTCCTCTGGGTTAGATTCTTGGGTGTAAACTGGTTATGTGTTTCTCCAGTTAAGGGAACCCTCCACATAGGGAATTGAGGAAGTAAATGTCCAGGCCCATGTCTTCTAAGGCATGTCAGAGAGGGCTACAGAAAAGAAGGGATGTGTCATATTACTGGTGAGTTGTAAGTCTTTGGAAACTTGGACTATGGCATGTGTGTGTTTGTGTCAGCTTGTTACTCCAGCTCTGAGGCCTTCCACATGCTGCCATTCTGGGCACTGCTGTCCAGATTCTTACATCTCCTAGAGAAAGTTGGCTTTTCCAGACAGGTTGCTTGGGCTCCTGCTGTCCTGTGGGCTCCGAGCACCCCATGGCTGTCTCCACCCTGCAATAGCAAGGTACACCATAGCTGAGTGGTGTTGGGAGCTAGGGGATGTTTGTCTGCACTGCTGCTCTGGTGCTGATTCCTGCAGCCTCTTTGGAAGGGCTGGAAAAAGCTGGTGGCTCTGAGGCAGTTCGGGTCCAACTGTCCTAACAGACCAGCCCAACCTTTCGGTTGCCTCCAGCTCTTTTAGCGCTATCCCCACCCTCTGGCCAAGAGCTAAGCATGCCTCAGGCTGGGTTAAAGCAAGAACAGGAAACTCACACCTACTAGGCTGAGACTGGTTTTAAGAAGAGAGAAAACCCATACTGGGAGGATCCTGTGGGCACAGCAAAGCGCCCTGTACCTAAGCTGTCAGAGTTCCTTCCCCAAGGAACTCTGTGGGGTGGGGTGGGGGTGGGGTGGGGGTGAGGGATGCCACACCAATTAGATGCCTGCTGTGTGCTGGATGTAGATGTGAATGTGTGGTCTGACTGGGTCTCCACTGCTCACCTCTGCAAGGGGGAAGGCAGTGCCCACCCTGGAGGTAAAGAGATGTCAGGACAGTGACCTTGGGTAGTGGGCTACAGTCAGAGTCATAAGAAGCAGGGATTGGGCTGTTCCTGAAGACAGGAGACAGATCTGAAGTCTGTCTGGGAAGTCTGAGCTTAAATTCTGTGCCCTTAACAGTCTCTGAGTGAGGTGCCAGCCTGACTGATAAGCATGATTGCTGGGCAGGGTGACCCAGTTGAACCAAGCTCTTATTTTACCATGTGCGGTATTTCTGGGAAAAGTGCCAGGCTCAGAGTTGGTGTTGGATACCTCTGGGAACCTTCCCCGATGCCTTGTTTCCTTGGGATGGTCTCTTGATTCTTGAGGGAAAGGGCTGCTTCCTAGTATTTATGCACCTCATGAGCCCAGGACCTTCTGTGGTGTGGTGATCCACTCTGCCCCGTCTGTGGGTTGTCTCTTTCTGGAGGACTTGCTTTTCCCAAAAGGTGCTTTCAGGACTGAGCATAACGCAGACCCTAACCGGGACTCCTGGGTCTGCTGGCTGGGCTGGTAAGTGGCCGAGATAGAGACCCGAGTGGGCATCTGGGAGCTGTGCCATTGGGGAGTGTGAATCCTATCTCCTCCCACGTTGCTGGGAAAAGCAAGTTGGGGGGACCGAGCCTGGTTCCCAAGGCTGGCCAACTGAGGAGCAAGCATGGAGCCTGGACCAGGCTGTCACACCATGATGACAACTGGGATTATCACCATAGGTGGTAATTCCCACATGACAGTTTCAAGTTTCAGGTCAAGAGCCAAAGCTAGTCCTCTTTCATCTGGACAGAGATCCTTGCTGACATGTTTTCCAGCTCGTTCTTCAGCTGTTCTCAAAACCTTGTGCTCCACAAAGACTCTGAGGCCCCAGGGGAATGGGGAAAGCTCCAGGCCTGCTTATCCTTGCTGTACAAGAGACCTTTGGGGCAGTGGTGGGCTACTGCCTTTCTGGTAGACCATCTCTGAGCTGCTGAAAAGGGCAGAGTAGGGCTGGCATTTGGAACCCTTGCGGGCTTTACAGCAGGCCAGATGGGTGGGATCACCCTGTCAGTGTCACCCTCTGACTCATGACAGCCTGTGAGTGCCACAGGTTCTGCTGACATTTGGCTTGCGGCCCTGGAAGAATTTTCCCAATAGTCCCAAGCACATGAACCCCCTACCATGTTTCCCAGAGTGGAGGCCTCAGCCTCACAAGGAAGTAGAGGGTGCTGAGTACTCTAGGATAAGCCAGGCAAGAGATAATCATTTGGTTTTCTGGAAAGGAGCAACATAGCAACTACCACAGGTTTGACCATGTGAATAGCCAATGCTTCTGATAATTATGATAAATAATGCTTGTGCTTCTGGATGCCTCTTTCCTCTGGCAGGGGAAGGGTAGCCTGCTCATCACTCCCTCAGGGTATGAGGGTGGAGTGTCATTAGCCCCATTTCACTGGTGGGAACATTGAGAGATGAAACGAGTCTCTGCATGGCCGCGGTAATCCCGGTTTGTTTGTTGTCTTTTTTGGGGGGCATGATGGAAGAAGGTCATGGAGGTTGGGTGGGTTGAGGGGAGTCTGGGAACAGAGGAATTATATTTCCTTTTCCAAGTATATAAGTCAGGGATGGTAGAGTTCTTGGCCACTTGATGCAAGTGCACAGAAGGTTTTCTAGGGGGAAAACCCATTCTGCCTTAGACTTTGAGACCCTGCTGCCTGCTGGTCTGTTCCTTGATTTTTGACGTCTGCTCACATTTGGCACATCTCATATTCTTGTGCAGAATATAAAATATGCCCTTGCCCTACTACCCCACCTCTTCTCTGGTTCATCCCCAGGATGCCTGAAGTTGGGGATCCAGCTTAGGGTGGGGCTAAACCTTCTGAACCTCTGGGAGGTGGCCTTGGCTGGGCACACCTGCCTGGGTGGAACCCTGTTATTCAACTTGACTTGTTAGCCGTGGGGCTCAGGGAATGTCGCTTCCACTTCCAGACCTTCAACTTTCATCTGTAAGACAAGTTATTGACTCCCTTTCAGGGATACGAGGATTTAAGGCCATGTACCTGGCTGGTGCCTGTTGCCACAGCTATGTATTGTCCCCCAGAAGTCTCAGAGCCCCCCATGCAGGCCGGCATCCCAGGTGCCTTCTCCCCCTGTGCATCTAAAAGCCAGTAAACCTCTCAGGAGTATCGTAAATCGAGGTGACCCAGGACTAGAGCAGCAGTGAGATTTGCAGACTGTCCTCTAGGACTGAGCCAGAGTGACACCTCTCCAGGGTAGGAATACAGGTGAACAGCAGGTTCCCTTGCCTGGTGGGGAGTCTCCAGCTTGCCTCTGCCTCACCTCCTTGTTTACTTCTCCAGTAGAAAGGATCTGGGCCTTAGAAATCCACTGAGGACAGAGCAGACCTGCCATAACAAAACCGGACAGACTGGGGGGCTTAAACAACAGACATTTATTTGTCACAGTTCTGGAGCCTGGGAAGCCCAAGATCAGTGTGCTGGCCAATTCTGTTCCTGGTGGAGAACTTTTTCCCGACTTGATATCTGCCTTCTTGCTGTATCCTCACATATCAGAGAGAGAGCACGCACAGTCTGGTGTCTCTTACTCATATAAGGACACTAATCCCGTCATGGGGGTCCCACTCACGTGACCTCATCTAAACCTAATTACTTCCTAAAAGCCCCGCCTCCAAGTACCATCACATTAGAGGTTAGGGCTTCAATATGTGAATACACGGGGGACACAGACATTCAAGCCATAATGGGCTCACAGGCATATTGTCAGTCTGCCCCCAGAGTTGGTCTCTGACTCCTGGGTGCTGTGAACTTGTCATTTCATTATCTTCAGTTTCCTTATGTGCATGTGAAGTCCCTCTTTCAGAGCATGATGAAAGGAGCAAAGTGAAGCCCCCCTTCTCAGGTCCTGAGGTCACGAAGGAAAAAGCTTTGGGCCTTCACTCAGGAGGGAGTCTCCAGTTCTTCCTGCTCTGTCTTTGACAGAGGGGCAGTTGGTGGACTATTGTGTAGGTTCAGAATGCTGGGTTTCTGTAATTTCTGACTTGAATAGTTGCAAAATATCCCAGTGGGTTGGGTCTGTTTTTTAAAAAAAAAAAATTCAACATTTATTTATTTTTGAGAGACAAAGACAGAGCATGAGTGGGGGAGGAGCAGAGAGGGAGACACAGAATTGGAAGCAGGCTCCAGGCTCTCAGCTGTGAACCCAACACAGGGCTTGAACCCATGAACTGTAGGATCATGACCTGAGCCGAAGTTGGACAGTTAACTGAGCTACCCAGGTGCCCTAGGTTCTGGTCTGTTATTGAGTAGCACAGTCTGGGGCAAATCTGCAGTAGCTTATCTTCTGAGGGAGAGTGGCGCTGGTTAAGGAGAGCCCAGGATGGTGTGCATATGTTGGGTGAAAGAGGCCTGGGGCTGGTCTTTTGCCCTCTGACCGTGTGGGGCTCAGTGGCTGCTTTTCTCTTCTCTCTCTGCTGTCAGAGTCTGGAATGTGGAGGTGCTATGGGTGCGCTGCTGAGCATGAATGGCCCCTGGGTGGCTGCAGCTGGCTGGCCTGGCAGAGTCCCATGAGTGGATGAAGCATTGATCGTGGAGACGCTGGGTGGGAAGCAGCTTCTTAGAGCTGGTGTCCTGTCTCCATAATTACTGATGTATTAGTTTGTTGGGGTTGTGTAACAAAGAGCCACCCAGTGTGAGACATTTATTGTCTCACAATTATGGATGCTAAAAGTCTGGGATCAAGGTGTCAGCAGGGTTGGTTCTTTCTGAAGGCTGTAAGGGAGAATCTGTCCCAGGCCTCTTTTCTTGGTATGTAGCTGGCTGTCTTCATGTTCACGTGGTGTTCTCTCTAGCTGCTGGTCTGTCTTTAAATTTCCCGATTTGCACCCAGCCTATCTCATTTGAAGTTGGTAAAGATTTTGTCTCCAAATAAGGTCACATTTGGATATTTTGGGGGTTAATACTTCAACACATAAATTCGAGTGGCAGGGGAGACACACGTCATTCAGCCCATAACACTGTACTTCTTTTTAAAAATTTTCTAAACCTGGCTGATAATTAGTTTTTTGTATAGGGTTTGGTTTTTGTGTGTGTGGGGGGGGGGGGGGGGGGAGTTAACATAAAATTTACCATCTTAATCATTTTTTAAAATGTTTGTTTATTTTTGAGACAGAAAGAGACGGTATGCAAGCTGGGAAGGAGCAAAGAGAGGGGGAAACACAGAATCCAAAGTGGCTCCATGCTGTGAGCCATCAGCACAGAGCCTGACAGGAGGGCTCAAACTCGCAAACCACAAGATCATGACCTGAGCCAAAACCAGATGCTTAACCAACTAAGCCACCCAGGCACCCCCATCTTAACCATTTTTAAGCATATGATTCAGTAGTGTTAAATACATTCACAGTGTTGTACAACCAGCACCATGTTTATCTCCATAACTTTTTTTTCATCCCAAACAGAAACTCTACACCCACTAAGCAGTAAGTAAGTCCCCACTGCCCTTCCCTCCCAGCCCCTGACAACCCACATTCTATTTTCTATCCCTGTGAATTTGCCTATTCTAGGTACTTCCTGTGTCATGGACTGAATATGTGTTCCGCCCACTCCCCCAGTCATAAGTTGAATCCTTCTAACTCACAGTGTGGTATCTGTAGGTGAGGCCTTTGGGAGATAAATCATGAGGGCAGCCCTCATGATGGGATTAGTGCCCTTATAAGAAGACACCTGGAGAGCTAGTGCCCTCTTTCTTTACACCTGCCAAGACTAGGCCATATGAGCACACAGCAAGAATGCACATGTCTACAAGCCAGAAAGAGAGCTCTCATCAGAATCCAACCATGCCAGCACCTTGATTGTTCACTTCAGGCTTCAAGAACTGTGCAAAAATAGATTTTTGTTGTTTAAGCAACTCAGTCTATGGTATTTTGTTGTGGCAGCCCTAGCAAACTAATACACTTACATCAATGGAATCATGTAGTGTTTGTCTTTTTGTGACTTTCTTATTTCACTAGGCATAACCTCCTCAAGGTTCATCCGTGTTATAGCATCTTATAGGACTTCCTTTTTTTTTTTTAAGATTTTATTTTTAAGTAATCTCTACACCCAACATGGGGCTTGAAACTACAAGATTAAGAATCGTTTGGGGCGCCTGGGTGGCTTAGTTGGTTAAGCATCCGACTTTCGCTTAGGTCATGATCTCGCGGTTCGTGGGTTCGAGGCCCACGTCGGGCTCTGTGCTGACTGCCAGCTCAGAGCCTGGAGCCTGTTTCAGTCTGTGACTCCCTCTCTCTCTGACCCTCCCCTGCTCACGCTGTCTCTCTCTCTCTCTCTCTCTCCTAGAAATAAATAAAACAAACAAACAGAAAAATCGTTTGCTCTACTGACTGAACTAGCCAGGCACCCCAGACTTCCTTCTTTTTTAAGACTGAATAATATTCCATTGTATGTGTACACCACATTTTGTTTATCCATTCATCTTCCAGTTGACACTTGGGCTGCTTCTGCCTTTCAGCCATTGTGAATGATGCTGCTATGAACATGGGTATATACATGAACATGGGTATCTCCTTTCCTAACCCTACCCAGACAGTGCCAAGGTGGAGGTGGGAAAAGTGGGTGTTCCTCCTGCCCTCCCAAGCTTACTTGGCCTAAAACAACAAATAGATGTTCTTCCACAGTTCAGGAGGCAGAAGTCCCAAATCTGGAGGCTCTAGGGGAGAATCTTCTGTTGCCATTTGTAGTTCCTGGTAGCCCCATGCATTCCTTGGGTTATGGCCACAGCATTTTAATCTCTGCCTCTACCTTCACACAGCCTTCTCTTCTTCTGTCTCTCAAAAGGACACTTGCCATTGAATTTAGGGTCCATTGGATAATCCTCGGTGATCTCATCTCAAAGTCTTTAATATAATTACATCTGCAAGGACTCTTTTACCAAAGTAAGTTCCATTCACACATTCCAGGTGTTAGGATGTGGACATGTCTTTTTGGGGCCACCATTCAACACACTGTAGTGCCCTTCTCACCTTCATGTTCTGCAGGGAGCCAGTGTCTGCCTCTCTTTAGATCTTGGAGTGGTTGCTTCCTTGGGGAGATGGTCTCTGCTGTCCTGCCTGAGGGTCTGGCTGCCTCTCATGGGTGGCTTTGCCATGATGTACATATCCTGTGACTGCTGGGATTCTGGCAGCTTGCAGAAAAGCAGGGGCTGGGTCTGTGGTGCCTGCTGTCATAAACCCAGCAGAGTGCCTGGAATGGAATAGAAGTGTCATGGGGCACCTGGGTGGCTCAGTTGGTTGAGCATCTGACTTCAGCTCAGGTCATGATCTTGTGGGTTCAAGCCCCACGTTGGATTTTGTGCTCACAGCACAGAGCCTGCTTCAGATTCTCTCTCTCCCTCTGTCTCTGGCCCTCCCCCACTCGCTCATGTGCCCTCTCTCTCTCAAAAATAAACAAACATTAAGAAAAAAAAAGAAATAGAAGTGTTATACACCTTGGCTGAATGTTGGGTACTCAACATTGTCTGAGGCCAAACTGCCTCCAAGAAATCTTTCTGAACCTTGTTGCAGAGTCAAGGTGGTGCTAAAGAGTAATAATCACATCATTCGGCGGCTGAGGGCTGCAGCTTCCCAGCTGATGTTCCAGCCTCTGCCTGCCCCGCCCTGGCACCAACTGGTTCTAGCCCGAGGCCCAGAACATAAATGATCTTTCCCTCCTCAAGAATCTAAGAGCTTCAGGCACAGGTGGGTCCTTGAAGATAGAAGAAAATCTTTTAATAGCCCTCTGGATGCTGGTTGGGGGTCCTCATCTACCCACACTGGGGGCATCCAGTCTTTATTGCTAAAAGTCACCCTCAAAGTTGACCTTGTGGTGATTCAGTCTCCAACCAGCTGGAACCCAAACCACAAGTGGAAGAGTCATAAGAGCTATTGTATTAGTCGGCTTGTCTCCTCCAAGAGAGTTTAGCCTTGTCCAGGGCACCTAAAGCTGCCTGGAGAGCTGAGGCATTGGGCCCTGAGCAGGGCAGGCTCAGGCCCTTCCCAGCTAGCATCTTCTGGCCTTTTGGGGAGACTAGCCTAGCCTCAGGGCCTTCTGTGTGCACAAGCTGGTCTGGGCCATGACCTCCTACTACCCGGGCAGCCGGAACTTTCCACACTAGCCTGGTGATGTCATTGTTGAGGTGGCAGCATAAAGTAGGATCATGGTCCCAGGATCATATGGTGCTCTCTATGCCCCTCCTCTTCCCACAAAACCAAGGGCTTGGACAACAGGCCTCTGTCCAGGGTACAGTGGCCAACTATATGAGGGATATCTTGTTTATAAAGAATTTTGACCCCCTTGGTATAGATGCAAAAGAAGGGACAGCTGCCAGCCTGATGGCAGAGGAGAAAACAGAAAAGCCACCCAAACCAACCAGATATCTTAGAAAGTAAAGCAGCCTATCGCTGCCTGCCGGTGGCCTGGGGTGATGGTGCCAGGCAGTGCTGACGTCTATCCGGAATGATGTTCTTGGTCTTCAGGAAACAGCTGGATAATGTTCCGAGTTCCCTGTTTTAACAGAGGAAAACAGATATGTATGTATATATATATACTTTTGAAGTGAAATGACATAACATAGAACTAATCATTTCAAAGCAAACAACTCATGTTTAGTATAGTCACGATTTTTGTGCAACCACTGCCTGTTTAGTTCCCAAACACTTTCATCACCACTGAAGGAAATCCCATACTCATTAAACATCCACTTTCTATCTCAATGGATTTGTCTGTTCTGGACATTTCATATAAATGGAATCAGACAGTAGGTGGTTTTTTATGATTGCTTTCTTCAGTTAGCATAATGTTTCCAAAGTTCAGCCATGTTACAGCCTTTATCGGCACTTCATTCACGTTTAATACTGAATGTTATCCCATTATCAAGATATGCTACAGTTTATTTATCCATTCATCAGTTGATGGACATTTGAGTCATTTTACCTTTTGGCTATTGTGAATAATGCTGCTTGAACATAGCTTGAATTATTATTCTGGTACAGGTTTTGCCTTGAACACTTGTTCTCCTTTTGATTAATATGTCTAGGAGGGGAACTGCTAAGTCATGTAGCTTATGAGCTTGGCCTTTTAGAAATGTCTTCAGAAAGTGACCAAATAGGCACGTGACACAGATGGACCTCAGCATGGTCAAGCTCCACCTGTTTCTCTCTTGGAGATTCCTTTCCTTGTCTGAAAAATGAGCATCTAGAAGTTCCTGTCTATTAAGGGCTCAGAGTGGAGTCAAAGAGATCAGCACTGTCCTTCGCCTCGGGAAGTGCCCAGGAAAGGGTAGCAGGTATTTTGCAAGAATACCGCTTGCTATGGCACATTGAGGTTTTTCTGCTGTTTGGGAAACTCACTTCCCTGAAGTGTCACAGATATTCCCTGACTGTACTTGGGGTTCTGCTACATAGTAAAGAAGCCAGCTGAGCCCCGGGATCCATGGCCAATCCTGCAGATAGAATCTGCTCTTAGCACACAGGGTGTGGGAGAAAGGCTCCAGGCTGTGCACAGTTGGGGCGTCCAGAGCCAGCTCGAACCTGTGGAACCTGTGTGCCCTTCGGTAAGATAGATCTTACCCAGCTACGGTTTTCTGAGCCTCTCCTGGAGGGGCAATGCCTACCTGGCAAGACACCCCCAAGGACGTGAGCTGCTGCCTGCAAGTCACCAGCACTGCAACACTGTTAGCACTGTGCTGTTTGCCTGTGACCCAGGGAGGAGGACGGGAGCAGGGAAAGCAGGCTCAGTGGAGGTGGACAAGGTGGAGGCTTAGTGGAGCCTCAGTGCCTGCCTCTGGTGGAGGCTCAGTGCCTGCCTCTGCAGTGCCTGCCTCTGCAGAAACCTGCCCACTGCAGCTGGTGAGCCACCGCAAGGAAGGTGGTGTTTGGTCCTCTTTTGCCTTGGTAAATAAATATGGCCCAGCCATTGCTGACAGTATAAACAAGTATAGGAGACCACCCTGCCTCTGTCTTAATGCATGATGAAGTTCCTGCCACACCATCCCCTACCCGAATTCCCGGTGTCCCTTCTTCTTTCCTCTCAACCCTGATATGTGTTTATCAGGATCATGCCCCTGGCCGTTTACAGCTGTTCTCATATCTGATCTGGGAGGGGAAGGATGAGAACTTTCATTCCCCCCAGGGATTTGCTCCAGGCTCTCATTTTGGGGTGCCTTGGTCAGAGAGTGGGACAGGAGCTGGGATCTGGGTCCTGCACCTCTGGCAGCAGCAAGGCAACGGAAGCAGCATCTGGGGACCCTCCAGGTGCGTTGGGTCCAGGACCCTCCAGGTGCATTGGTAGCCAGGAGACATGTGGCCAGTGGTCTGAGCTTGGTTCTGCACACATGTTGGGAGCTGTTGCGGCAGAGAGCCTGACTGCGGCAGGAGGGCCTGGCAAAGGCCTCATAGTGAGATGCATGCTTCCTGGCTTGCAAATAGAACATAGGGAAGGAGTGTTGAAGTTACCAGAGATGTTTGACTGAGGCTGAGCTGAGAGAAAGATAGGCTGTGGGTAGTGGCTGGGGTTCCCTGGAGGGGCTGACAGGACTGAGGCTGTGCGAAGAGCATTTGATGCTTCGAAGGCAGATAACTCTCTGGCCCTCTGAGAGCCCTGAGGACGGCCGCTGCAGGGCTTTGGGCATGTGTAGTGCTGTGATCCTGTGAGGGGTCTTTCTCCAGCACCGAGTGTGATCTGTGATTACCAGATTCTTATGGGCTGGCAGGAATCTCATCCAGTCTGCATCAGGAAAGTGTGGCAGGCAGGGACATGGCCTGGAAAAGGTGATGTATAAGCTCTAAGAGTAGAGGGGCAGCTGTTGGAAACAAATAGTGGCTGTGCCAGTTGGACTGATCTGGCCATGTGACACTGGGCCTCCTTTTGAGGCTACATATACAGAGCCTGAGCAAGCCTTCCTTTTATTGTCCTTTGTTATGAAACAAATACACAGAAGACTATAATGAAGTCCAGGTACCCACCACCCAGCCCACTCTCATCAAATCAGGGAGCACGCTGCTTGGAAGTTTCCATTCTGTGCTTATTTTAGATGTGGTTGCAGGGGGGCTGTCTACATGAAGGGGTTGAGGGGCTGCCCTTGTTGACCTCCCAACAGCTCAGCTACCCAAGTATTGCCTCTGGCTGGGAGGGATCTTAAGAATGTCTGCATGTAGTATATACTTGTTACATAACATCAGATGAAACATTTTAATCATTCTTAAGCATACTGCTCATGCTCATTGGCATTAGATACATTCATACTGTTGTGCAGCCATCACCACCATTCATCTCCAGAACTTTCCCATCTTCCCAGATGGAAACTCTGTACCCACAAAACACCAACTCCCCATTCCTTCCTCCTCCAGCCCCTGGCACCCACCATTCTGCATTCTGCTCTATGAATCTGATGATTCCAGGTTCCTCATATAAGTGGACTCACACAGTAAATTGAGCATTTTTTTCCCATAGCATCATGACCTCAAGGTTCATCCATGTTGTAGCATGGAGTCCGAATTGCCTTCCTTTTTAAGACTAAGTAGTATTCCAATGCATATCCATACCACATTTTGGTTATCCATTCACCCATCAGTGGATACTTGAGTTGGTTCTACAGTTTGGCTCTTGTGAATACTGTTGCTAGGAACACTGGTGTGCAAATATCTGTTTGAGACCCTGCTTGCAATTTATATACTTAAAAAAGTATATACGCAGAAATGGAATTGCTTGATCATATAGTAACTCTGCGTTTAATTTTCTTGAAGGATTTTTTTTTTTTTTTTTTAACCAGCATTGTCCTTGAGGTATAAGGAGGGGATGTGATCTGGGCTGACTGGGACTTTTTCCTCCCACTTGGTGGGGGTGGGGGTGGCTGCCTTTTGTTCTTGCATCAAACTAGATTTTAGATTTGCAGAGTGCAGGGATTGTGGCTGCTAAGCCCACCTGCCTGGAGAGAAGGAGGTTTTGGATTTCACTGTGCACATCCCTTTTCCACACTCAGCTTGCCGCTGTCTGCCAGCTCTGAATGGGCCTCGCTCTCCCCCGCCCTCCTCCCACTGTTTAGCAGCTCTGTTCATCAGCCCTCATTTCCCTGAGCCTCTTGCAGCCTTGGGATTGTAGCGCCCCACCCCCAACCCCTGCCTCTGAAACCAATGTTTGCTTTCAGTTTTGGTTAAAACTTTGTAGGAAGCTCTGGGCTTAACTTGACCACCGGGTGCCCAGTCCTTCGAGATAATGAGACTTCCCACTGGGTGTTCCTGGTAGAGGAGGGGAGAGCAAGGCCCCTTTCTAACTTTGCTCTGGTTCTTGGGAAATGGCAGCTCCCAGAGCCCCCCAGTCATATACTTTATGATCCAAAAGGTGTGGGGATCCTAGGAGTGAAAAAACTGCAGTGTGAAAGTTAGTCCCTGTGTGCCACTTAGGGTGGGCAGCAAGAAAGAACTTTTCTTCCTCCCTGTCTCATTTGCATTGGAGCAGGCTGGATTTGCTGGGACAGTGGGCTGAAGCCTCAGGTGGAATGTAGCAGTAGCAGTGACCAGCCTCTCGGAATCCAGACATAAAAACATCAGTTCCTCAGACATCTGTTTGGAGAGATGTGTACAGAATTGGAAACAGCTGGGTTTTTAGTTGCCTGCTCGTCATAATGATACCCTGTGGAGTTCAGCTGTGGAACCTGGTTTCTCAGTCTCACCTGGTGGAGGTGGAGTGGCCACATCAGAGTCAATAACCCCACACACCCCCAGCCAGCAAACCTTTACCAGCCACTTGGATTTGCTCTGGGTTTTAGTCAGGACATTGCTAAGCTAACACTTTGTGTCACAAACGTGGACTCTTTACAGTCTTTGGAATGAGCCCCGAGTCTGACCTTAAAATTCTTACTTGGGTCCTCAGTTGGTATTAATTTGATCTTGGACATGAGCTCAGTGAGCTCAATGTAGTCACAGGCTGGGACATCAGGTGGTGGTTCTCAGATTAAGGGTGCTCTTCCAGGTAACGAATATGTTGACTTTTTAAAAGGTCATTATTTCAACAACAACAACAACAAAATCAGCAGTTTAAAGTTCTTAGAGGATGTGTGGATGCCAAAATTTCTGTGCAAATGTAAAAGCCGAGTCCAGAGGAGGAGTGAGGAGCAGAGGAAGGAAGCTGTTGAAAGAGGTGAGGTCGGGAGGTAGAGAGGGCATGGCTGGCTGACCCTCCCAGTGACTGTAACATTTTAGAGCTGAGTGGGCCTCTATCGGCTGTATAGTTCACACGCCTGCTTCTAAAGTCAGGAAAATTGAGACACAGACATCTTAAGTGACCTGTACTGATTCTCACTAGTAGGTAGTACCTGGGCAGGGCCAGAGCCCCACTTCTGGGAAATTCACACCACAGCTCATAGAACTGGCCCACCTGCCCCAGCTGAAGGATGTGTCCTGGGTTGTAGAAGTAGAGCTAAGACACTCCTGGCCCAGGGGGTCATTGAGGCTACCTGTGAGGAAAGTGACTGACAGCTGACACCTTCTGTCCAAGGCCTGAGCTGCCTTTGGAAGAAGCTCCCCTGGAAGGCAAGCTGTCAGGAGGGGCTGCTGTGATACAGGACTTATATCATGGATGTTGAGGAGACAAGAAGCCCTCCATGTTAATTTTGGTTAAAAAAAAAAAATCTTGGGGTGCCCGGGTGGCTTAGTTGGTTAAGCGTCCGACTTTCGCTCAGGTCATGATCTCGCGGTTCGTGGGTTCAAGCCCCGCGTCGGGCTCTGTGCTGACTGCCAGCTCAGAGCCTGGAGCCTGTTTCAGAGTCTGTGACTCTCTCTCTCTGAACCTCCCCTGCTCATGCTGTCTCTCTCTCTCTCTCTCTCTGCTAGAAATAAATAAAACATTAAAAAAAAATTAAAAAAAAAATCTGTGATTCCCCTAAAGGAAGTGGAAGCTAAAGTCAGACCTGTTTTGGGGCTGGGGTATGAGGTTATGGTTCTGTGTTAACAGGGTTTTGTGTTTTTTAATACATTTAAATCCTCCCCATCTGTCCTTAGGGATGCTGGGCAAGAGCTAGTTCAGTGCCTTTGGAGATTCTTGGGAAGAGGAGGCAGAACTTGGCCTTGGCCTCCAACTGTCCTGGTAGGACACTACAAACCCCAGCAGAGCTGAGCATTGATAACCAACATGGTGATGGTACCAGGAGCTCCTCGGTAGCACATGGAGCTTGTTAGGGAACAAAGGAGGAGCCCACCCAGCTCTGAGTGTCCCCTACCCTGTCTGCCACTTTCAACTTAGAATTGGCCTCTGTTGGAGCCCTCCTGTGGACACACACGGCAGCAGAGCTCGGCCTGGCCTTTGTGGTCAGCGCCTGTACGCAGATAGCAGGGACACAGTGTGGGTGACAGCCAGCACTGTGGCAGATCCCAGCTTGTGCTAGTTCAGCAGTCTCAGTTCTGGCTCCTGCAGGAACCCCCAGGAAGCCGTTGCAGCCACTAGGGCCCAGATCTCCCTGAGCATCTGATTTCGTTGGTCTCTGTTTTTGAAGCCCCCCAGTGGCACTAACATGTAACCAGGGCTCAGGACACCTGTTAGAGGGCATGTGACCCGCCGGGACACAGAAGTAGAGAATGTGGGAGAGGCAGAGCTGTGCGAGGAAGCTGGAACATAGGCAGATGAGTCGCACAGTGCACTGGCAGCCATCATAGCTGGGTGTGGTGAGCACCTGGTCACTCCAGCCATGGCTCCTCTCGGCTGCTGCATGGAAAGAACTGGAAACAGTCCTCCCATGAGAACTAGGGGGTCCACTCTGGAAGTCTGTGCCTGCCTGGCCTAGGTGGTGTAGTGCTACCTAGAGCTTGAGCTTGAGCCCCAGGCTGGGTGTGCTTGGTGGCAGAAGTTGTAAACTGATAAACACTGCAGAGGCTCCCTGTGGTGGTGATGTTTGGACAGGGCTGCTTGCTGGTTAGTCATGGGGAAGATGATGTAACCCTGTCAGGATGACCTCAGAAATCCCATGGGTTGAGAAGATGCCCTAAGAGTCAAGAAGTGACCCTCATATGAGGCTTGGAGTGGGCTGGGCCCTTGTGAATTAATGTCCTGGTGAGGATCCATTGGATTAGATCAGTTCTGAAAACAGAGCTACAGAAAGGCAGATGGGGGTGTGGGCTTTGTGATTTAGCCAGGAAGGAAGGGGGTGACTGTCTTCAGGTGCTTTTAGGATGGAGGTGTTATTCTCTCTAACTGGATAGTTCTAAACAGCAGGGAGCCTGCCATAGGGTAAGCTACTCTTTGTTCACAGGGATGCTCAGATTGGGGTAAAGGTGGTCTGGGACTTTGCCAGACCAGCTCAGAGGTGGGCTGAGAGTCAGCAAAAGAGCAGGGTGGGGTAAGGGGAGAGGGCTGCAGCACCCTTTCCCCAGGTTAGGACTGGTTGGCCTGGGGCACTGCTCACGTTGATCAGGGCTTGTGCCTGGAGCAGCATGATCTGAGCTCCTCGCCTCCATCAAGTCCCCATGGTCAGGTGCTCAAGGACCCTTCCCGATGCTAGCATTTGGGGGTCCACCGTTTTGTAATGGCTTAGGCCCACTCCCAGGACAAGTGTAGATATGTCCCAGACAGTGTCCTGAAAGCCCAGTCTCATATTGTCTGGGGAGCATACCACTGTTCTGGCCCCGCCTCGCCCTGTGGTCTTTGCTCAGTTAGTTGTGAAGGTACCATCAGCCTATCTGAAGTCCTTGTTCAACACCTCTGGGTGACAGACAGCATCAGCCCAATGCCTGCTGGGTCAGGTGGGGTGTGGACCCTCCCAGGCAGACCTTCCCCTGGCCCTTCTCCCTCTCTCTTAACACAGCTGCTTCTCTACACACACAGATACTTCGTTTGGAACGCCACCTGGCTACGGCTGTGCTGCAGACCGGGCTGAGGAGCAGCGCCGGCACCAAGATGGGCTGCCCTACATCGATGACTCACCTTCCTCCTCACCCCACCTTAGCAGCAAGGGCAGGGGCAGCCGGGATGCACTGGCTTCGGGAGCCCTGGAGTCCACCAAAGCGGTGAGTCCCAGGGTAGGAGGGCCAGCTGTGAAATAAGGGTTAGGCCTGGCTCCTGCCTGCTCTCCACTTCCTAAAGGTGCCCTGAAGCACATCCATTTTCTTGGGGGCAAGTAGCAAGTAGGTGATATCAGGAGCAACCAGTGGTTGAAGTCACTAAAAACACCTTCTTCAGGGCACCTAGGTAGTTCAGTTGGTTAAGCGTCCGACTTTGGCTCAGGTCATGATCTCACGGTCCATAGGTTTGAGCCCCGCATTGGGCTCTGTGCTGACAGTTCAGAGCCTGGAGCCCATTTCAGATTCTGTGTCTCCCTCACTCTATGCCCCTCCCCAGCTAGTGCTCTGTCTTTCTCTGTCTCAAAAAAAAGAAATGTTTAAAAAAAAAAATAAATAAATACATTAAAAAAAACAAGAAACAAAACACCTTCTTCATTTCCCCATCTGGGGCACCTGCTGATTTGGAGACAGCCTGCTAGGTGCTTTGAGCAGGGACCTCATGGAACTCTGTCAGCCAGGTGTGGAGGAGACAGGCAGCACATGCTGAGGCTGAGAATGCCACCACTGTCCTACCAGCAGGACGTGGTGGCGGTCCCAGCAGTGGTGCTGAGGGGCGGGGGAGGGGGACAGTGTCTGGGTTCTCATCCCTGTGCTGTGTGCAATGCTCTTGCTCCTTTTTTACCAGAAAAAGTGCTGCTGATGTCTCCGTCCATTTGACCAGGGTCTTCCCTTGAGGTATCACTGTCATTAACAGTCCTGATGTCACCTCCACTTTGGAATCCCAGCTGCAAGGCTAGTGTGTAGTGACACATTCCGCAGATGCCCTCCTTCTTACTCAGAGACGCCCCTGGGCCCCTCTCTTGTAAGTACATAGCCCCGGGGTTGTTGCAGGCTCCTGAAGTAGTCCCACATGGGCTGTGGCCTCACTGTGTTGATCTGTTTCATTGCCCAGGAGGGGCACTTCAGAGGTACATTAGGGCCCAGTATGCACCCCCTACCTTTGGGACTAAGGGTGTCTTTTTGAATTCTCAGGTTCTTTTCTCCTTGAGTTGAGGTCCCTGTCGTTGAGGCGGGTTGCACCTCACTGTCCTCATGGTCCTGCTGCCCCTCATGATAGATACGTTCCCTCTTTTGCTTAGCTTGTTTCTGATGATGTCCTCCCAGGATTAGATACAAGAGAGGAATCTGTTTTTCTCCATTGTTGGTAGGAAGCGCCAGAAGTGTATCTTTTCACTGCAGTTGCTTTTCTGCTGGGCTGGTGCCTTAGCGGCAGGACTGCTTCTTACTTATGTATGCTTTTGTGATTTCTAAACACTCTGGCACTGGGCAGGCTTCTCATTCTGAAAGGCGAGGATGGGAAGGGAAGCCAGTGTGTAACATAAAGCTGCCTTGTGCAGCTTTTGATCTAACATCTGGTTTCACTGTTTTACAGATTAGAAAACTGAGGTTCAGAGAGGTGAAGTAACTTGCTCAAGGCCACACAGCTACCAGATTTGAAGCCTTCTCAAATCCTCAGATGACACTCTTTTCTTCAACTACTTTGCCTTTCTCAGTGCACTCCCTTGCATTCTGCTTCATGAGCATGATTTGGTACACACCGGGGTCTTTCCAGTCCTGAATAAGCAGGCTGAGTCCTGAACTTGGCACAGAGCTGCTCTAGGAGGCTGATCTACCCTCCTGTGCCCAGACCCCATGTAGCTTCGCTGCCTATCCCCACCAGACTCCTGCCTTTGGACCCTCATCTACACTGACTTGGAGTTCTACCCTTACCTTTTAGCTGTAGTGTGTGGGCTTACCTGCTGTGGAGCCTGTCCACATCCTGGTCCCACTCCCTCCTTTGGCCCCCATGGGACATGTCTCATTTTACACATCTTTGCTTGCCAGGGATGGGGTCTCCAATCCCAAGCATGCCACCTGGCCCAGAGGAGGTGTCGGGGAGTGTGTGGAGAAGATGGGAAAGTTTCCTTTTTTTTCTTTTCTTTTTTTTTTTTTTAAATTTTAAATAAATTATTTATTTAATGTTTTTTTATTTATTTTTGAGAGAGAGATAGATACAGTGTGAGCAGGGAAGGGTGAGAGAGAGAGGGAGTCACAGAATCTGAAGACAGACTCCAGGCTCTGAACTAGCTGTCAGCACAGAGCCCGACGCTGGGCTCGAACACACGAAACGTGAGATCATGACCTGAGCCAAAGTCGGATGCTTAACCAACTGAGCCATCCAGGAGCCCCATTTCTTTTTATTTTTTAATGTTTATTTATTTTTGAGAGAGAGAGAGAGCGTGAGCGGGGGAGAAGCAGAGAGAGAGAGAGAGAGAGAGAGAGAGAGAGAGAGAGAGAGAGAGAGAATCTGCAGTAGGCTCCATGCTCAAACTGTTAGCTCAGAGCCCAGTGTGGGGCTTGAACTCGTGAACCATGAGATCGTGACCTGAGCCGAAGTCAGACACTTAACCGACTGAGCTACCCAGGTGCCCCTCTTTTCTTTTTTATTGCATTCACATACAGGTAAAGTAAAATTTGCCATCTTAACCCTTTTGAAGTGTGCCTTTCAGTAGCATGAAATGCATTCATCTTGTTGTGCAGCCATTAGGACTGTCCATCCCCCCTAACTCTTCATCTCGTAAATCTGAAGATCTGCACCTGTTAAACAGCTCCCCACTCTCCCCTGCCTCCAGCCCCTTTAAACCAGCATTCTACTTCCTGTCTCAATGTATTAACTACTCCACCTCACACAGTATTCATCTTTTTGTGATGGGCTTATTACCGAGCGTAATGTCTTTGATTCATCCATGTTGTAGCATATTGCAGAATAATTCCCTTCCTCTTTAGGCTGAATAATATTCCATTGTACTTATATACTGCATTTTGGTAATTCATTCATTGGTTGGTAGATACTTGGGTTGCTTTCACATTTTGGCTACTAAGAAAAATGGTGCTGTGAACATGGGTGTATAAATATCTGTTCGAGACTCTGCTTTCAGTTCTTTTGGATGAGTGACCCAGAAATGGAATTGCTGGATCCTGTGGTAGTTCTCTTTTTAATTTTTCAAGGAACAGTGGCTGCATCATTTTATTTTCCCACCAGTAGCACACAAGAGTTTTGGTTTCTCCACATCCTTGCCAGTACTTGTTTTCTGGGGTTTTTTGTTTTGTTTTGTTTTGTTTTTTGATAGTGGTTATTCTAATGGATGTGAGGTGGTAAGATAGGAATTTGTTTGAAAAAGGGCTGTGTAGCTTTGTTCCAGAGCCCTCTGGTTAGGTCCTTGGATCCCTCGGGTAGACACCCTCCACTGCCCTGGAGACAGACATGGCTTTGACTTTCTGGTTTCCCTGCCAGTGCAGTACCTGGACAATGAGACTTTCTTCTTTATTTTTCTACTTTTGGTTTGAAGAAGACAGCTCTTATTTTCTAATGCTCATAGGCAACAAGCTGGTCTTGAGCCCAAGGTGCCCAATCCCAACCATTTGGGCTGGGGGAAGTCCCTGCTCATCTTTCCCTACCTTCCCAGGGGGTGCTCATCTTTCTCTACTGAGCTTGAGCTCTTTGGGCTGGGGGGCAATCAGGAGAACCTTCTAGGGACTCCATGGCAGCAAGGTGGCTTGGTGAACTCCAAAGTTGCAGGTCTGCTTCATGAATGCCTGTACCCAGGGGAAAGTAGGGAGTCAGCAGAGGCCAGGAACCCCCTTGCCTGGGATGCTGTGGGAAAGACCCAGGCCACCCTGTGTGGGTCCTGGTGACCACAAGGTTACCTTCCAACCCTGAGGGCTTATGACATTCTCCACCCCTGGACATTCTGAGGTGCCTGCTGATCTTGACCAAGCTGTCTGCATTTCCCCCTTGAACGATGGCTCGTGCAATCCCAGATGGGGACAGAAGCCGAAGGAGAGGGCAGGCTGCCCCCAGGCAAGAGCCATCAGGCACACATCCTCCATCTCTTCACGGCTAGGTGAGGATATGTCTTAGCAAGCTCCTTGGAAGAAGAGCAGGTCATTTTGATGACCACTGCCTCTCTCTGCTAGGAGGACAAAGCTGACATCACCGAACTGAGGGAAGCAAGGCAGTATCATGGACACTCCTGGAGGCTGTAGTCAGAGCTGTGGGCTAGCAAGTAACCTTCCTCCAACAGAGTTAGGGAAAGGGGTGAGGGTCCAGCATCACCCCCAGCGCCATCCTGGGGTCAGCAGTGTCAGGGCCTGTGTTCTGCCAGATCAGCATGGTCACTCCTTCCTAGGGTCCTCAAGAGTCCCAGCATCATCGTACCTGTTTGTTTATAATGGGGGACGTCGAGGCACAGAGAGGGGAGCCGACAGTGGTTGAGCAGCCCCTGCTCACTGGGCTCTGTGACACGCTGTGTGACATTGCTTCTCACAGTGACCTGCCAGGCCCTGTCCCCAGGTACAAGCAAGGGGCAGGCCCAGAAACATTGGACCTCAGCAAGAAGAGGCTGATACCACCTCAGCCCACATTTCTCACATTCAGGGCCCCTTCGGTGAGTGGTGGAGCTGGATGAAGAAGGCAGCCAGGGGCCTCTCGTGGGCATGTAGAGGCTGAGAAAGTAAAACACACACTTGGATTCTGCTCTCTGAAGAAATGGCCATGCCCACATGGTGCCTCAGCCCCTTGGGAGCTCATGGACCCTTTGGGGGGTTTTTTGTTTGGGGTGGGTTTTTGTTTTTTTAGGCAGAAGCCAAAGCATATGCACATGTTCAATTAGTCACTCCTACTGATTGAATGCAAGTGAAATATGCATCTTTTACAAGGGGACTCAACGCTGGCTCAGGAATGTTTGAACAACAGCCCTGCTTTGTAACTTTAATTCTGGCCATCACCACATTCAGTATATCCGATCAAGATCAATAATTGTGCTCGTGGAACAGAAATTGTAACTCTTGAGTCAAGCTGTTATCTGAGCAATCACAAGTTCATTCACATTTATGATTCATTGGTTAGGGACGCTTTGATTGTTCCAGTGCCCCAGTGAGGCTCAGCAACAGGCAAAGCAGGATAAATGTTGCCTGCGTCCCTATGGCTCAGTGTGGCCACATTGCCCGGCTCTGGGTCCTGACTTAAATAGGACTAATGTTTGCTCACACCTGTCCTCCCTGCAGAGTTGGGGAGAGCAGATGTTTGGTACCAGCCTGGCCTTTATGCTTACTCCTGAGAGCCCTCCCAGGTTGGTTTATCAGTGGGCAGGCACAAGGATTGTACTGCCTACATTGCGTGTTAGCTCCCAAGCTCAGGTCCTTATGCAGAGGCCACCCCCCGGCCCTCTGCTGGCTGGGCTCCAGGACAGTGGCCAGCCATCTTGCCAGTGAAGGCATGGCCCCTGCCCAGAGAGGAAGACAGGATCCTTTGTCGAGAGACCCAGCTGTTAACTCCCAGCTGGGAGCAGCCCACCCCTTCACAGCCAGGGTTTTGCACTCTGATCACCCTGGCTCCCCGAGATTGGGGCTGGGGGTAAAGGATACTCCCCCCAATTCTGCCCTGCTACCTATATTCCTGCCACTCAGTTCCAGCTCCTGCCCGTGTGGGCCTCGTGGCAGTTCTGTTTACCTGGGTCCCTCTGTTAGCTTTCCACCTTGTCATGACCAGTTTTTATCTGCTCTGTCTGCCTCATGTCTGTGTGACTTGCCCCATTCCCTGCCCTCTGCCCCTGCCCTGGCCTGAGCAGAGGCCTTCCTTCTGGCTTTCTGCCTTCTTCTTCCAGTTGCCCTTCTCTGGCTTCCTCTCCACCAGGATCACCCCACCGTCAAGGTCCCAACTGGATTCACGTGCCCTTTCCAGAACTGGCATGTGTGCAAGGCAGGGTTATAAATAACCCTGGTCCTGGCCCTGCCCTTTGTTCTCTGTCTTCTGCATTTCTTTCCCGCCCTCTCCAACAAAGCGGAGTTGGCTGACTTCTGAGCTGTCCATGTCTGCCACCAGCCCCCAGTACCATTCTGGGGTTCAAGGGAGGATTCCTGATCCAAGGAGAGGTGTCTGCACCCGTGTCTTCTCCCCAGACCAGCACATTCCCCGGGCCAGACATTCCCCTGAGCTGGCCACACCCTTCGGAACAGGGAGAGCTGGAGTCGGCGCCTTCCTGCCTGCTCTCTTTTTCCTCCCAGCTTTCCAAATTGTGTGGGTGGGAATGAGACGCACTGCCACCCACGTGAGCACCGGCATCTTGTGCTGGGTGGGGCTCCATCACACCTCCAAACCCCCACCAGCACTCATAGTAGCAGGATTGTTCCTCAGCACACAGCAGGGTCGGGTGGTTGGCTGTTCTGCCCAAGGAGCCTGCTGTGCCCTTCACCTCTACCTCTTCCCTTGCTTGGGGAACAAATGGCACCTGGACACAGTGGGAAGCACGTTCAGGGTCACCTGAGAGCTGCTTCTCCAGCGGGCTGCCACATGAATGGTATGGCCTCAGTGAGCTGAGATGAGAGGAGGTGTCAGCGTCCCCTACCCTGCACGACTGTGCACTGTATGTCCCAGACTTGCTGACTATGGTGGCACTCCGGGCCCTGGAGCAGGTTAAACTAACAGTTCTGGATCTTGGCACCTGCTTGTTAAACAGCGCAAGGTTCCAGAAGGAGCACTCAGAGCTTTGCAAAGGTACAGCCAAACTAGGGCTCAACCAGGAGTTCTAGATGCATTCATTCGTTGGTTTATTTGTTCATTGTATCTTCACGGAGTACCTATGTGTTCCAGGCACTGTGCTGGGACAGGATGTCTCAAGATCAGACACAGCATGTTCTGGAGATTTCTGCCTGTGAAGCCACTGCCCAGTGTGCCATGGTGGGGAGAGGGTTCTGTGTGGACTGGTACCTTTCCCTGGAGTGATACTTAGCCGTGATCTTGGTGGCTGACTTGTATGCATGCATGAGTACATGCACATCCTTGGGCATACACATACGCATATGCATGCACCTAGCTCATGCATGCTTAGAGATTCCCAAAGCAAAGTGGTGGTTCAGGAAGACTTTTTGTATGGTTCCAGTGGGCAGTGAGGATGTGATGCAAACCTCAGGGACCCTGAAAGCAGAAGCAGAGAGGACGTGGGGATCAGGCCTTGCTTTTCCAGTTTAAACCCAGGAAGCTGATGCTCAGGGCAAGAGGGCAGTTGCCTGAGACTGGGGCTCACCAGGCAAGCCTGGCTCTGTAGCCCTGTTCCCCAACTCCTGGCCCTGGACTCTTCCTGTTAGGCCGGCCATCTGTATCACCAAGTGCCTCCCTCCTCCACTCCAGGGAAGTGGAAAGGGTAGCATGGTTGGGGGCACACAGAGGGGCCATACTGGGGAGGTCCTGATTCTAGGTTCTGTAGAGACACTGTGAGGCCTGAGCTGGCCTTAGGTCCTTCCTGGAACCCAGTGGTTCTCACCTAGGGGCAATTTGGCCCTGGAGGACATGTAGCAACATCTTGCAGATGTTTGTGGCTGTCCCAGCTCGGGGTAGGAATGGGTGTTGCTACTGGCACCTGTGGGTGGAAACCAGAAATGCTACCCAACACCCTTCAGGGCCCCCAGCATCCAAATGAGAATCCTCCAGCCCTGGATGTCAGCAGTGCTGAGGACCAGGAAACTGCCACAGATCAGCAATCTCCCCTGAGTGGTTCACGAATGTGGACCGAAGCGGCAGCGCTCTCGTTCTACACCCAAGGGCTGCCACAGTGTGGTTGTCTTGTGTTCACCCACAGGTGGGAAATGAGTGGCAGAATGGGCAGGGGTGTTGTCTCAGTTTCCGAGGACTGCAGTGCGGCCCCATTGGCACAGGACTAGGCAGAGGGAGCAATGGTAGGCGGTGGGCACAGCCAACCCCTGACACCAACTGTCTCACTAGTGGTCAGGTCACAGGTCCCCTCCCAAGTACACAGAGCACAGCCCCCTGGGCTGCCCAGATGCCCAACTGACTCATGGGGGAAGTGGCCAGGAGGTCATACAGCAGTTTTTAGTGCCTGTGGCATCAATATTTTCTGTTTGTTTTCTGGGCAGTTGTAACAGAGTCCCACAGACTGGGGCATCTTGCCCTGACTGCCCAGCTCCACACTGCCCATTTCTCAGTGTCAAGACAAAGGGTGGCCCTCAGCTTTGCTGGGTGACCCCTCCAGAATTTTCAGTGACCCTGAGCGAGCGAACGGTTGACTGGCTGAGGCTCCAGTGCCTCTCTTTATTTCTACATGGAGCCTTCTCCAGAGGCTTGTCCTCAGGTTGATAAACAGGCCTTTCTGAGAGGGGCTACCCAGGATATCGTCCCCCTGGTCTGACCTCTGTCTGTTTTTCCTGCAGAATGAGCTGGACCTGGAAAAGGGCTTGGAGATGAGGAAATGGGTGCTGTCTGGAATCCTGGCTAGCGAGGAGACTTACCTGAGCCACCTGGAGGCACTGCTGCTGGTGAGGAGTGAGGAGGGCCTGAGCAGGGCAGGGACACTCTGCTCACAGGCCACAGGTCAGCCGTCAGAAGGCAGTCCCTTTTCCCGGAGTCATGGAGATGACCCCAGAGGGTCAGAAACTTCACCTCTGTAGAAGCTTGGCCTCCCCGTGGGGTAATGGATACTAATGTAAGACAGGTGCCAAACCAAGCTGGCTTTACATTATTTTTAATGAAATTCAAAAATAAAAGCACACGTGTCATGTAACCATGACTTTCTGTGGTCACACCATGCACCTGAGAAAGGGCGAGCCCTCTCATATGTACCATTCCTCCTGTCACCCGTGTTGCCTCACTTGTGCCCTCTTCTAGCCCATGAAGCCTTTGAAGGCTGCTGCCACCACCTCTCAGCCGGTGCTGACAAGCCAACAGATCGAAACCATCTTCTTCAAAGTGCCTGAGCTCTACGAGATCCACAAGGAGTTCTATGATGGGCTGTTCCCCCGAGTACAGCAGTGGAGTCACCAGCAGCGAGTGGGTGACCTATTCCAGAAGCTGGTGAGTGACTCGGAACAGGTACACAGCAGCCTCCCAGCTTATTGCCTCTGCAGGGGTCAAGCCTCTCCCTTGACCTGTGGGCCTGTGTTGCCAAGGGCTCTGGGATACTGCACCCTTATTTTAAGGCTCCACATTCAACATGGGACTTATACTCACAACCCTGAGATCAGGAGTTGCATGCTTTACTAACTGAGCCAGCCAGGTACCGTTGGAGAATTTTTTTTTAAGTGGTGTGGGGAAGGGAGATATGGTCAGTAAAAATTGAGGTAGTGGGAAAAGTACCCCTGGAGCCTGAAGGAGGGCCCTGGCAGAGAGAGGTGGAGAAAACCCACCTTAGTTCCTTCCAGCAGTTGTTTTCAGAACCAGTAGGCATATTCAATGCTGACTTTGACAATGACACCCTCATGCCTTGTAGAAATCAAGACTGGTTCTTATGGACAGCCTGAAGAAATGTGGGGCAGGGTGGTTTGACTGCAGAGTGTGGACTGAAGCACAGCCTTGCAATGAGAGGTGGTTTAGCTCCTGAGCACAAGGGAGCCCATGGGTACCCATCTCCCCTTAGCTGAGAGGCAACTACCATAAGGCAGGTCCTGTCCTTACCACTGAGGGAGTGAGAAGCCTGAGGAACTATGGGTCACTTGCTGGGACTGTAATCCTGGTTTGTCTTCAAAAGGAGGGCCTTTCCTGCTGCCTCCAAGGGTCATAAAACTAAAGGGCAGGTGGTATAGGGTGACAGAAGAAGAATTTCTGAAAGGGCTTAATGAGCCCATACTGACAAGGAATCCTTATGGCAGAGGTGGCTATGGGTCCCAGTTCAGGTCCCAGAGGCAGAAGCACCCTGTCGGGACAGAAGGAGCCCACTGTGAAGGCAGGTCAGGGGCCTCTGTGGCTGTTTGCTGACCACAGGACCCAAGAGGAGCCAAGGATATGGTGTTTAGAAAGTCAATGGGACCAATAAAACCTAGCAATCAGATGAAAGATGCTGTGGCAGGCCCCTTGGCACTGGCCAGGCCACATGCAGGAGAGGCACTGGCTCGAAGTGCATATTTAACCAAGACCTGGGTCAAGTAAAACTTCTCCAAAAGGAGGAAACAAGGGACACGGGAAGGAGAAAACCTGAGAGCTGTCGGATCGATGTCTATCTTCCAATATACAAAGTTTCAGTGTGTGTGGAAAGGAGTCCCCACCTATTTTGCAGTTCTAAAGTGTGCAACCAATTGGTTTCTTTAAGAGGAGTCTGTGGGAGAAAGGATTCTGGGTAGAGGAGACCAGCAGCTGTCCTGGGAGTGCCACTGAAGGCAGGTACCAGGTGGGACCCTGTGACAGAGGTTCTACTTCTGAGGATTTCTAATCCTGAGACCAGATTGTCCAGGCACCCTGTGCACATGCTTTTTCCTTGGAGCCTTTGTGCTCCCAAGGGAAACCAGTGCCCCAGGGGTAGAGGTGGCCCAAGGTCACAGGCCCCCTCCAAGTACACAGAGCACAGCCCCATGGGCTGCCCAGACGCCCAGTTGGCCCAGACCCAGTCCTTGCCTTGGTTTGCACCTGGGCTTGAGTGATCTGCTCTGAGGTGTGACCTTCCTGTTGGCAGTCCCCTCTCTCTACTGCCCTGGGCTGCAGGTACCTTGGACTCCAGGCTGGAATAAAGATACAAGAAACACGTGAAGTTTTTTGCCTCTTTTGCTCAGATTCCTGTTATATGAAACCCCTTTCTCCATAGCCAAAAAGCAGGAGGCTGTATTAGTGCAGCACCACCATTTCTGAATCCCCCACCCCATTTCTCCCTGTGTGAAGTGTCAGCAGGTTTAAACCTAGTAGATTTGGCTCAGCCTGTAGCCCTCCTGAGAATGAGAGAATTGTGTTGTTGAGAAGAAACTGCAACCAGCACTCTTCCCTGAATAACTTTCTGATATCACTCAGAAAATTATCTTTCAAATGTTCATAGTCCAATGACCGCCAGAATTTGGAAAATTTCTTCTGGTTTCCCTGAGCTACCTTTGTGGGTCAGATGTTGTAGCAGGACTGAGCGGGGAACTGCATTGGGAAGTCCTGTCCCAGAACCAAGTGGAGAGTGTCTCATGTGCCACCGAGTTGGGTGCTAGGGCTCTGCCGTCCCTTTCTGACCTGTAGACAGTGGGATCGGCCCACTCTCACCCCATTAGGCTCCCCAGCTGGGAGAGTCTTAGGACCAGAGGAGCCCGCACTGCTGTGCCCCAGCCATGGCACTTCCCCTGCCCCAGGATTTGTGAGCTGTGCCTTGTAGTTCAGAAAGCCCGGACTCTTTACTGCAAGAATGTAATGGGTTAACTATAATTGCTCAGGGGTTTGTTTTCTGGCTGAAATTTTGTCAAGCTATTTTTTTGTTTTTCTGATCCTTTCAAACTTCCAGAAAAGTTGCAAACATAGTACAAGAATTTCCATGTGCCAGATACACCAGTTGTAGCATTTTGCCAAATTTGTTTTATCTTTTTCTCTCATTTTTATAAACGTGTGCACACGTGTGTGTGCATGCACACACATATGCTAAATAATTTGAAAATAACTTGCAGATACATCTGTCCTTTTACCCCTAAATACCTAAAAGCAAAGACAAGCCCCTTCCATAACCCATAGTACAGTGATTGAATTTGGGGACTTTCATATTGGTGTGGCACTGTTATTTAATATGCACTCCATATGCAAATTTATCTCGGCGGCCATCACCTTGTTGATAGCCACTTTCGTTCTGATTCAGGATCCAATCCAACGTTACAAAATGGACTTGATTTTCACATCTCTTTAGTTTTCTTTAAACTGTACCGGTTCCCTGGCCTTTGCTTATTTTCCAAAGCCTTGACAGTTGTGAAAGGTACAGGCCATTTTGCATTTGTCTGATGTTTCCTCAGGAATAGATTCACGTTCTGTGCTTCTGGCCAAAATGAAACAAAACAAACCACAGCAGTGATGCCGTGTCCTCCTCAGTGCCTCATGTCAGGAGGCACGTGATCTCTATTTATCCCATTACTGGTATAGCTCCATTTTGGATTAACTAAAAATGTGAGATTAGACTGCTTGGGCACTTCTCGAATGCCTCGTGGAAGATGGGAGCTCTTTGGGGAAAGGGAGAAGGAGAAGTAATGGAAGGGGTTCTCTTCTCCTGGACCTAGTATCAGTTTGCTAGGGCCGCCATAGTCTGCATGACTTAAACAACAAAAATGGATTTCCTCACTGTTCTGGAGGCTGGGGTTCTGAGATCAGGCCCCAGCAGGGTTGGTCTCCTGAGGCCTCTCTCCTCAGCTTGCAGATGGCTACCTTCTCCCTGTGTCTTCACAGGTGTCCCTCTATGGGTCTGTGTCCTTATCCTTCTAAGAACACCAGTCCTACTAGATTAGTATCCACCCTAACAACCTCATTTTAACTTCATCACCTCTTATGCCCTCTCTCTAAATACAGTCACATTTTGAGGTGCTGGGAGTTAGGGTTTCAACATAGGAATTTTGAAGTGATGCATTTCAACAGTTACATCCCCTCTGGGCTCCTGACCGCATTATCTAAAGAAGCCCCATAGCTTTTAGCCTCTGCTCTGTTCTCAGCCGTTTGGTGTGTTATGGGTTTGTTGATTTATTTATCATGTATCTTTCCTGCTACTGGCCTCACTGTGTCTGATTGATTCGTGACTGTGGTGGACAGTGCCTAAAGCAAGTCTTTATTGGGGAGGTGCTCAATGACCTGTGGCGGAGGGAGAGGAGGAAATGCTCTGGGTCTGACGTACTTATTGGCGTTTGAGGATACAGTGACTGGTCAGGGTGATCAGCACAGCAAGGGCCTGGCCAGGGCCTCTGTGCAGCCCCCACAGTGAGTGGAGCCAGAGACCAGACAGTGCCAAGGGTACCTGCTTACCCAGCATCTGGGTTTGTCATCTGAAGAAACATAAAATTCAATATAAATGCAAATGGCATATAGAAATAAAATTTAGATTCAGCACAGAATGAACACCAGGATCAGCTAAAGCTTTAGGCTTCCAGCTCCTGGTTGGCTGCAGTGGGAGTGCCTGGCTAGGGGGTCACCAGTGTTCTCCATTACCCTCTCCAAGCTTGGCTTTGCTGGTACAAGATGGGGGCTGGTTTCCCCTTGGCTGCATCTGAAGGTGACCTAGGGCCCACATGTGCACACATACACGTGTGTGCTCCTGCACACACACACACACACACACACACACACACACACACGCCCTTGGAAGCTGTCGCTTTATTGAGTATCTGACCAGAAGGCTAAGTGAAAAGACTCTCTGTTAATGCCTTTGGTTTGATACAAGACAAATAAAAAGCCTCTCGCCTTGCAGCTGGCAGCCAGCAGATCTCCTGCACACAGGTGTGGATTCTAATACCTGGACCCCCTTACCAGGTTTAAGCTGGGCTCATGTCTGGACAGCAGGCGCTCCTCTTCTCCAAGGGCAGCTAGATTGCGTGTTCCTATTGTGTCTGAAGGGATCAGACATGAGCAGAACACCATGGCCACCATAGGCTGGGGGGCAGACCTCCTTGTCCACTGTAGTCTCCTGCAACCAGAAGGAAAGGTGCCACTCCATCCCACCTGTGTTAGACTCTTATCTGGATTCACTGACAACCTCAAATTTTAGCCACTGCTGGTGGCACTATTGAAATGAGTGAGGTGGGAGGAAAAGCAGCTGTGGAAGGAAACTGTTACCTGCCTGGGGCAGTGAGTCACTTCTCAAAGTGTCACTTGGGTAAAGGAGAGCATGCTTAGTGCATGGCTGGGGGAAGCAGGTGGGATGCAGTAGCAGGGAAGAGTGGAGGTGTCTGCAGCTCTGTGCTGCCTGCTGCAGCTGGGGTTTCTGCAGAGCTGTGCATGGAAACCCATTTCTCAGAAAGATGGAGAACAGCAGCACCTGTCCTGCACCTGTCCCACACTCTCTTCCTTTCTTCCTACAGGCCAGCCAGCTGGGTGTGTACCGGGCCTTTGTAGATAACTACGGAGTTGCCATGGAAACAGCTGAGAAGTGCTGTCAGGCCAACGCTCAGTTTGCAGAAATCTCTGAGGTACTCGTGACACTGTTCAGACAGGTGCACCCCTCCGCCTCCCACGGGTAGGATGTGGGCTCGTCGTTGGTACACCATGACCCAGGAGAACTGGGTGCACAATACCAAGTTCTGGTTGTAAATCTCAGCTCAGTTTCCAGATGCTTCTGGGTTGGCTCTGTCAGCTCTGTGTGGGGGACGCTGTTGTGAACAGATAGGAGGAGCAGCCCCATGAGTTCCTTACCTCTCCAAGGTCCAGGACTCAATTCTGGGGCTTTGCCGAGTCCCCCAGTCAGATGCTGTCGTGTACCATCTGTGTGCAGTAAGGAGTATCTTTAGTTCTGTCTCATGAGCAGAGGTCTGGACATGAAAGTCCCAAGGCCAACTATGCACCTGGTCACTAGAGAGCAGGTGGGGAGGTGTGTTGTGCTCTGTTTCTCCTGCAGCCTGTTGGTGACCTTGCTCCCCAGGGAAGCTGACCAGCTAGCACGGGTGTGTGGGGCTGGTATAGCTGCTCTCTCTAGACCCATGTGGGCAGAAAGCTCCAGGCTGGAGCTCCTGGAGGACTGAAACCTCAAGCCCCCAGTGTTAGCATGAGGGGCCTCAAAAGAGCTCCCCAGATATGGAGGATGAGCGGCCTGTCGGGGCTGGTGGCCATTCCTGGACCAGGACCTATAGCACCTTCCTCCCCGGGTTCCCAGCGGGGGTTTTCCCCACCTTCCACATCCTGTTTCTACCCTATGCAGTTGGGTGACATTTCCTCTTTCTGGGCCTGTCATCACTTGCAGTGCCTCCAGCTCCTCAGAGCTCTGACTTGCCTTCCCTCCACTAAACAAGGATTCTAGATGGAAAGACTCCAAGGGAGAAATTAGCATAAGAAAAATAAATGGAAACTAGAAATATGGAGTGAGTGGGGTCACTTGCTGAGAGACAGTCATACCCTCTCATACCTGGCTTTGTTCCGGGAGCTTTGTGCCATTTTGTAATTTATCATGAGAGGTGTCATGTTGTGGGTACTGATCATCTCTTGTGGTGGTAATGGGTGCCATGCTGTTCCTCCAGAGCCTGTGGGTCCATCCACTCCCTGCCTGGTGCTGCTGGTAACAAGCTGCATGGACCCAGGGTTCCAGGCTGGCTCCAGATGTCCCTCCCTGTCATTTAGGCCATATCTTTCTTTAGGTCATTCCCTTAGTGAACCCCTCCACTCCCATCCCTGACAGATGCAGTGCTGGCACAGAATCCCGAGTGACCTTGACCAATTAGAGACCTAATCCTTTAAGAGCAGGCTCCAGTTAAATGGAGCCAAGTTCAAGTCCACCCAGACAGGCTTCTATAAGAGGAGGGTGGAAGCATGGTGGGACACCAACCTGGGGTCACATGGTCCCACTGACCATACACAAGCGGGAATCTGAACTGAGGCAGAGATGCTGGGAGGGAGACAGCATCTTGGGGCCAGCTAGAAGCTGGCCTTTGGTGAAGCTTGTACTTTGGAGGCAGCATCTGCTTTGGTTCTCTAACTATATTTTTATTTTTATTTTTTATTTTTTTTAATGTTCTATTTATTTTTGAGAGAGAGATAGAGACAGCGTGAGCAGGGGAGGGTCAGAGAGAGAGGGAGACACAGACTCCAAAGCAGGCTCCAGGCTCTGAGCTAACTGTCAGCACAGAGCCCGACACAGGGCTCGAACACACGAACCATGAGATCATGACCTGAGCCGAAGTCAGATGCTTAACCAACTGAGCCACTCAGGCGCCCCTCTAACTATATTTTTAAAAGAGACCCAGAGAGATTGGAATCACCCAGACAGCAAAATGGAGCCAAAGGGAACAGAAGCAGCAGGCGGTGTAGAGGTTTACTCTGGGATTCAGAGCTCAGACGTGGGACCTGGATAGTCACCGTCAGGAGAGGGAGCCATGGAGCCGTGGTCCCTCATCTCCTCCCAGTCCTGAAAATGAGTCAGGGCAGTGTCCAGTTAGACCAGAGTTGCCTAAGCTGGGTTTCATGAAATGCCAGCTCCCACACGATGGAATTCTGGGAAAAGGGCCTCTGGGTCAAGTTAAGTTGGGAGACCTGGGGCATTAAGCCAAATTCATAAGTTTTCTTGAGACAGGATTTATGGAGCTCTGCATGCTTATGTGCGGGGGGCTGTCCAGGGGCACGTGGTGTGAAGGCTGCCTCCCAGGTGCACGTGAGCACGGAGCCTGATTTTTACAGAGGCTCAGGTTCAGCTCTTACACGCCCTCATACCCCCCACAGCCTTTTGGAACTGCTGAGGCAGATGTTCAGAGGAATAATCACCATGAGGTGTGTTAACCTTTCAAGAGAGGTGCCAAAGAGCATTGTGGAGTTTGGTCCCAGGGAGCTTAAAATACCATCGTTTTTAGTCTTGAGAGGTTTACAGCAGCACAGGAAGTTGAGAGAGCCATGTCTGAGCCCCTTCCTCTCCCTGTGCTGTTTTTTGTTGTTATTCACAGCCTAGTAATGGGATTAACCATAGCTTCTTTCCAGAGATGATTTCAGGTACCCAGGGATCTTATATCCTGGCTTCTCTTGGTACCTTGGACCAAATCAGTGATGCCTTTGATGCAGTTGTGTGAAAGCATGACCTACCCACTGAAAAGCTCTGCTCTCTTCTTGGGGATCGTAGCACCTATTTGTTAACAACTATGGGCATACCTTGCTTTAACGCACTTTGCAGATCCTGTGGTTTTTACACATTGAAGGTTTGTGGCATCCCTGTGCTGAGGAAATCTGTCAGTGCCATTTTCCTAACAGCATTTGCTCGCTGTGTCACATTTTGGTAATTCTCATGCTACTTTAAGCTTATCCATTATTATATTTCTTATGATCTGTGATCATTGATTATGATTTGCTGAAAGCTTAGTTGATGATTAACATTCTTCACCAATGAAGCATTTTTTTAACGAAGGTATGTACATTGTAGACACGATGCTGTCGAACAGTTAATAGACTACAGTGTACTATAAACATAGATTTTATATGTACTAGAAAACAAAACAAAAATTCACTGGGCTCACTTTTTTGCAGTATTTGCCTTATTGCAATGGTCCAGAACCATACTCGCGGTACTCTGAGGTATGCCTGTGTATCTGCAAAGTCAGGAGAGGATGGGGAGGAGGTGGAATCCATTGTGGCTCTCAGTGGTGGTGGGGCTGCCCTGGCCATTTCCAAAGGTGACTGCTCCTCCAACCCCTTGGGCCCCTTGCCCACTGTTTAACTTCTCTGAGAAAATGCATTTAGGGAGGCACTGTGGTTTGCCTTGTTTTTATAGGATTCTGTATGTCAGAGGCTGTTGACCAGGGGTTGTCTTTGTCCCTAAGAGACAACTTAGCAATGCCTGGGGGTTTTTGGTTGTCACAGCAGGAGGAAGGTGTGCTGCTGCACCCATAGATAGAGGCCAGGGATGCCACTCGGCCTGCGGTGCACAGGACAGGTCCCCACAGTAAGAGAGCTTCCATTCCCAAATATCGACAGTTCCAGGTGAACACAGCACCCAGAGTATGCCTTGTGTTCTGCCCACCCTGTATTCATGCTGTGGTCCAGGACACCGCATTAAGGCTTGCCTCAACTAAGATTTTTTGCTGTGAGTGAAGGGTGAGTTTTCTTGCTAAAGGTTTCTGGCCATGTAATGTCCTGCCACATCAAAGCCGCCTCGGTTGTCCTGTGTGAAAATGTGCTTTTCTCTTTGCAGAACCTGAGAGCCAGAAGCAACAAGGATGCCAAGGACCAGACGACCAAGAACTCTTTGGAAAGTAAGTTCTCTGTTCTGAGGCCTCCTCGTGTTCCCTGTGGGGGCAGCTGCTGCGAACGAATAGGGCACTTGCTGGAAAAGCAAACATGGCACTCAGTTGGGTTACCTCTGGTGTCTTTGCTGTTCCTGACCCAATAGCGAGAGCAGGGATGTGGAAAAAGTGGCACTGGATATGGCGGGTTGGGGAAAGACACAGACAGGACCAGCTTGCCACCAGCATTAGCAACCAGGAAGAATGGGAGGGTTTTGCAGACAGACGCCCACCAGTCAGGCACTGCTGGGCATTTAAAATGTCATTGTGTTCTCCCTAGTGACCCTGTGAGGAGGATTTTGTTTTCCCTTTTTTCAGATGACAAAACATATTTAGAATGAAAGTAACCCATATGGAACACAAGTCCTAAGTGTCCAGGCAGGGATAAAGCCAGAGACATCAGGCTCCTGGGCCTGTGTGTTCAGCCTCCTTCTTCACTCTGGGCAGAAAGGAAGAGATCAGGACTGATAAGTCACTTCTCAGTTCCGGTTGTTAGGACAGCATGAATAGTTACAGAGAACAGCAGATGTGGCTCCAGTACCAGACCTTCACCGTGCTCTGAGTCTCAGTTTCTCATCTGGAAAACGCAGATAACAATGTGTATCTTAGAGTAGCTGTGGGAATCACATGTGGAAATGCACCTGACATGTGTCAGAACACATCTAAGCATTCACACCCGTGATGGGCTGGGCTTGCCATCGTCATGGAGAAGTGGGGTTTGCCAAGGACCAAAACCTGTTGTGGACCAAAACCTCAAAGCCACGTGCCCAGCCTTCTTGGGGGTTAGGGTTTGTCCTGGTCACCGGGGATGGGTAGTTCCCAGGGGATGTGGAGGTCGGGCTGCTCCCTGCCGGAGGACTTAACAGCAAGTGGTCTGGTGCTGCTTTCTCCGTGCCTGGCCACGTCTCACCTGCCCTGCCCGTCTCTCTGCAGCCCTGCTCTACAAGCCTGTGGACCGGGTGACGCGCAGCACGCTGGTCCTGCATGTGAGTCACTTCACCTGGGATCTTCTCACCCTGGGGTTCTTGGCTTCTGTTGTTCTGGGGCTGACACTGATGTTTGTCAGTGCTGCCCAGCCATCCCCCATTTTCCTGCTACACACTTTTATTGAAGATGCAGAAATGAGGAGCGCACAGTGGGGAAGAAAGCAGGTTCTCGAGCTGTCCTGGGTGCTCTCGTGGAGGAGATGCAGGGAGGGAGCGTCCTGTCCCACATAGGAAGGGCCTCCTGGTCCCAGTGCATGAACCGACCCTCTAAGGTAGATGGGGTGGGGGCACAGACAGCAGGTGCATTCCAGGCCAGTGAGGATGACCACTGCCCCACATCCTGGGGAGAGGGAGCATAGGGGGGGGCATGCCTCAGTGGGACTGCTCCTGAAGGCACTGGGGGAAACAAAAATGGCTCCTAATGCTACTGTCCAGGTGGCCCTATTCATTTATGTTTAGAGGAAGCTGTACATGCATGTTTGTTTTTTTTAATTTACAACCAAGTCACAGAAGTGTGTGAGGTTTCCATTTCTTTTCCTGCCCCTCCCCACAAATGATTCACCACCGCAAGGATTCTTTTATGCACATGCCAACATACGTGAACTTTTTTTTAATTACACAAAAGGCATCATGGTGTACGTATCATTCCACTTTGCCTTTTTCCCCCCCTTAAAAAAGGGACACAGTGGAGATTGTCCTACTTCAGCCCAGACAGCTCTGCCCTGTAGTGTTTAAGCCATGTAGCACTGACACCAGGGCCTTCCTCCAGACTTGTTTCACTTTGTTCCCTCCCGGGGGAATTTGAGAGCTAAGGGGAGTTCGTTTCTCTGAACAAGGGAGCTGTTGACCTTGAGTACAAATTATATGCATTCCTAGTAGAGAAGGAGTGAACACTGCCATCTCAATTCTTTTTTTTCTTTTTTTTTAATTTAAATCTAAGTTAGTTAACATATAGTGTAATAATGGTTTCAGGAGTGGAATTCAGTGATTCATCACTTACATGTAACACCCAGTGCTCATCCCAACAAGTGCCCTCCTTAGTACCCGTCACCCATTTAGCCCATTCCTCCCACTCCCCTCCCCTCCAGCAACCCTTAGTTTGTATTCTGTATTAAGAGTCTCTTATGGTTTGCCTCTCTCTCTTGTTTTTATCTTATTTGAGAGGTTTAGTCTCTTTCCTAAAGAGGGAGCCGCCCGAAAGGCCAGGTGCTTTTCTTCTCAGCTTGCAAGGACCAGTGGTCCTAGAGAAGATCGATTCTGCCCCCTAGGGGCATGTCGGAGACATTGTTGCTTGTCACAGCTGAGAAGGAAGAGGACTGCTTGCATCTAGTGGATAGAGGACAGGGATGGGGGGCTGACATCCTACAGTGCACAGGACAGCCCCCACCATAAGGAGTGATCCAGCCCAGAATGTCATCGGGGCTGAAGCTGGAGAAATCCCACTGTAGCCCCTGAGAGTAGAAGCCCTTGTTAGCAGTGTGCACACAGCATGGACTTGTAGGAACACCGTCTAGGTTTAGGACCTGCTTGTGGGGTGGTGCTCATGCAAGCACTGCCCACATAGACCCACCAGTGGTGGTGACACTTGGCAAGCTGGTGCCCCTGGGTCTTCCCAGCATGTGTCTACAGTTTAGACACAGTGGTGGGGCCTGGGCTGTACGCTCTCTGATTTGAGTCCTCTCTTTGCCCGACACAGGACTTGCTGAAGCACACACCCTCCAGCCACCCCGACCACCCTCTGTTGCAGGATGCCCTACGTATCTCACAGAACTTCTTGTCCAGCATCAATGAGGAGATCACGCCCCGCCGCCAGTCCATGACTGTGAAGAAGGGAGAGGTGAGCGGGACTGGGGATGGTCTGGTTTTGCCAGCCTGTCCCACCAGGCAGGGGGTATTCAGGGCACCTTTCTCATCCTTGGCAGACTGTGCCTGCCATTCAGCCTAACACAGGAAATGTGTTACCTCTTAGGGTCTTTGACGCTGGCAGGGTAAAACTCAATCCCGTGTGCGGGGCATCAGGGTGGAGTTACAGGTAGCACCTCACTTGGCTGCCTCTTTTTCCATCATGGCAGGTTGTATCCAGGGCACCCCTTCTTTTCCTCACACCCTTGTCAGCCTAGGGTCTGAGGAGACTGGTGAGAAGGAGGATGTCATTTTGTCTGCCTGGAACTACATGGTTCCTTCCGAGTATTCTTTCATTAAAAACAGTTCCAGGTTTTCCCTGCTATCCAAAGATAGGGTGTTCCTATGAAATCTTTTGTAAACTGGGGCACCTGGGTGGCTCAGCCAGTTGAGCATCCAGCTCTTGATTTTGTCTCAGGTCATGATCTCACAGTTATGCTTTCGAGCCCTGCATTGGGCTCTGCTGACAGGATTCTCTCTCTCTCTGATCCTCCCCTGTTCATGTTCTCTATCTCAAAATAAATAAGTAAACTTTTATAAACTGAAATAGTGCAAAATGAAGAAGCCATTACTATTTGTAAAAGTTAAAATCTTTGGATTTATTTTGGTTACTGAAAACAGGTACTAACATAGGTCTTTGGTAAAAGTAAAGTGGTGTAACACAAACTTGTAGTTAAAAAACGGGAAACCCATATGATCAGATTTAAGGATTTAAAAGGAAAAAAAGGGAGGTACATGCAGTTTATGAACCTGACTTGTCTTCAGCTAAGAGGATCCTCCTTCCTCCTCCTCCACCCTCCCTCCCTCCCTGACAGTGACCCCTGGTCTTTATCTCCCTGCACATCATTGATAAGAGGTAAAGAACAGAAGGGCTAAGAATGCATGGACACAGCCCGCCCTGGTGGCCTCTAACCCTTCTGGGAGAGGCCCAGGTAGGTGCAAGGCAGGTGCCATCCTGGGTGGTTAGCACTTAGTGAGAGAGCATACTTGTATAAATCAGGAGGCCAGCGCCCCACACAGGCGTGAGCATCTGTTGTCAGAAGTAGCACCACGGCGAGGGAAGCTGATCTACCTCTGGGGTCCTGTGCAGGGACAGAAGCTGTATGACCCAGGCAGGACACGGCTGGCAGCAAATCTGACTGTAGTCGCCACTGAGAGCCACTTCTTCCTTCAGATCATGTGCTGGGTGTTCATTACTGAGGCCTAACCTTCCCGCATCAGGGTTTCTTCTCCTCCTCCTGCCTGGGCTGGTGGGCAGGCCACTCTCAGATCTATCTTCCCCGCTCCTCTTTGGGAAGTGGTACCTCAGTGCTGAGCAGAAAGCTCCCACATGCTCAGAGTCTCATCAGGCTTGACCATGAGTGAGGGGCTTGGTGAGATTTCTCCTGGTGGTCCTGAACCAGGAAGGGCCAAGGAGGAGAGAGGTATCGCCTCCAGTCCACCCTCTGTGCTTGACCAGAGCCTGAAGCCAGGCCGACACAGAGATCCAAGGCCAGCATCGCCGTGAACTCACCTGCTGTGCACCCTGAACCATGCTTGCTCCTCCTCTCTGGGCCTGTTCCTCCTTTTTACAGCAGGATGGGAACATAGGCCCACCTTCCTGGGTGCCTGGGTACCCAAAAGGGCACAATTTATGGAAAGAGCCGTGCCAGCCAGCACGTGAAAGGCAGGAGTGGGTCCCCAGCCCCTCCCAGGACCTCCACACCCAACTGTCCAATGGCCAGAACCTGGGGTTTCAGATCTCATTTCCTGGAGCAACAACAGGGCCCTGCACCTGGTTCACCCCTGCCCCAAGTTTAGGGACACCGGAGAAGTGCCAGGCTTTGGCCTCCCTAACTGGATGTGGGCTTTGCTTCTGCCCAGGCCACTTATACTGAGTGCATTTGTGCCCAGCTTCTAGGACACCTGCTCTTTCTCCTTTGCTGACTGTTCTTTTATGAGAGCATTGTCCTCCTGGGTAGCAAATGTGTGAATCCTTTTTCCTCTCAGCTTTTCATATGGTGCTGAGTGTGACCTCACCCCCCACCCCCCATCTTGCTGCTCAGGATCCCTGGAGAGAAATCCCTTCTTGCTCTTCAGATCCGCGGAGGCAGCTGCCCTAGGAAATTTAGGAAAATCAGATGTTACCTGGGAGTTGGCAGCCCTGCCCTTGTTCCCACATCAGTTATCACAGGCTTCCTTCGTGCCGACCTATAGTCAGGGTCTCAGGGTCACCAGACAGGAAGTGTGTAGGGGCCGGCCACTTCATGAGGACAAGGGGTTTTATCTACACCCACTGTCTCCCTCACCAGCATCTGACCCTGTTGTCCTCAATGATGCTTGCTCAGTGGGTGGGATCACTTGAGTGCCTCAACTGCAAGAGGGGAGAGAAGCAAATGCTCTCTGAAACTTTGTGAATCTGACTCATACGTGCCTTTTCTCTCTCCCAGGCGTGTTAAGGGAGGTGGTGGCCAGCCCAGTATGACAGACAGGTGCCCACACTCATGCTCCCCATACCCACTGTTCCAGGAGCAGACATCACTAATCAGTCAGGCACTCAAACTCTGAGCCGACTGCAGCCTGAGTATCCTCCTCAGTATATCCTCTCAGGCTGCCCAACCCAGCTTATAATCCCCACTGTGTTAGAAAGTGCTATTGGATAAGCATCAAACATGAAGAGGAGAGGAGGAGGAGGATGGCAGTAGTGTGTGGTAAGTCCTAATTTTTCTTCTCAAGGAAACAACATGCAAATTGACAAATTTAATAAATCAAATCAATGAATCAAGCATACTTTCCAAAATTATAAAATGTTATAAAATCACCAGAATTAAATAGGGAGAGTTAAAATAGTAACAAGGAAGTATAATTGGGAATAAGAAATAAATGGAGAAAACTTGCTACTCTTTCTATAATACTATTATTGGAAGTGTTCCTATTTGGTTATAGTTCTTTAATAAAAAATATTTTAAAGCTTAAAAAAAAAGGATGCTATAAGGGCAGTCTCCAAACCTGGGTTTAGTCCTGCCCTCTACTTACCAGTGGTATTGATTTGGGAAGTTCCTGTTTCTTTGTTGAGTGTCCATACTCTCTGAGGACAGTGACTCAGGGCTTGTGGCCCCTGCATGGGTTTGTTGTGAGGCAGAAAGGATTTCATGACCTCTGAGGGGCTGTCTAAAAGCAGGGGTGATGATTTCCCCACATGGGCACTATCCATGTTGTAGATGGAGGGAACACCCTCTACATCACCACACAGGAGAGAATCTGCAGGTCCCAGGAAGGGTAGGAGCTGCAGGCTACTTCCTTTTAGAACTTGCAGCTGGGGAGGACCTAAGATTTGGAAATACCTGTTTTTTTCCTGTGTTCTTGTCTCTAAATTTGGTATATGACATTGAATATCAAGTTTCCAAAAGAAGAGAGGAAATGGGTTTCTAACTTCTCTTGAGGACTCTATGAGGTCAGAGGGTATTTTCTAGGTGAGGATTCTGCTCATAAAGGTTGAATAACTTGCCCACAGTCACATAGCCACTAAGTGACTAACCCAGGATGTGAGGCCAGGTGTGCCCTGGCCCCTGTGTACACCACAGGTATGTTAGGATTTGTGATCGCCACCTCCCACACTCCCCTGACACTCCTTTGAACCAATATCCAACCCTCCTCTAGTCCCTGTATGAAGAGCTACCTGGACATAGGTGGCCACAAGGAGGAGGATGTGCCCCTTTGGTGCGGCATGCTCCTAGAGCCTTCTGCACTGAGTAGAGCCCTGTCCCCTGCTTCTCCTGCTGGGAGCATGTTTGGTGGGTGTGGAGGTCTCTGTTTCCAGCTCTCAGCAGTTTTCGAGGGAGAAGAAAGCTACCTCCGTTGGCTTGGGTGTTTGGAGGTATTCTCACAGCCACTGCTGGTCCCCTGCCTGTCTCTCCCTGTTCAACCTGGTAAGTCAGGGCGTTGTGGAGCTGCGGCAGTGGGAGTCCTGAGCAGAGCCAACAGCCCCGACCCCCACTATGGCTCCTATAATTTCATCTTCCTTTTCAGCCAGTCCCCCCAGCTCCAGGGCTGTGCTCTTTGAGGAAGGGTGACTTTGGGCAGCATTACAGGTGTCTCCTTAACACTGAACTGTGGCTGGTACATGCTGTCACCAGCCTACATCCTGGCTCTGGCACCCCAGGGGCCCTGAGCAGCAAGCATTCCCAGGAGGATGCCCTTCTCAGGCTCCCAGGAACCAGTCAGGACCGAGGGATCCTGCTGGCCCTTTTCTTCCCAGGCCTGGGTCCTGTGGGCTAGCGGGTCAGTGCTTACTCATTTAATTGAATTAACAGTGCCAAGTGATTTCCCCTGTGTGGCTGCCTGTCTGTCAGCACTGCACCCGGTGCTGCCTGGCATCCCAGACTCAGGCTGGGACACAAACGGGATGATCCAATGTGGGTCTTTTGTTTCCCAAAGGCCAGTCACTTCTTGGAGCCATTCTCTACCCAGGTTCCCAGATGCCCCTCATGGAAGAAGGCAGGTGGGCAGGCCGCATAGGAGCCGCTGAGGAAATGTCACTGATGTAGGAAGCCAAGAGGTGGTGAGGCTCAGGCAGAGGAGAAGGGAGGGCTCTCGCTTAAGGATTAAAGAATTGGAGACTCCAGACCCTGTTGGCAGAGTTTGCAAAGGATCCTGTGGAAAGGGGATGGGGTTGTGAAGACAGCATAGTGGTTGGGGTCCCCAACACCATTAGCCATGTCATGTGACCTCAGCAACACCACTCACCTCTGAGCACCTGCTTGCTCAGCTGTGGGATGGGGGTGAACTTAGACCGTGTGCTGTCCATAGTTTCAAAGGATGTCCACATCATAGGAGCCCTATAAGGGCAAAGCCGGTGCTCCATGTCTAGGTCTTTTCTCAACCCTTCATAAATATTTGCAAATGGAGCTTGGATTCTCAACGTGTCTGGGCCCAGGTTTGGATTCTTCTAGAAACTTGGGAATGTTACTTACCTCTCTGAGCCTTTCCTTCCCCAAGAAGTAGTAGAGCTGGAAGCTGCTGCCTGGGGCAGTCCTGCCAAGTGAGAGAAGTTTTATGAAGTGCTCTCTGCACAGGGCCCAGCACCCAGCAAGTGCTCAGTGAACATGATTGCTGTGAATCATCGTTGTGCTTCCCAGGCTCACCCCGTCCTCCACCCAGCAGGTTTCTGTTCTTTCCAGGCTTCGTCATGCTCTTATTTCATCCTTCTGATCAGTTGTCTTATGATGTGCCTCTCCAGGGCCTGGGAAACAAGAGGCTTTCTCAGGGACCAGGGAGCAGAGCTGTGTTCTGCAGGGAGGTGCTGAGAGCCCTAGAACAGGCGTAAGGGCAGGAGGGTCAGGCAGGACCTCAGCACACACTCGGCTGTGGGTGTGTTATTCCGGGGACACTTGTTCCCAACTTGCTGAACCTCCACATCCCATTGAGTTACCCCACAGCTAGGGCTGCTCTGATGGGCAGTGTCAGCTGGGCCACTGGAATGCAGCCAGCTATCCCCAGGTTCAGACCTTGCTTTAGGGGCATGGGAATGGGGGTTCGGGCCGCTGGCCTCCTTCAGGGCTAAACATGCTAAATCCGGCCAATGCTTGGAGCCAAGTCAGGCATCCTCAGCCAACAACTGACACCTCATTGGTCCTTGCCTTGGCCATCTTCCTTCTCCTCCCCGCCCCCACCTGTGCCCTCCTTGGCAACCCTTCTTGGTCTCACCTGGCAAGGCCCCACTGGCTTATCACTAAACTCCAGTTTCCTGTACCTGAGGAAAACTTCCCAGTACCCCCTCCATGGAATCTTGGGCTCTGGCTTCTTTATGTGTCTGAGTCTGCTCAGCTGCTATAACAAAATGCCATCAACTAGGGGCTTAAATGACAGGCATTCATTTCTCACAGTGCTAGAGGCTAGGAGTCCCAAGGTCAAGGTGTCAGGATGCTTAGGGTCTGGTAAGAGCCTGTTTCCTGGCTTGGAGACAGCTCCCTTCTCATTGTGTACCCGTATGGCTTTTCTTCACAGCATGCACATGGAGAGATCTCTGTCTTGCTTTTCTTATAAGGATACCAGTGCCATTATGGGCTCCCATCCTCATAGGCTCACCTAAACCTAATCACCTCCAAAGGCCCTTACTCCAGATACCGTCACATTAGGGGTTAGAGCATCAGAATTTTGGGGTAGACACAAACATCAGTCTGTAACAACACACTTCTTCCAGATGGGTCATCCCTGGATGGGCTCTGTCTGGGGGTGGTGGCCAACGTTGCCCAGATGACAGCCGGAGGAAGCTGGCCAGCCTAGTGGAAGACCCCTGGGGAAAGAGGTGCCCCTTGTCAGAAAACCGCAGACACAGGATGTAACCTCACTGGCCTCAGTTTCCTTGTCTGTAGAAATGGGGGTGATGGTACCTTCTCCGCTCAGTCATCATGAAGTGTGGGAGGCCCGACAACAGGGCATCTCAGCACAAGGCCTGTACCCACAGAGGTCTTGGCTTACGGTAACCAATAGCCACCTGTGGAGCACATTTAATCCTCTAAAAAATGCCCCCAGGCAGGTATTTGCATCCCTCCTTACGTTTAAGGAAACTGAGGCCCAGAGAACTGAAGTGGTAGTGTTATCCCTCTGCAAAGAGAAGAGAGAAAGGTGGGCCACAGGCAGTGAAGGTACACAGTGGCTCCAGACACTTCACTCCCTGGTGGGGTGATCTTAGTTTTTCAGGGAGGCAGTGGTGTGCTTTCGAGCAGGTGTTCCCCACCTGATATATGGGGATAGAAGGACTTTCCAAGGGGAGCGCCTTCCTTCCTACCACCACTGCTGTGCCCCAGAGTACACACGAAGACATGCACACAGGGGACACACACTGTGATATCCACAGGAACACACACACACACACAGAGATATGGGGACACATACACATGGACACATAGGTTGGGACACAGAGGCATGAAAACATACAGAAAGACATAATAGGAACAAAGGAATATGACCCACACATGTGGTCACAGACAGGGATATACACACACAGGGGACACACACAGACCTATACATGGGGACACACAAAGCTTCCCCATCCTTCCTTTTGTTTCTGTCCTCCTCCATGATCATCTATCTCTCTTTCCTGAAATGGTGTGGGTGCAGATGGGGGTTTGTTGCTGTTTCTTCACGGGCTTGTTTCAGCAGCAGGATCCTTCCTCAGCGTCTGGCTTGGAGCCAAGCTGATCCCAGGCCCGGGCTGACTGACCTCCATAATCAAAAAGGTAGTGTCTACCCACAGGTCAGGGCCATAGACTGTGCATCAGGATGGGACACCAACTTTAAGAGTCTGTGCCTCAGGTCCACCCCTGGGCCTGGGGAAATATGGATAGAGACAGTATGATGCCCAGCCCCCACTCCCTCACACTCCATCTGACCTGCTGCCCTCCTGTTCCCTGATTGTGGCCTCTCTTCCAGGATCCAGGCTCCTTTTGTGGATCTGTCAGCATTGTAGTTGGGGGCCTGTTTTCTTGGGGCTGGGAGTCCCCTCCTGCCCATTTGCTGGGTGTTTTCCATTCAGGCATGCCGCAAGACCTCAGGGTGGGCTGGGGTTCAGAAGCAAGGCCCTGTGCGTCTTCGGGAGGAAGGGCAACTGTGACATTACTGGGAAAACTCACAGTGAATGAGCCTTACTCTGAAGATAGCCACTGCTGTCCACCACCCGCACTGCAAGAGTCTGGCAGGTGACACGCACGAGTCACATGCTCAGGACAGCCCTTGGAGACACTGGCACAGAGCAGGGCTTGGACTTGGATGCTTTGGGGGTAGTGGGCTGCCACACCTCCCATAAGGTGTCAGGGCACCCTTGGCTTTGGGGCTTCTCATAGAAAGATGAGGGTTTGTACAGGCAAGAGTTTGACTGTCACAGTATCAAAACAGGGTCAGCCCATCAGAGACTCCCAGGGATGCAGTCTGAGTCTGTGGGGCGGCTGCGTGCTCCCCACAGTCAGCTGTATGTCCTCTCAACACAGCAAGGCAAGCTGTGTGGGCTGCCACAAGCACCAGGGTGACCCACAGGGGTCTTGTGGAGGATGAATGTGACACTTCAGCCGAATGTGTGAGCAGCAGGACTTTGCAGGGAGAGAGGGTGGGTCAGCTGGTAGGTAGAGGGAGATCACTGCCAGGATTCTGGGCATTTCGGGACCTGTTGACAGAGGGGAGGAGTCTACTTCTGAGCTGGACGTAGGGGGCCCTCTGCTGGTGGTGGCCAGAAGCTCAGCCCCTTTGTACGGAGAAAGGATCCGTGTTTCCTCACTGAAGTTCCCTTGGTCCCTGCCTCCTGGGCTAGAAAGACCCTCTGCCCTGTCCTGGCTGTGGGGGGCATCTGTCTGCTTATTCCTCTGGGACTTCAGGGTCCCAGGACACATCCCAGACCTGCTCTCTGATTAGGGCCCAGCAGTCAGGTTTGCCCCAGGTCTCCAGCTCTGTGTGGACATTTCTTTTTTTTTTTTTTTTTAAATGTTTTATTTATTTCTAGGAGAGAGAGGAGAGAGAGACAGCGTGAGCAGGGGAGGGTCAGAGAGAGAGGGAGTCACAGACTCTGAAACAGGCTCCAGGCTCTGAGCTGGCAGTCAGCACAGAGCCCGACGCGGGGCTCGAACCCACAAACCGTGAGATCATGACCTAAGCGAAAGTCGAACGCTTAACTGACTAAGCCACCCAGGCGCCCCTGTGTGGACATTTCTCCAGATGCACACACTTTCTTGCTTCCTGTGGGTGTCACCATCAGGTGAGCTCTCTGCCCATGGCAGGCGGGCACAGGGTGAGTGACGATGAGTCACGGCCTTAACACACAGCAGCTTTCCAGCCCTTCCACTTATAGTCTCCCCTTTAAATAACTTGCTTTCTGTCGCCAGGGCCCAGCTGGCCATTGTGAGCCAAGCTGAATGCGACAGTGATGTATGGCCTATGCACCTGGGAGTGTTGGGGCCCAGCCCAGGCTATACTTGCTTCTGGGCAGCCCTGCTGGCTCCAGCTCTCACGGAGAGTCTGGGAGAGTTCAGGAAGTTAGAGGCTCCCTGAGATGACTCTGAGGCTGCAGGTGACAGCAGAGCCACGTGTGTGGGCCTGCCGAGCGCACGGGGTGTTGGAGATGCCTCTTGCTAGGGAGATCCTATGGGCCTTTTCCCAGTCTTGTGTATGTACTTGGTCCTCCAGACCCTTCCCCGGCCATCACAGTGAGGACAGTGAAGACTGGGAGTCACCCTCTCTGGGGGGCCTTCCCTGAAGCCAAGCTGTCTGGGTTGCCTGTAAGAACCTGGTCTCTTCCCTGGGCTTGTGAGACCACTGAAGATTGCTGCTTGCTCACTCACTGTGCTGCCTGGGATGGTGGTCAACCTGTCTGAGGCTCCCATTTCTCACGTGTGAAATAGGCCTGAAGGATCTGCCCAGAGAGTGTTGTGGGGATCACATCCGATGGTCAGGCCATGTGCTTGCACAGCATACCTGGAATGTGTATGGGGAAAGGAAAGGCTCACCGTGTCAGCCTCTCCTGTCTTTGTGTCCTTTGCACGGCACAGCATTGACCCACATGAGGTTCTGGGCACTGTTTTTCAGATGAATTACCAACTTACCTTGGTGTGCCATTCATGGCATTCAGCCACCCCTGGAGCTGTGTGAGCCAGTGGGAGTGTTCTGACCTTTCAGATGAAGCACCCGGGTGCAGAGGCGTGTAGCTTGGTGGCAGGCTAGTGCCTCCCATCCCTTGCTCAGTCTAGGTCCAGTAGGCGCTGGGAAGGTCACTTCAGATTCAGGCTGCCAGATATCCAGGCATCCTATGTGGGCTTCTGCCTGTCCGTGGGCACTGACCTTAGGAAGACTAGAGCATGGAGTCCCATCTGTGGTCCCCCTACTCACTTTCTGCTGCCCTTGAATTAAGCCCAGGGATACCTGGGTGGCTCTGTCAGTTAAGTGTCATGATTTCATGGTTTATGAGTTTGAGCCCCACATCAGGCTCCACACTGGCAGCACTGAGTCTGGGTTTCTTGCTCTTTCCTCTCCCTGCACCTCCCCAACTCGCACCTTCTGTCTCTCTCTCAAAATAAATAAATAAACTTAAAAAAACAAAAAAAAAACAAAAACTAAGCCCAGCCTCAACCATGACCGTCGGGGCTGCCCCCTTGAAGTGTTCTGGGCCCACCTCCTCCCCACTCACCAGGCTGCCCCATCCATGCCTTGAGCACCAAGCTTCTAGTCATGGACCTGCGCTATGATGGTCTCTCTCCAAGAATACCCTTCGCATGGCTGGCCTCTTGCTCGTTCTGGGTCTCCAATTGCTGTCCCGGAGAGGCATGGACTGCCCTGCCCACAGGGGTTTTTCCTGCCATCGTTTTCCCTGCAGGCCTTTGACATAGCTGTAGCGTTCCCCCTTCCCAGCCTCCAAGCCAACGGCTAGTACTCTATCCACTCACCCTCCTCCGCAGGCCAAGCACATTCAAGAAACTTTGCTGAACAAAGAGGAAAGGATAGTGTGTGTGTTTGCTAAGACAGAGGGAGCACTGGAGAGTGGGTGTGAAAGTAAGAGGCTGCGGGTGTGAAGGCCTGCCCCCCTGCTGGCCCACTGCCCTAACTCCAGTCCTCACCGCCCCCGCCCCCCCGCCCCCCCATAGCACCGGCAGCTGCTGAAGGACAGCTTTATGGTGGAGCTGGTGGAGGGGGCCCGCAAGCTGCGCCATGTCTTCCTGTTCACCGACCTGCTCCTCTGCACCAAGCTCAAGAAGCAGAGTGGAGGGTGAGTGACCACATGGCGCCCATCCTGCCGGGTGGGAAGGGTCTTGGAGCTTGGGGGAGAGGGCAGGTTTCACAGATGGAAGAAACCTAGCTTTTGTTTTTTTCTTGTGACATGAGCCTAAAGAGTTGAGTAACTATGTGGCCAAGGTATACTCTTTAAGTTACATTGTTTCCAACTGGCCATGATGCCAGGCTCAGGGTTAAAGGTCATCATTAACAACCTGGAATGGCTTGTTGCCTCCTATAGAAAAAAGGAGATTGGTGTGCCTGGGTGGCTCAGTTGGTTAAGTGTCCAACTTTGGCTCAGGTCATGATCTCAGGGTTTGTGAGGTCGAGCCCCACATCAGGCTCTGTGCTGACAGCTCAGAGCCTAGAGCCTGCTTCAGATTCTGTGTCTCCCTCTCTCTCTGCCTCTCCCCCGCCCGTGCTCTGTCTCATTCTCTCTCTCAAAAATAAACATTAAAAGCCACAAAAGGAGGACCTACCTGACAAAGTACTATTGGGTAACCGTCATGTCATGACCCAGAAAGAGAAAGTGACAGGACAGGGAGCTGCAGGGTCTAGTGCAGACTAGTGGGGCGGGGCTGGTACCACTAGGCCATCGCTGTACTTTGTCTCTCCAGACCTGGTGAGAGCTTCTAAATTGTTTTCAGCCTAGGCTACAGATGCTCCCCCACCACACACACACCCTTCTTCCCAGGATTCAGACCACCCAGGTTGCACCAGCTGGAACGGAGGAAAGAAGGTCACATTGGGAAAGATCAGAGCTAGACTCTCCCTCATTCTGAGCAGATTTAAATCAGTCACCTTCAAAGAGATTCTCAGTTTCTCTTTCCGTCAAGGGAGAGATTTACTCCTGGTGGATCGGTAGCCCCTCAAACTCTACAGTTCTGGGGGTATATGCAGTCCTGTCCTGTCAGTGGATGCCCCGTTGTGCTTCCATGTCAGGGAGCACTAAGCTGCCACTATCAGCCCAGGATAAGGTAGACCAGGCCTAAGTCACACATGCAGATTACCCGTTCTCAGGGGTCACCCCGGCTGGGTCACCAGTGTCTGCCTATGGCCTTATGCCAGCTTGCTGCATGGACCGCAGGCTAGATTTTAAGTTCATGTAAACTGCACAAGCCCCAAACTTGGGGTTTCCTGGCTCTTGAAAACAGCAACATTAGTGAAGGAAAGCAATGTGTTAATGTGCAGTTTCCTCACTCAGCAAAACCCAGCAGTATGACTGCAAATGGTACATCCCGCTTACGGATCTCAGCTTCCAGACAGTGGATGAGTCGGAGGCAGCTCCCAACATCCCCCTGGTGCTGGACGAGGAGTTGGATGCCATGAAGATCAAGATATCCCAGATCAAGAACGATATCCAGAGAGAGAAGGTGAGGCCAGCTGGGAAGGAACAAAGCTGGGCTCTGCAGCTTGAGTGCTGCACAAGTGTTTGACCAACTCTCCAAATCTGAAGCCTTCGGGGATCCCTGTGAGCCCGCCATCCAGCTTGGAGCCATCCAGCACGTGGGGTGGGAGAGGTGTGTGGCTGCCCTAATAGGGAGAGAGTCCCAGGTGGGAGAACCGCCTCTCTGGGTGTTCTGGATCACTCCAGGTCGGCCCCTAATGTTCCTGGAGAGGTTTCAAGACTTGAGGAACAGTGAAGATGGAGCATTCAAGAGTAGGGTTGAGCCCGGCCAGAGCAAGCACCGTGTGGTGGCCACAGACAAAGTAGGTCCCCAGAAGGTTGGGCTTCAGCTCAGGAATGCCCAGCTGAGGTGGGCTCAGCAGGACAGGGGTCTCCTCAACTCTCACCCACCTGCTGGCCTACTACACCACAAACCGAGCAGGCAGAGGGAGGCGCTGGGGGCCGTGCGACTGGGCCGGGTGGGAACAGGTAACACAGGGCCCCCGAAATGGATATGTGATTGTGTGCCCTCTCCCCACAGAGAGCAAACAAGGGCAGTAAGGCCATAGAGAGGCTGAAGAAGAAGCTCTCAGAGCAAGAGTCACTGCTCCTGCTTATGTCCCCCAGCATGGCCTTCAGGGTGCACAACCGCAATGGCAAGGTGAGTGTCCCTACCCCCACTCAGCCAGCCAGGGCCTCCCCCTGCTAGCCCAGGCACACCCTCCTGGCCCCTGGCTCCCGTCTGTCTGGAATCTCACTGTTCTGTGGCCAAGATTCACTGCCTAGCCGTGTGGCAGCTTCGGTTGCTGGCTCCTATGTGGCCTTTACAACACAGCCATGTTCCCATGCCAAGAGAGGCTTGTTCAGTATGGAACACCCAGACCCATGTGTCCCTCTGACTGGTGCCTTGGGTTGGAGCCCCAGATTGACTGACAGCTGGCTCAGCCCCTACAGCTGAAAGGTAACAGGGTCTCCAGGAAGTCCGAATAGGGCAGGGGGTTCACAGATTTGTGCATACCTGTCTCTCCGTACAAGGATTCTGTCCAGAGACCTCGTCAGCCTGAGAAGTACCTTCTCTCCTGAGTCTGGCTCCTGGTGCCATCTGGAGCCCAGGCCTCTCCCTCTGGGGCTGTGGGCATCATACGTAGCTTGTTAGAGTGCAGCTGGGAGAGGCACCTGATGGGCTCTGCGAGAGCCTTGTCTCCGGTCACAGCTCAGGGCTTGTGTGATGGACTCAGGTGGTCAGTCAAAGTGACATTGGCCTCTGCAGATCCCACCTGCTGATCTTCTCTGTGGCTCTAAGCTACAACATGTCATGCCCTGTCTGGAGCAGTCCAGGAAGGGGCCGCTGCCAGAGGCAAAGCTGCCCAGGGCACAGGAGCTGTGGCCTGAAGCCCAGCTGGCAGGAAGGGTGGAGAGTGCCAGAAGCATGAGCCAAGCTGTGAGCACGCTCAGCCACCAGGTTCCAGCCATCCTCTGCCCCCAAGGTGTGTGTGCCTTGGAAGGGTACACTGCAGGACTCTGTGGGTGCCTGGGCTGCAGTGGAGGTAACCGGGGTGTATTCTTCTCACCCCCCAGAGTTACACATTCCTCATCTCATCTGACTACGAGCGTGCTGAGTGGAGAGAGAACATCCGGGAGCAGCAGAAGAAGTGTAAGTGGCATCTGCATGGAGAGACTTGGAACCTCAGGGCTGGATGCTCATCTCCTTCTGTGGTTTCAGACCTTTTCTTTCTTCCTGAGAAGCTGGGCAGTGGCGCTCTTATCCAAGTGAGAGGCTACATGGAGCTCTGATTCAGAAAATAAATTGTTTAGGAGCTCCTGCTAGGGCTCTACCCTCTGTGTCCCCTTTCCAAGGCCTTCCCTGCATCCCCTGTGCATCACTCCCTCCTGCTTTCTGACCTCCCCTGTGAACCCTCCCTTTCCACCACCGCCCCCCATGCCTTCCCCAGATGCCCTACCTACCTCCTGAACCTCCCTACTCTGATGCCTGCCTCCTCTCTGTGGCTCCTCCTGCACTCTTGCCCACCTCCTCCCCAGGCCGTCCCCACCTCCCAGCAGGTGCTGTTGCCAAAGTAGCCCCTGGCTGGACCAGCCTGAACAGCCACACTGCTGGCCCCACTCCCCTATCTGAGGGGCCACCACTTGACCACTCTTAGGATAGGGTGCTTACTCCTCTCTGGGACAGTCCGTTCCCTGGGTGCTTCCCTCTCTTAGCTATTTTTTCCTTCTCCTGAGCTCAGAGCTGCCCCTGGTTCTGTCTGGCAGTCTTTAGGGGTGGGAAGGCAGACTCTGCCACAGGTCCTGTTTCCTTCCACTGCTCCTGAGCTGTATAGTTTGGGATTCCTGAGCCATCTTTGCTGAGAGGTTCCCATGTGCACTCTGTGTGCCCACCGTTCTGAGAGTGCCTGCAGAGAGAGCCAGGCTGAACAACTTGTCCCAGGTGGGCTGGCAGCCCCACATGCCTCAGCCCTGTCCTGAGCTCCCATCGCTCAAACTTATCATCCATTCCTATGCTGAGCCATTCCCCCCGACAGCGCCCCTGCATCCTGGAGGAAAAGGCACTCCTGGCAGGCTCTGGCCAGTGCCTGCTGCCCTGCCCATGCCCATGTCTTGGGTTTCCTTTTATAACCAGGGGATCCCAACTACATATAGCATGTCAGCATCTATTCCCTGCTCAGCACCATTACAGAAATAAGCCCCCTTTCCTCACCTGGTGGGCGTGGGGGCCTCAGCAAAGTGCAAGGCAGGGCTGTTTGGGTGTCTGTGTTGGGATACCCCACAGAAAGATTCTGCAGAGCATCCTCTCACAGTTGCCTGGCCAGCTCCTGTGTTTCTAAGTGTTACGCTAATCACTGTG
>NW_027527921.1:51693-56246 GCF_008692635.1 Crocuta crocuta | reverse complement strand
ACATGCCTCCTAGCCCAGCCTGGGCCAATGCCATCCTTGCTTGGCCACTTACCAGCTCCTCTCTTGGAAGCAGATCGCCCCCTCCTGGCCACCACAGCTCCTCACCAGAGTGTGGTGAAGGCCCAGTGCAGGGACATTGGAGAAGGCCCTCTGGGTGTCCCCGGAGTCTGAGGAGCTGTGCAGACTGGCTAGCTGATGTACCTGGGTTCTACTCTTTCAGGTTTCAAAAGCTTCTCCCTAACATCTGTGGAGCTGCAGATGCTGACCAATTCGTGTGTCAAACTTCAGACCGTCCACAGCATTCCACTGACCATCAACAAAGAAGGTTGGCTGTCCTCACAAAGGCTCTGTCCTTTTCTGCTGCCAGCACTGTCTGTGGGACCATGGGTTTTTATCCTGAGGGAATATGTGCTGTGTAGGGCTTGTCGGCCCTTCCTGGGAGTGGATGGGATAGGTCAGGGGTGGTCTGTCCCCATAACTTTGTGCCTGATCACACGACACATCTCAGGCCCTCTGTGCTCTGGGTCTGGTCCTGCTCCCCTGTCCTCCCAGCCAGGCACTTCTCGCCCACACCTTTGTTCATGCTGCATTTTGTGTTCACTCATGCACACACTCGTGTACACTCATTCCCACTCACAGGTATGTGCTCGTGCACATGCACACATGTCACATACAACTCCTCACATGACAATATCTGTGTCACATGCTACACCTCACCCCTCTCCTCTCCTGTCCTGGGAACCTTACTGCATTTCACCTCAGTCCCTGGTCTGCTTGTGTTGTGAAGCCAACTCAGATCCTAAGACCTGAGACAGAGGCTACAATGGTTATGTTTCTGGCTCATGACATCACTTGGCCCCAAACTGAGCAAATGGCAATCATGTGGTGCTCCCCATTGAGGGTTGATTTTGAAGCATAGCGCTTCATTTGCCTCCCTCTCTCAGGAGAACGGATGCTCACCTCTTTGGTCTCTTGCACAGATGATGAATCTCCAGGGCTCTACGGGTTCCTGAATGTCATCGTCCACTCTGCCAGCGGCTTTAAGCAGAGTTCAAGTAAGTGGTTAGTTTGAGGAAGAAGATAGCAGGGCACTGAGCTAGAGGCTGTGAGGAACCAGGATCATGGTTCAGAATATCATCAGGTGCCTTTGACCCTTAACTCAGTGAGGTCCTGTGCTGGTTGACACCCAGAGTGGACTGTTGCCCATCTTTGGTCTCTGGTGAGCTGGCGAGTTGCCCCCTGCAGGTAGGTCCTTGTAATTGCAGGCACTGGAGTTTGTTATAGCGGGAAAATACAGCCTGAGTTCCAGGCCAGGAGGGCTGTGGGCAGCAGTACCTTGACCCCAGCCAGTAGAGTAGATTTGCCTGCTGACAGCTAAATGTATGCCCTTGTCATCCTTCCCCTCCAAGGCAGGGAGCTCCTCTCAGCTATTCAAGCTGTCAGAGCAATGAGGGCTGGATGCATTTCAGTCCAGGGCAGCACATGCTGTATCTCTCAGCATGGCACCTCCACACAAGCCCTCATTGTCTCTCACAAGAGGATGGAGGGCAGGCACTGTGCTGCTGACCTGTCCCACTGACGCTACAAAACTAAACAAGAAATCCGCAACAAGCCACAACATACACACACACACACACATACATACATACATACATACATACATACATATGTATGATACGGGATACGGGACTTATATTCAGAACATATTAGAGAACTCTTAGACCTCACTGCTAAGGAGACAACCAGTTTTTAAAAGCGAGCAAAAGGGGCGCCTGGGTGGCTTAGTCGGTTAAGCGTCCGACTTTCACTTAGGTCATGATCTCGCGGTTCGTGGGTTCGAGCCCTGCATCGGGCTCTGTGCTGACAGCCAGCTCAGAGCCTGGAGCCTATATCAGGGTCTGTGTCTCCCTCTCTCTCTGACCACCCCCTGTTCACGCTGTCTCTCTCTCCCTCCTAGAAATAAATAAAAATAAATAAATAAATAAATAAAAGCGAGCAAAAGATTTGAGTAGACACTTCACCAAAGAAATACAAGTAGCTAATAAGCATATGGGAGGATGCTCGCGGTTGTAGGGAAATGTAAACTAAAACCATGTGAGGGGGCACCTGGGTGGCTCAGTCGGTTGAGCGTCCAGCTTCGGCTCAGGTCATGATCTCACAGCCCACCATCAGGCTCTCTGCTGTCAGCACAGAGCCCGCTTTGGATCCTCTGTCTTCCTCTCTCTGCCCCTATCCCACATGCGCCTTCTAAAAAATAACATTAAAAAAATAATAAAACCACAATGAGGTTCCGCTTCACACCCACCAGGGTGGTGATGACCAGAAACGTACACAGTAACGAATGTTGGTGGGGATGTGGAGAAACTGGAACCCTCAGACACTCCACTGGTGAAGATGTGAAATGGTTTGGCCACCCTGGAATACAGGTTCACACTTTCTTAAAAAGTTAAACACACCCGTACCGTGTGACCCAGCAGCCCCGCTTTGAAGTATTTATTCCAGAGAGATAAGGTCATGTCTCTATAAAGACTTAGATGTGCCTGATAAAATACTTTCATCCATGCAACAGAGCGCTCTTCTGCAATAAAAAGGAACAGAATACTGATACAGGCAACAATAGAGATGAACCTAAAAAGAATTATTTCTAACAAAGACACCAGATGCAAAAGATTATATGTTGTATCATTCCACATGTGTGAAATTTCTAGAAAAGGTAAAACTTGGAGACAGAAAGCCTAGCAGGGGTTTCCTGGGACTGGGGGTGGGAAGAGGTTTGCACGTGATCCCAGAGGGCCTTTTTGGGGGGAGGACAGTGTTCTGAAACAGTGGCAATGCTGATTTACTAAAAGTCCTCTAACCTGTAGCAGATGCATTGTACAGTATCCAGATTATACCTCCGTGAAGTTATCATATAGGCATGATTGTTCCCCTGGGAGTGCCTGCCCCGCCCCCCCTCACATAAATGCAAGTGTTTTCAAGGGTTCAATCTGGGCCTTGCTCCCTCACTGCATATACTCCCTCTTTCCCATGCCCAGGGACCCTTCCATCAGCAGCGCAGTTGATGTCCAGAACTGCTTCTCCATCCCCAGTCTTCTCTCTTGGCTCCCCTCTATTACCTTTCTGTGTGAGTCCTCAGTATCCCACACTCTATTCTTCACATCCCCAAACTTAACCTATTATTTGGGCCCCCAAACTTATTCCTCTTATTTTATGTCCTGCCCCAGTAAGAGGTGCAACCCTCTGCCCTGTGGCTAGGCCAGAAACCACCATCTGGTTCCCTGCTGATATCAGTAAGATGACATTCTCTGTCGGTGGACTTTACTCATCACCTCTGGCCACCTGCTCCACCCTTCATCCAGGCCCTGGGAGTGACCTCCTTCCTGGTCCCTACCTCTGCTCCCCCTGCACCCCACAATTCTCCCAGCACTGAGCTGTTTTCAGTGCCCTGCCCTGGCCTGAAACACTCTTTACCCCAGTTGACCTAGTAAACTTACAGCAGGGCCTGCGCAGGTGGTAGGCATTTCCCCTGGCCCCACCCTTCTCTGTGCATCATCCTCCTGGTGGTGATGGCATATTCACCTCTGCCCAGGTCACCAGCCATAGGTTTCTGCTCACATAGAGGCTTTACCCAGGGTTTGTCAGATGACCAAGTGAGTGCACCTTCTGACAGGTGCTGGTTCAGCTGTACCACGGGGGAGAATCTGCGTAGGAGGTGCTGGGGCCCGTGCCGGCCACTGGTGTTTTGCTTTATTTTTTCCAAATTTGTATTTAAATTCTAGTTAGTTCACATGCAGTGCAATATTGGTTACTGGTTTCAAGGTTGTTTTATTTTTAAAAGAAACTTAAGACCTTTTCTTCCCCCCCTGATTTTAAAAATGTCAAAGAGCAAGAATTCCTGTCCTCTTCAGAGATCCTTTCAAGCTGGACTAATAATCAAATTGACATGAGACCAACAGGAAAAAATTAAATTTAAAGCATACATGCTGGGAATCCACACAGACATGGAAGTTACAAAGGCAGGCAAAATGAGGCATATGTGTCATCCTGAACCTAGGGGAGGGGGCCGGGGTCTGGGGCTTCAGAGGAAAGGAATGCAATTCACAGGGCAATAGGAAGAGCAGATATTTAGCAAGTGGATGCTTACCCTGCCTCACCAGTGGTCACTCAGATCAAATTTACAGGAAGGGCAGAACTTCTCTTGAACCCATTTCTCTTGAGGGTCTTGATTGCTCTCAGCTCAGAATAATCTTCTAGTCACAGTGGCCCGCCCATCTTGGGGCAGCCTGCCCCTGGCCCCCTACAAAAATAGCCCCTGTGTTATAGAGAATTTGGGTAATGTGGAAAAGTATCGTCACCTTCCCTGTGTTGCCCTCCCACAGATCTGTACTGCACCCTGGAGGTAGATTCCTTCGGTTATTTTGTGAATAAAGCCAAGACTCGCGTTTACAGAGACACAGCTGAGCCCAACTGGAATGAGGTGAGGCACTGCTTCCAGTCAAGTGCTGGCCCTGGCTGGCAGGCCAGGATTTTTTCCGTGGGAGAGTCTGAACCTC
>NW_027527921.1:14715-51675 GCF_008692635.1 Crocuta crocuta | reverse complement strand
CTCGCAGGCAGGCGCCACCACTGCCCTGCCCACATTCCACCAGCATTCCAGGAATCTCCTGGGAGGGGGAGGGGACCAGTCTAAGAGATTTTATCTCTGTGTTACTGAGAATCCAACCCCCTCCACTCCCCATCACAAAGAAACGGCCTATTTTGCTGGAGAAGCTTTTGGAAGAGAAACTTATAAGGGCTTTTTTGTGCTGCCTTTGTTATTGCTTAGAGTTTACTTGGTAGGTTTCCTTAGTGTTTTTCTCGGAAATTGGAATGAGCCCTGTAGCCCTCTTGGTTTCCAGAAGCCTGGGACTCTGCCAGTGGGGGCTGGGGTAGGGACCCTGTTTGCCTGTCCCGGATGTTGGGTTTGTATAGTTTGCTGCTCTGTTCTCCTTCACCTTGAAGAGCTGTTGTATAACTTTTTTACTATCTTGCCTTGAGCCTTTGGAAGCACAGGAATGATTATAGAGTAACCAGTATTGATGAATTACCCCCATCCGTGAGAATGCCATTTTCCAGTTTCTGGAGTAGCTGTGACCTTGGAAAGCCTCATGCTTGAGGCTATGGGTGGAGGCAAACCACCTACTCTCTTGCAGAAGCAAAAGCTAAGACCAGCTGGCTGCCTGGTCCACCTCAGGTCATGTGGCTGGCAGAGCCATGGGGCCAGCACCCAGCTCTCCTTTCTCAGCATTCATGACTCTGTTCATCAGACTTGCTGCCTTAGTAGGCCTGGGGCATGTGGAGCCCATAGAATTGCCTGGTTATTATAGCTCTGGGCATCTGTGCAGAAAGGGTGATGGCTGCTGTGACAAGGAAGCATCTTAGCCAAATGGGTCCATCAAAGGTTTTGCAGACAGCAAGAGGGCTGTAACCGAAAGGGGCAATGAGGGAGGGCTTCAGGACACAGTGCAAAGGGTTCATGTATGAGCCCGCAATGGAGGCTCAAGGAGCCAAGGCATGGAGGGTTCCAGACCAGCTTAACCTGGTGGCCACCCTGGGTGTGCTTTTGGATCATCCAGGGCTGTTACATATTCCTGGCTCATATGCCCTCCCCACCCCCATGCAGGCTCAGAAAGCAGAAATCTCTTTCTTTTCCCCTGCCACCTTCCATTTCCGCACCATGAACCCGTGCCTGCAAAAACACTGGTGTGAAATGCAGAATTTACTGAAGACATCATGAGGTGATGGAAGAGAAAGTCAACACCACACATCCCAAAGCCTATAGGAACAATTCTTTCCTCCCCTATATCACCTCCATGGGTTGATTTTTGCCCCCCTTTCAAATAGACTTAATTTCTAGAGCAGCTTTAGGTCCAGAACAGAGAGGACAGAAATGTCCCATATGCCCACTGTCCCCAAACACGCACAGCCTCCCTCTCTAATCAGTGGACATACACTGACATCATTGTCATTCAAAGTCCATAGAATATCTGCATTTATAACCAGCACCCCTGAGCTTCTGATGTAGGTGGTACGGGGACTGTCCTTTGACCTACTGGCTTAGGGAGCTTGGATTCAATGTGAGAGACATTCAGAGCTTCCAAAAGCATCCAGACTGAGCCACAGTGGGACGCTCACAGAGAAGTAGCTTCTGAGGGTCTTCATTGCAGGACTAAAGTAAGCAGGTTCTCGAGGCTTGGGTCCTTCCAGGGAAGCAAAGAAACCATTGGACCTGTCTGGTAACAAGGGACTTTCCTTTCTTGGGGCTACAGGAGTTTGAGATTGAGCTGGAAGGCTCCCAGACCTTGAGGATTCTCTGCTATGAAAAGTGTTACAACAAAACAAAGATCACCAAGGAGGATGGCGAGAGCACAGACAGGATCATGGGGAAGGGCCAGATCCAGGTGAGGCTGCTGCCCTCTCTGCCCCCTGCAGAGTCCCTCTGCCATTCCCCACCTCTGACACAGCCTCGTACACCTGCCCCTGGACCCACCCACACTGTGCTCCAGATGCTTCAGTTTCTTTCCTCATTTGACCTTCTGGGACACTGAGGTGGCCTGGCTCCAGGGCTTGGGGCTTGGGGGAATTCCTGCCCCTCTCTCTGTTTGAGTACCTGTTATGCCCCATCTTGCCCCCACAGGAAGTTCAATTTTACTTGTTTTTGCAGCAGGGGGCTCTGTTCTTCCATGGCCTTAGTTAGCAAAGTCCAAAGGCAAAACAGTGAGGCAGTGCTGTGGGCTGCAGTTAGCAGTTTGGAGGCCATCTCAAATTGGAAAAAGCACAAGAATCCCGGAGTCTACCCGCCTGATGTCCTCTGTGGCTTCTAGACCTGGCTTCCACAGGGGGCAGCTACGTCTCTAAGCCGGGCAGACATAGGTCTCTCCACCAGAGTTGGCATAGCAGTAAGAGTAAGTGTCCATACAGGACAAGCAAGGGGATCCCAAGTCATCAGTGAAAACCATCCAGGCCAGAAAACCATCCACTAGTCCTTGGGAAGCTCGCCCAGCCACTGGAAGCCAACCACTAGCCCTTGTGCTTCTTGGCAGACAGGAGCTACACTGCCTGCCTTGTGTTTTTCACGGCCTCACCTGTGCAGTTCTATGCCCCATTAGGGGAAAACCCTGATATGCAGTTCCTTATAGGGCATCTTACTAGTTCCTTCCCTGCCCTGCCCTGGGGGGTGGGCACTGACTGCTCTGCTTCTCTCAGACCCTCCGGGGAAGCCTCCAGCAGGAGAGGGCTGACCAGGCATTCCGGGTGTCTGTGGGAGAAAGGGGTTCTCCACGAAGCCCCACCTCCCTTCCCTGAGGGCAGGAAGTAAAATCCTTTTCTGCTGAAATACTAAGCAGCAGGAATGAAGGAGAAGAGAGGGTGAGTCACCTCTGAGTAATTTTTTGTGGGGAGGGCCCACATGCATTTGTTCAGACCGGCACCGGCAGATCCTCCTTGAGCGGTAGCTCTGGATCCTCTCTCTGTTTCACCAGGTTCTCAGGCAGGTTTTCATACTACCTGTTTCCCCCCCTGGAAGCTTATTTAGGGAACTCAGTGGCTCAGGGCCTCCAGGGAGTCCTTCCCACCCCGTACCTTGAAACCAAGTCTAAAAGTAAAAATGCACCTTTGACCGCCTTATATCTGCCCCCCACCCCTACATTCCTGCNGGGCCCCCCCCCCCCCCCCTCAAAGACACAAGGAAAGAAATCTGATGAAATCCCCCACACCACATCCCATACCTTCCTGGGAGAGCAGGCCCAAGGCCTCAACTGACCCCACAGACAGGACCTGGGGCTGGACTTCAGGTGGGGGCAAGACCAGCCTTGGGCAACACTCCAGCGAGTCCACTGAAGTGTGGGGTGCATGTTGAGGATCAGTGGGGCAGCCTTGCTCGGCATAGGGAAAGCAGGATTCTTGGCCCGTTTCTCAGAAGATGTAACTGGGCACAGGGGGTCCCAAACAGACCAGGTTTGCCACTCGCTGTTGATAAAATCCATAGGCAAAGAGAGGAGTGGTGGTGAAATAGAAAAGGAATTTATTTCAGAGAGGCCAACACTGGGAAGACGGGACTAGCATCTCAAAGACTGTCTCCAAAGTGTCAAAAATGCTTCCAGGTTCATATAAGTGTGAGGCAAAGGTCGGTGAGTGTGTGCAGTGAAGGTCAGGTGAAGCATTGTCTTGGGGTCAGTTATGTGGTGTCTTGCTGACGTCAGGACAGTCCTTATTACTTGAAGGGTAGCTTCAGTTTTCAGGGGATACTTTCCTGCTAGTTCTTTTGCCTTAGTTAAGAGAAAAGCTGGAAAGAACTTAATCATTGAGGAAGTACGGACTGAGATAGAAATGGAGATAGCTGAAATCCTCTTCAATGGGTAGGGTCTATGAAGGTGAGCTCCTAGTCCAGGGGCACTCACTGGATGTCCTGGACCTGAGTCCTTCCTGTGGCTTAGATGCTAAGGGAGAAGGGAATGGTTCCTCCTTGCTCCCCATTAGCCTGGCACACCATTGAGCCAGTTGTAGGGTCTTGGTAGCAAAAGGCTTCTGGGTGGGAGAAGCAGAAGTGCAAGCCAGTGCTCTTCAGTTGTTCCACTTTTGGGGTCCTATCCAAGGATCTTTGACAAGCCAGATGCCTTCCCCAAGCAGGGTCATCCCCCATGAGCTCGGCTTGCATCCCACCTTGACCAATGTGTACACCCACTGCAAAGTTGGGGTGATGCCTGGGAATGGCTCACCTGCCCAGTGCAGACACTCACCACTCTGCAGCCCACATGTGTTGACACCTCCCCCCACCCCCGACAGTGTCCTTGAGATCGATCCAACCCCAATGTTTCCATGTAGATTGCCTTCACCTTCTTGGCTTTATAGAGAGTCCTGTGGATTGAGTCAACCACATCATTGGGCCATTCTGCTCTTAATGAACATTAGGTGTTTTCCAGATTTTGCTATTCTATGAGCATACTGGTGCTGGACATCTTTGAAAACTGACATGTTTTGACACTTACTGGGCAACAGTCACAGCTTGGGCCCTTTGAGATTTTGGGCTCTACTCTGCTTCTCGACAACTAATGTGTTCCTCTTGCTCCCCCTCCCTTCTCCCTCTCCATGCTTGGGTCTGCCCGCAGCCTGGAATCCCTCCTGCACACCCAGCCCTGACCCCCATCTTACAGAGCCCATGGTGAACTGAGGATGCAGACAGGCTGGGTGTCCTGCCCCTTTTTCAGCCCATCACACAAGGCTAAAGGAAGATCAGATTCCACCAACCTTTGACTCAAATCATCCAAATCCTCCAATGGGGAACTCCTTCCAATAGTCCAGGAAGCAGTGAGATTTGAACCAGGGCCTTGAGCATCAGTGGGTAACTGGGGGTTCTCAGTGGAAGAGAAAAAAGAATAGATACTTTTCCTCTTCTTGTCCTGAGCCTCTCTGGAAACCCTTCAACACATTACCGCTGAGTAGAAACAAAATATTCCTTTATGCACATAACCTGTGCTCTCAGACACTCTCGGACATACTGGGGTACCAGATGAGCACCTGTCCTGTCCCAGGGAAGAAGACAGCAAATGGTATTATGGGGGCCGGCTTGGGGCATCTCTCTGAACTCTGGCAATTCTCTGCCCCTTTCTGCCGTCTGGCCCCAGTCTGCATTTCCCCACGTAGGTGCTTTGAGAGGCACTCCTCTGCAGATGTTCTCCTTTGCTATTCCTTTAGTAGGACAAGATGGGACAGGAGTGGAAGTCATGGGCTCTATTTAAAAAGAAAAAAATTATTCACAACCTCGTTAGAACATNTCTGGTTTGTTCATTTTAGCCACTCTGACTGGCGTGAGGTGGTATCCCCCAATTCTGAAAGAGGGAATTTATAGCCAAGGAGCAGACGGTGTGTGTGTGTGGGGGGGTGGGGGGACGGGTATCATTGGTTGGAAGCTTACTAAGAGGAAACATCAGGGGCAAAGGAGGATTCTGGCTAAACCAACCTAATGGGCAGGACAGGGTGGTCAGATGTCACTGGGGGTGGGGAGAAGACGAATCTGGTCAGATGTTGAGGGTAATCAACTATCAAGGATATGGAGGCAGGTTCATGCTAAAACTGGGCTCTTGGGGAAATTCCCAGGAATGAGGTCTAGTTAGGAAACAACTCAAGAGGAGCCTGACTGGTTTGGTCAAGGGAAGACCCTCTCCACTCCCTCAGCCCCAGCGTGCCTCCTGTGACCTGGGGCAAGTCATCAGTGCCTGTATAAACTTGTTTCCACACATGTAAACTGCATTGGGGCCATGAAGCCAGATGTGGGGGCCTTCAGTGTCAGCTGTCGCTATTGTTACTTGTTGTCGTCACTGTTAGTGGAGAAGGCGGGCTCTGACTCCTCTCCTTCATCCGTATCGGCCTTGGTGGAAGAGATGAGTGAGTGGGAAGCCTCGCCCCTGAGCAGTCATTAGCCAGGAAGGAATCCCAGCATACTACAAGGTCCGCTTGTGACTCAGAGTAGGCAGTGGCTGGCCCAGCTCCTAAGGACCCCCATTCCCGGGAGGGCTTGTTTACAAACCCGGGATCCCCAGTACAAAGCAGGAAGGAAGTCAGAGGAGGAGCGGTGATGATGGTGTGAACCTAGCCAGGCCTCTTTCTGCCTTCTCTAACCTCCACACAGTTTTCTGTGTGGGGCACCCCTAGGGAAGGGCATCCGTGACTGGGGGGGACAGCATTCCTGAGTGGGGGCTTTTCCCAATAATATCAGGCACCTTCCGAGTATGCCATGTGGGACAGATGTGTAGCCCTGCCCGTCCTGTTGGTGGGGTGGGGGAGGTGGGAATAGCATGGCCTTCCCCCTCAGGTGCCTCCCACCCCTACCCCCTACATTCAATTGACTCGTAAGTTGAGTGGAAACCCCTTCCTGTGAAGTGGAGAAGGTGCAGCACCCTGGGATTATCTGATGGGGGAGGGGCAGAAGAAGCCCACAGCTGGCCAGGAGGGCAGAGGTCAGGCAGGCCCTGCCATGGGGCGAGGGATGGAAATCAAGTCTCCAGCAAAGCTGCTCATACACCTGTTTGGGCAGAAGGTATCAGAATCATCTATGGAGCTAGGGCTTGATTTCCCAGAGCTGGGGTCCTAGATCGGTCTGGTTATACACCTTACATGATGGTGATGAGCTGAGGGTTCAGGAATCACCAGCCTGAGTCTCAGATTTCAGCTCTTGCTCTTGAGATGACTTGCCAGATCCCTGCTTCCCCTCCTAAGTGATGGAGTTTCCATGAGAGGAGAATGGAGGCCTCCCCTCCTGAACCCAGCATAGGTGAGCTGGGTTTTTTTAGAGCATCAGGGAACACCAGCCAGGACAGAAGGACACAGTGAATAACAGGGACACATCCCTGGGGCACCAGCCCTCTGAGAGTCATAGATGCACAAACCTGAATCCTCAGGTGTGGATAGGTAAACAGGGCCCCACTGAGAGTGTTTTTTGAGTGTAAACAAGCAAGGTCATCCTGGTCCATCGCCAGACACCAAGGGCCTCCTGCATGTCAGGTCCCGGAGACCCTAAGGACAAGAAGATCTCTGTCCCTGTGCTTCACAGAGCAGAGGGGCTCAGGAAGGAAGGTGCTGCAGATGTTCCAGGAGCCAGAGCAGGCCATGCCCTTGGGTGGCTGGGTGGCTTGGATACTGTAGTTATTTGAGGGGAGTCAGCGGACAGAGAAATCTTCACAGAGTCGGGAGCATTGAGTCTGGGACTTCAGGGAAAGGATTTTCCCAGGTGGAGATGTCAGACATCCTATGCTCCGAGAAGAGCAGGGGCTCAGGACTGATAAGAATGCGCCTGACCAGGTGCTGGGGGATTAGGATGGGAGCCTGAAGGTGAAGGCACTGCCCAAGTACCCGATCATATCCTAGGCCAGGGGCTGGGACCGGGATCCAGGGAGTATCACAAGACTCATCAAAGCCCAGAGACATTGGAGCCTTATAGCTGTTAGGAATTCCTTCCTTCCATCTTTTCCTGTTCTCTTCTTCATTTCCTTTTCTTTTTCTTTTTTTTTAACGTTTATTTATTTTTGAGAGAGAGAGAGAAACTGCACGCTAGCAGGAGAGAGGCAGAGAGAGAGGGAAACGCAAATTCTGAAGCAGGCTCCAGGCTCCAAGCTGTCAACACAGAGCCTGATATGGGGCTCGAACTCACCAACCACGAGATCATGACCTGAGCCCAAGTTGGATGCTCAACCGACTGAGCTACCCAGGCGCCCTTCTCGTCTCCATTTTCAATTTTCTGTGTTGTTCAATCCCCTCCACCCTCTTCCTTCTTAGTGATTAACTTTATATCAAGTCCTAGAATTTTGTCTTCTGCCATTTCTCCTGATATTTTGTGTGTCTAGCTGGGCTCACAACTCACATTCCAGTGGGGATATCAGTTTATATATTTATTTTTTTTACATTTTTTTGTGAGTCTTGGTTGAGACTAGGGCCTCAGATCTCTGGTCTTACCCTTCCTCTATTTCAGACTGGTACTCAGGGCTGGCTGTATGTGGTTTCCCAAGCTTCTCTGCCAGCCTGGGTTGCTTGTCTCAGGCATGGAAACCTGGTTGGATACAGACCAACAAGTCCAAAGGTGCTCTTTCTAGGGGTGCCCTGACACCCACGGTCCAGCCCTCACTAAGACCTCATTGTAAGGTCTGCCCACTCATGGGCAGTATCTCCATTCGACCACCAGTTCTGTGGCATGTGTGCCCCAAGAGCCCTCTGAAGTGCCCAGCAACAGCTGTATGAATGTGGAGATGCCACCAACACTTGTAGATGCACATGTGCAGCATTAGCACTGAGCATGGCAACCCAAAACTGGAAAGAAGCTAAGTGCCCATCACCTGGTGAGTTCATAAGCCAAGTATGGTACATGCATACAGTGAAATATGCAGCCATAACAAAGGGATGACATTCTAATACACCCTACATGGATGAAACTTGAGGACATAAGTGAAATAAGACAGACACAAAAGAATAAGCAATATATGACCCCACTTATATGAAGTACCTAAGACTGGCTAATTCCTCGATACTGAGAGTGGAATAAAAGTTACCAGGGGCTGGGAGGAGGGTGGGAATGGGGAGCTATTGCTTCACAGGCATGGTGTTTGGGATGTTGAAAAAGTTTTGGAACTAGGTAGTGGTGGTGATTGCATGATATTATGGACATACTTAATGCCACTGAACTGTGCACTTAAAAATGCAGTTATGTGCACACATAACTTAAAATATTATGTTATATATATTTTACCACCATTTTTAAAGAGCATGTCAAGGGGCGCCTGGGTGGCTCAGTCGGTTGAGCATCCAACTTTGGCTCAGGTCATGATCTTGTGGTTCGTGGGTTTCAGCCCTGTGTTGGGTTCTGCATCGACAGTGTGGAGCCTGCTTAGGATTTTCTCTCTGCCCCTCCCCCACTAACACTTTCTCTCTCAATAAACAAACAAACAAACAAACAAATTGAAAAGTAACAAGAGTTGGGGCCCCTGGGTGGCTCAGTCAGTTGAGATCCAACTTCAGCTAAGGTTATGATCTCACAGTTTGTGGGTTCTATCCCCACTTTGGGCTCTGTGCTGACAGCTCGGAGCCTGGAGCCAGCTTCAGATTCTGTGTCTCCCTCTTTCTCTGCCCTTCCCCCACTCACACTCTGTCTCTCAAAAATAAATAAAAACATTAAAAAATAATACTAATAAAATTTTTTTAATTAAAAGAGTTAACATGTCCACAGGGTACAGGAATGACATGTGAGCCCAGAGTAGACAACTTGCCCCTTTCATGAAATCCCCCACCAGAGGGACAATCAGCTCCTGCTTCATGCAGCATGGTGGAGAAGCCACCTTCAGAAGCCTCTCAAACCCACCCTTTGGGAGCCTCAGCACCCTTATCTGTAAGAGGGCAAGCGTCTGGCTCTCAGCAGTCCCCAGGGACCAAATGCTCACTCTGTGCTAATATGTACTACAACCTGTGTATATTAAGTATGTTTACATTGTATGTCCTATATACACATGTCTGGCCTGTAGATATCACAGCGAATGGAATAGGCAAAAGCCCTGTCTTTGGGGCTGGAAGGAGAGGCATACATTAACTGAAATAAGAGTAAGAGTTGTGGTCAGGTGGGAAGGAGATGGAGTGTGGAGGAGATGTGATTTTCAGTTCAGTGGTTGGGTCCAGTGGATACTGTTACATGGGTACAGAGAGACCCAGCCTTTCATCACAGGGGGTTATCCCAGGGCCTCCTATTATCAGGAGGAGGGAAGCCTTCCCAGGTGACTGGGGGCATGGTACTCAGAAATGAATGAGATGCAGCTTGTGTTGGGGGTGAGCAAGGGGAGAAACCCGTGTCACCTCTTAAACCATCTTGGAAGGAGCAGGTCCAAAGGGTTTTTTGTATCAGTAACATAAAATGGGTGATGATTGTTTTTAACAAGCATTTGAGGAAGATTTTCGGCTGTAGAAGTTATGAACATGTAAAAACATGAGCTTACCCTTCTTGTAAAGATTGCCCAAAATTTGTCCTGAAGAAGCATACCACTACCACCCTGGAGAGAGTGAGGCCATGTGATCTGGACCCTTGCTCTACTGCGGTCCAGTTTGGGACCCTATCTTTATTTTCTTAGCTGGCATACCATACAATGCATCCGTTATAAATATACAATTCAATCATTTCTGGTCAATTTACAGAGTTGTAGAATACAGTAAAACCTTGGTTTGCAAGCATAATTCATTTCAGTAACAGGCCTGTAACCTAAACCACTTGTATATCAAAGTGAATTCCAAGAACCATTGGCCCAGTTGTGATCATGTCAAGTTCAGCATCATGTACTACTCGTACTGCAAGACATCACTCATTTATCAAGTTAAAGTTTATTAGAAATGTTTGCTTGTCTTGTAGAACACTCAAAGAACAAGTTATTTGCGATCCAAGGTTTTACTGTATTTCCATCCCCAGAAGGATTTCCTCATTCCCATTTATAATCACTCACTGTTCTTACCCCCAGACCCAGGCTGATCTACTTTTTGTATATAGATTTGCCCTTCCTTCTTGTTTCATATAAATGGAATAATTGTATATTCGTGTAGTCTTTTGAGACAGGTTTCTTCCCCTTAGCAGGTTTTTGAACGTCACCCACATTATAGCAAGTACCAACCCTTCATTCCTCATTAAGGCTGAATCATATTCCACTCAGTGCATTCACTTACCATGTTTTGTTTATCCATTCACCATTTGATGGACATTGGGTTGTTTCCAGCTCGAGGCTATTACGGTTAACACCTCTGTGAACGTGGGCACACAAGTCTTTGTGTGAATGGATGTTTTCATTCTTCCCGTGTGGAATTTCCACCTGGGGGTGAAAATGCTGTACCAAGAAGCCAAGTTTAGCTTTGTGAGGAGCTGCCCTACTTTTCCAGAGTGACTGCAGTATTTTATATCCCTAGCGGCAGAGTCTGAGGGATCCTGTTTCTGCACAGCCTAACCAACACTTGTTACCATCTGTCTTTTTGATCATAGATGTTCTGGGAGTATTCCTTTATCCTTTAAAGTGATGCTGGAGCCTGGTGGGGATCAGAGAAGGGCAGCAAAGAATTAAAGATGTAGATGCTAGAGGACAGGAGAACAGATTGTAGCAATAAAAGCAGAACAGGAGACCAGATTTCCCTCCTGGAGAAATTTCTCTGTGAAGACCCATTCCAGGGAGTAGCTTCCAGTGCAGATGTGAAGCTCAGTGAAGAGCCCTGGGGAAGCCCTGCTGGACCATCCTGGGCGATGACAGTGGGCACAGGGGGAACTACAGTCTACACAGAGGCTAACGGGGAGGAAATGGGCATTGCCTCCTTTGGACTGTTTAGTCCTGCCTCTCCGGCATAGGGTAGCACCTAGCACCAGGTCCTCAGCAAAGCCACCTGGGGACCTGGGGACAACCCTCCACCAGCCCCACTGCCCACTCTTGTTCCTTGGAGCTCCCTGCCTCACCTAACCCCGAGGAGACAAGCAGGAAACCATCTCTTCCTCCTGAGAATACTGGGTGTGAGCAGACACCCCCGTACCTACCCAGTCTCCGTCTAGTCCTCCAGCCCCCAGCAGCAGGCACATTCCTTACTGAGACCTTGAGACCACAAGGGGCCCCCACAGACATCTGAAGCACCATTTCCTGGTCCTCTGCACTCAATCATCTATTTTTCCAAATCCCAGTCCCCAGCTTGTTTACTTCTCTGGTCCTTTAAATAGCCACATGAGAGCGCGTGCCAGCCTTGAATGTTTTTTGGGGCTGGACTGCACTGAGCCTCGGGCCTCATCATCGTGTTATTCTTTGTGCTCCTTCCGCTCTTCTCGGCACAGTCTGTTCTTTGGAGCTGAGCCAGCCTGGGGTCTGTCTTGCTCACTGGAGCTGCTGTGGGTCCTGGGGGCTGGATGAGAACTCACCTGACAGCACCGTGGCCCAGGTCTGCACTCTGGTGACCAGCTTGTGCCACAGCCTCTGGGTCCAGGTGACAATAAGGCTGGACATTGGTGCTGGTGGTGGACGATGGCACCGAACTCCCTCTCCACTGGGCTGGCTATGCTCTGGGAAGGGGGCCGCAGCGAGTTCTCTGCTTGAGTCCAGTCAAGACCATGTGAGCTATTACTGGTGTCACTAGCTAAGGCGGTACAGGCTCTGGGGAAGGGGTCTCTAACATGTATAGCCATGAGACAGACTGGCCAGGAAGACATGTGTTACTCAGTGTCTCCAAATGCACCCACAGGAAACCAGCCACTTGAGAAGGAAGTTTGGCTTTTCTGGGCTTTAAAGAAAACTGACACCCTGGAATTCCCGTAACCAATAGGCTGTTGGTGGGGACAGGGATGTATTTTCCAAACACACACAAAAAAGGAGAATCCGGGGGTGATCGGAAACTTTGACCATGGTGAGCCAGGCTGCAGGGGTGGGACTTCCCGAAAAGCATGGTTAAAAGGCAGTGAAGGCCGGGAGTTTGTCACACTACTGTCCATCTGCGCTTCTGTCTGAACGCGCTTCTGTCTGAACGCGCTCCTGTTAGCCACATCGGCCTCTCAGAACAGCAGGGCCAAGGATGAGAGAGACACCATCTGCCCCCGCCGCCATGCAGGGCCTCCTACGGTACTTCCACCCCAGCCGGGCTGGCCGGAGCCGACCGGCCTCTGCTGAAAAGCCCCTGTGTGCTTGGGGCACGGCCCTGTGGACCCACATCCGAAACCTCGTCTGCAAGGGCAAGGTGGGCAGATGGGTGTGCCATGGTTTCCTGGGTGGGCCATGTAGGGGCAGGGGTGCCTCTGTCTGTCAGCTACATTGAGGAGAGAGGGGTCCAGTGATTACGATTCCTGGGAGGGAAGGGGAAGGGGATTTCCTGCTGAAGTTGCTTCTGTGTCTCCTTTAAAGAAAGCTCCCAGTGGCGATGTTAAGCTCTCCCTTTCCTTAAGAGCAGGAGGAATGGTGTCTGTCCCCTTCCTTCCTGGGAAGCCAGGGCACAGAAGTTGAGTGTTATAGTCTGGCAGTACATCCCCCCACCTTTACCTTTTCACACCATACTTTGTCTGGTGGAAACCATGGAAGGGCCCTAGAGTCTTCCCCCTCCTGCTTCCCCACCGGAGGATGCTATTCCCCCAGATGGATGCCTGGGATTCACTCTAGGGGGGAAGCACCAGTTGGGAGGTTTCATTTTCTGAGTGGTTTGTAACTGACTAGCCCCTCCTGACAGACCCTGTCTCTCAGGGTGGGGTCCCCATGACCCAGGAGTATGCCCCCCCTCCCCAAGAACTTCCAGGGACAGATGTGGAGCAAGAATCTGTAACCACACAGCCCCAGGAGGGAGACACTCTGCAGCCTTTGCTTTTCTGTCATCCTGTCTGTACATTTCAGATCTTTGGGAATGTTAACCAGTAGGATGGTGAAGGGGAGGTAAGCCCCCTCCCCCCACCAGGAGTGCCTGTGATGAGCCTCCATGCCAAGCAGTGCAGCGACAGAGACTCAGGTTGTGCACACCTGAGAGGTAGCAGCAGCCAGACCTTGATATCTCACCTACACAAGGCCCATGTGGCTGTCACCTGTTAGGTCCCTTGCAGTGGATAAACAGGGGATGACTGTCCTGAGCACCTCTCTGGACCTGGCACTATGCTCAGTACTGCTGTTGGGGGGCGGGGGATGCATGATGTACACACAGGTTTGTGCAGAAATCATTAGGCATGGACCCCACTCAGGTGGTTTGCCTAGTCACAGCCATGCTGCATCACAAGGCCCTGTATGGGGAGCATCAGGTTATATGGTGTCAGACAGTGGCTCCTAACCTGACTTTATACCAGAATCACTTGGGGAGGTTTCTAGTTAAGTGAACCCCAGATCCCACCCTGAGCTGAAAGGGCAACTCTGTAAGTACAACCTAGGGAGCTGTTTTTTAAACAAGCTCTTCCCAGGTGCTTGGTTGTCCAGCCCACCCCACTGGTGTGCACGTGTGCTCCCCAAAAAAGGGACGATGGAGCCCTCATAGATAGGGAGTGCTTGGCCAGAGCACAAAGGTTGGGGTATCTTACAGCAGCACAGGCTGTTGGGTGAGATGGGGCAGCATGGTCCCGCAGGCTGGCACTCATACAGTGCTCTGTGGGGTAGAAGTCAGAGGGACTGCAGAGGGCCTTTCTCCAGCCCCCCTCACTAGCTGTGTGGTTTGGAGCTGGGCTCTGGGTCCTTCTGGGCCTGACTCCATAGCCATAGGACTGGCCTTGACTGGAGACCACCACCTGCATGGGCTCCTACAGTTAAACCACTGAGCACACTAGGGGAGAAAACAGTCTCAAACTCTTGGTTGGCATGCCTTCTGAAAATTACTATTGAAACTGGGTTTCCCCAAATATTTAAGCCAACTGCTCAGCTTCCACTGAGCTGTGTGTAGCACCTGTGATGGCTGGTGAGGGGGAGCAAGACAGATGCCGGCATGGACTTGAGCTCCCATCTGGAAGGGACTGAGGGAGGAACAGGGTGCAGGGCCCCGAGCTGTCACCATCTCACACCTCGGGTGAGCCTGGGACACACGAAGCACAGGTCTGGGAGCAGGAGAGCTCTCCGTTTCCAGGGGTTTCCTAGCAGGTCCCCTTTCTGGACCCCTCTCGGGTGCCAGCAGAGGTTCGGCTCCAGTTCTGACTTAAGTTTGGAGAAGTCACAGGCTTGGGCTGCTGCCTGGCAGGGTCTCTGCACAGCCTCCAGGGCATCTGATAATCATGACTGCTTGCTTTCAGCTGGACCCGCAGGCCCTGCAGGACAGAGACTGGCAGCGGACTGTCATTGCCATGAATGGGGTATGTTGGCACCTGCTTTTCCAAGATTAGGGTGGCCCCTATTCTTTCCAAAACAGTCAGAAGGAGGCTAAGCCTGGGCTAGTGTGTGAGGTGGGGCATGGCTGCAGGAGGCAGAGGCACAGGCCCTGCAAAGCAGAATCACTATGAACATATGGTTGCTGGCATGTAGTCACCAGCCAGGCGCTGAGTGTCCCTCCCCAAACAGTAATCCAGTGGTACCACCAGGTTAGGCAGGGCCTCGACCCTGAGGTCTATCTGTAGAAACTGAGACCCCTAATTAGTTTTCAGTTCCCCAGAAGGATTTAAATCTTTTATAAAAACAAAAAAGAAACAAAACTATTATACACCAGGAAAGATCTGGGCGTATATGACAAAATGTTAACATTTAATAGGTAATTCATGGCTTTTTGTTATGTTATTTTCTGTGCTTTTCCTCTTGCTTTGTTTTGTTAACTATTAAGCAAGAAAGAGAAGCAGTGGGGATTAGGGTGGGGAGCAGTATCACCCTGGCTGTCCCTGACCCTTGCTGAGTTGGGCTAGGGGGCTGCCCTGTGCTGGGATCTTAGCCCACTTGCCCGGGGAGGAGGATGATTTGCCAAGCCCCCAGAGCCTCTGGGAACTCAGACTGTGAGTCTCAGAAGGGTGAGAGGGCTGTGCTCCCTGCCTCCCTCTGCAGATCGAAGTGAAACTCTCCGTCAAGTTCACCAGCAGGGAGTTCAGCTTGAAGAGAATGCCTTCCCGAAAACAGACAGGTGTCTTCGGAGTCAAGATTGCCGTGGTCACCAAGTGAGTGGAGAGGGGTGAGGGCTCATGTGTCTCTTCTCCTCAGACACCAAGGGCACTGCCCCGGGTCCCCTGCTGACCAAGTGTTTCTGAAGGAGAGACCAGGCAAGGGTCTCCCCTCTCTGCACAGTCTTCTAAGCACAGGATGCCTCTCAGGCCCATGGAGCATTGGGTGTGCTTAGCTGTCTCCTGTGTTTACTGGGAAACTCGTCCCCATCAGTTCAGGAATGTCTTCGCCCCCTCCCCCTACGGTCAGGCGGACTCCCACACTACCACTGGAACAGCACAGGGCCAGGGTCTTCTTCCCTGGCTCCACATTTATCACAGTCAGGGTTCCTGTGGCAACACCAGCCCTTGGGGCACAGGTCAGTTGCCAGGAGAAGTTTGTCTGCTGGTTTGAGAGCACTTCTAAGGGACAATGGATTCTGGGAGGAATCCATTCACTTCCCCTGTTTGGAATCCAGCTGGGCCCCTGACCTCAAGGCCAGAGCCTGTGTCAGATGTTCCCCAGACACCTAATTGTATCCAAACATCACTCCCCGCCCCCAGCTGCACCCCTGCCATCCCCACAGCTCTCTGGATGGACCTGGGCCTGAGCAGAGAGGATTGTGTCAGCAGTTACCCCGAATAAGCACTGCCTGTGGGAGTGGCTTGGGAAGGAACTTTGCTGAGCTCCTGAATCCAATTGCTAAACTAGGCTAAAGCTGACCCTCCAAAAAGCATGTCTCCTATTTTTAAAAACTCCTTCTCTGGGAATTGGGTGTTGTATTTAGGAAAAAGTGTTTAGAACCACAGGATTCTGAGTGCTGATGTTAGGCAGCCCTGTGGGGTCATTCATCTATTAGATGTTGGTGGAGTGCTGCTATGTACAGGGCTCACCTCTTGCTGAGGCCTGGAGGGGTCAGGATTCACCTCTCACAGGGCAGTCTTGGCAGTGCCCAGACTGGGTCCATGACTCTGCAGCCACCTATTAACCCAATGGCTGGAATCTTTTAACTGACTTCCTATGGCTGATAACACCTAGAAAAGCTTCCTGACCTTCCCTAAAGATCACATATAACTCATTGGGCAACTCACTACCTTAGAAAGACCCTAATAAGATCTAAGCAATGGTAATCATGAGCTCTGAGAGCAAAGGGAACGCATGCAGGAGGGTCTGTGTATGCCCATACCTGGGGCCTTCATCACCCCCATCTCTAGGTGTCCAGGTGTGCAGACAGGTGATGGGTCCAGCCCTGTGGCCTGAGCCGGGGCTGCCAGGCACTGAAGATGCTTCCCCTCCCCTGCAGGAGAGAGAGGTCCAAGGTGCCCTACATCGTGCGCCAGTGCGTGGAGGAGATTGAGCGGCGGGGCATGGAGGAAGTAGGCATCTATCGCGTGTCTGGAGTGGCCACAGACATCCAGGCGCTGAAGGCAGCCTTTGACGTCAGTGAGTATTGGTCCAGGCAGTGCAGGATGGGGTGTGGGCTTGGTGACCTTGGTTCCTGTTGAATGTATTAGGCTCCATACATTTTCTTCACTTCTTGTCTGATTTTTCCAGTGAAAAAAAGAGGGAGTGGTGGGAGGAGGTTCTGCAGAAACCCATTCTCCTGTCTGAGCCATGTGTGCATGGCTTTCGTGGAGTTGGCCCAGGGGCTTCTGTGGGGCCGCCCTCCTCCCACTGGGGCTTGACCTGCTTCCACAGGGTAGACCACAGTGTGATCTGACTGCTAAGTTGGTAGCACTGCCTCAATCCCCAGTTGAGGACACTGCAACCCTTGAGGCTTCTCATAGTGGAAAGTGGCAGAGCCAGGACTTTGTGCCTGGATACTCTTCCCTCCCTGGCCTGTGGCACAGAGGTCCAGTGGTCACCTGAGGCCAGAGGGAAGGCACTGGCTTAAACTCTATAGAGTGGAACAAATAATCCCAGCACCTTAGTGATATCAGAAGATGCCTCCATCAGGTAGTTGCTACAGAACATAGCCACCCAACTCCTACCTAGGCACCGTCTCTCCTCCACTGGCCTCATAGCTTCTTGGAGTGGTTCTGCTGCCAGGCCGCCCCTTGACCAGCAAAGGAAGTGTGGGGAAGATGCCTCCCCTGTCAGAACCGCTGGCATGCTTGGAAGACACAAGCTGCTCAAAGGAGGAACCTCAGAAGCCGTCTGCCTGCTATGGGCTGCACTTGGCTGAGGCAGGGAGAGTGGAACCCTACCTGGGCTCTGTGAGTAGGCCTTGCTCCATCTCCTCACTCCTTCCAGATAACAAAGATGTGTCCGTGATGATGAGTGAGATGGATGTGAATGCCATTGCTGGAACACTGAAGCTGTACTTCCGAGAGTTGCCAGAACCCCTCTTCACCGACGAGTTCTACCCCAACTTTGCTGAGGGCATCGGTGAGCATGGGAGGTCTCCCCAACCCCTCCTGTCCAGTGCTACTCTGAGGTGGGAGAGTCAACAGCAACGTGAGGGTGAGCTGTGCCCCCTCCACCATGGTCTGCCTTTGAGCCCAAACTTCATGGGTAGCAGTGCACCAAGAACCTAGCTGATCCTAGAAGGCCTCTGCCTATTCTAAAAGGGCCTCCCTCTGTCCCCATCCCTCCAAGGAGCCCAGGAGGGTGAGGGACTGGTACCACTGCAGACACACTGGCGTGTGGGGTCCTGGAGGCTCCTTCCTCCTCACTGCAGTGCCCCTCTGCTCCTCTAACCCCGGCTCCTGGTCCCATCACGTAGGGCTTCAAGACCGACCTGACCCTAGGTCCTCCTGGAGGGTGGTGTCCGAAGTGGGGATGTGGGGGGACAGGGCAACTGCAGCTTCCACACCTGGCCTCCAGGGCCATTCAGCAGAGGACCCCCAGGGTAAGCAGGGTGATGAGGGAACTGCCATGGCCTTGAAAACTTCCTGCCCTCACTCTTCCTGCTTCAGTCCGTGCTCAGCTTCTCATACTTTGGGCTCTTCTGAGCAGGAGGTGGGAATGGCCAAGTCGGCCGGGAGGGCAGCTATACCTGCCACCTCCAGTCACTTGGTTCTCAGTGGGGACCATTACTGTGTAGGCCAGGACAATGATAGGCCTTGCCTGCCCTGAGGGCCCCAAGAGGGGCCTCCAACTTCATCATGAACCTGAGAATAACACCCTTCCCAACCCTCTTGCAGCTCTTTCAGACCCTGTTGCAAAGGAGAGCTGTATGCTTAATTTGCTGCTGTCCCTCCCAGAGGCCAACCTGCTGACCTTCCTCTTCCTTCTGGACCACCTGAAAAGGTAACCCCAGCTCTTCCTCAGGAGCCCCCAGGCAGCAAAGCACGTTCTCTTGTGACCCACTGGCTCCTATCACAATTCATGGCTCCTAGGCCCCTCTCCCTCCACCCCTATCTGTGGTTACTCCTCCGCTCAGGGTACTGGAGCCATTGCCACCCTCCTTCCTCTGCTCCACGGCCTTAAAGGAAGAATGAGGTGCTTCAGCCACAGCCAGTAGTGTGCCTGGGCTTCCTCCCCCCACCAGGTCACAGCCCAGAGCTGCTCAGCCACCTGCGAGCCCCTCCAACCCAGAAGAACCGGGGTGTGGTCTACTTTCAGCACATCCAGGGGTGGGGTGTCAGTGTTGTGGAGCCAGCCTGAGGCAGAAAGGGGTGGCGCCTACTCTCACGTTCTCTGAGCCACCTTCCAGAATGGTCTGGCCCCTCTGCCTCGCCTCCATCCTGAAGACCATGTCACAACAGCACCCTCTGCTTTGACCCTCTGCAGGGTGGCAGAGAAGGAGACCGTGAACAAGATGTCCCTGCACAACCTTGCCACAGTCTTCGGCCCCACACTGCTCCGGCCATCAGAGAAGGAGAGCAAGCTCCCTGCCAACCCCAGCCAGCCCATATCCATGACCGACAGCTGGTCCCTGGAAGTCATGTCCCAGGTATGAGCAGAAACAGGCTTCAGCTTATGCTGCCTGATCTCAGAGGTGGTCTCTGCCTGGTCCACCCCGGGTGCTGTGCGTCGTTCCCATCTGAGTTGTACAGGGGGAGGGGTCCAAGGTGCAGAAAGAGGGACTTGCCTGAGGGCGTGTGGCTGGGAGGGGAAGGGAAGGCCCAGGCCACCTTCCTTCTTTCTGTTCCTTTACTGGGGCTTCTCAGGGCCTGCCTGTTATTCCTTCAGGGGCATTCAGATCTCTTGGCGGGAGGGGCTTATGTCACCAGCATACTCCAGCTGTGAGCACCACTCTGAGCCACTTTCCTCTTTCCTCCTCCCTGCTCTGCCCTGGCAGGTCCAGGTGCTGCTGTACTTCCTGCAGCTGGAAGCCATTCCCGCCCCAGACAGCAAGAGACAGAGCATCCTGTTCTCTACTGAAGTCTAAAGGCTCAGTTTCATCTCTGAGAGGCCAGCAGAACGACCTGGAAACCTGGAAAACCGGGCAATCCACAGAGCAGGAACCGAGTCTTCTTGAGGAGTAATTGGGCTGCCCCACCCCCAAGGGCTGGACTACCCTTGTGTAGGAACTGCCTAGAGACGACTATCCAAGGCAAAAGGCTAAGTGGCCTGGGCAGTTGTGGACCATCCCCCACCCTAATCACCGGCCCTTGCGCCTGTGAGCTCACAAGGGGCCTCAGACTGTGGTTTTCCATGATGCCACCAGAGGGCGCCCCAAGCCAGCATGCCTCCGCGCGCAGCAAGCCTGGCGGTGGGACCAGGTGAAGGGAGTGGTTTCCGCGAACTTACCAGAGTTTGAGATTTCTACTGGAACGCTTGTCAAGATGCATCCTCTCCGGGGAGAAGGAACGTGACCAGATTCCCTCACTATCATGTCTTGAATAAACACCGATGCTGCTTCGTACCGTGGGGGCCACAGCCCTGTCCCTCTGTGGGTGGGGGCTTTTCAGTTTCCCTGACTTAGAAATTTGACTCTGTTTGTGTAACAGGGTTTGAAAAGCTAAGTCAACACTGTGTAGCGTTTGACCTCTTTCGCCTCCTTCCTTCTCTTTCTTTCTAGAAGGAACTCTGTCCAGATATGGGTCTTTCTATTCTGTCCCGTTGCTTTGCTTTTGCTATTCATGTGCGCCTCAGAAGGCAGCTCCCCGTGGAGCCTTGTAACGTCTGTCTGTCTGTCCAGGACCAACACCAGGGGGAGGGAGGCCCAGGCTGTGCACTTTATGGCTTCTTCTCCAGGGATAGTGACCCTGTCCACTGCCTGCTGGGCACAAGCTCTCCTCTTTGGCTTAAAAAGACCTCAGCCTTTCTGGCTTCCNCACTTCATTCTCTTGCTCTCTGCTGAACAAACTCAGTAAACTTTTGTAAAAGTTTCCTCTGGGCAGCAACAGCTTGCTGACAGCTTGTTTTAAACTTTGATCCGAATAGCCTTTTGATACTTGAATATTTTTAAGTTTTCTACATAGTTTCTAATTTTTTTCCTAACAGATTCAGATACCTAATACGATATTAGAATGTACTACATGGACAATCCGTGTCCCAGCAGCATTTTGTTTTCCTCCACATGCCAGCTTGTTTTTGTCAGGGGCCGGTTCTGAAGTCTCCTGAGCTTTGGGAATTGGGGGTGGGGGGCAAGTTAGGAGCAGGGGACTGTTCCACTGGCCAGGCTCAGGGTGGGGGGCTCCTGTGCCAGAGCAAGTGGAAGGACAGGGACTGGCAACTGCCTCCCCTGTCCTCTCTCCAGATACTGGTACAGAAGCCAGGATGTTCCTGGTAGCCCTCCTGACCATCCAGCTTGTAAAAAAGAGAATGAGGGAGGCCGCTAAGTCTTTTGAAGAAACAGATCTATGAACAATTGCATTTTTCGCCCCCTTAGAGAGGGGTTAGGGCAAGGAGAAAAACTGAGAGGCCAAGTTTCCATGCTGGTCTTGCAAGAAAAGAGAATGTAGTGAACGAGAGGAGGAAAGCAATGGTGTGACTCAGGAAAAGGTGTTTGCTTGTCACATGATTACACCAGGAGTGGTTGCAATGTCCCATGATCCCTCCCATGTCCTGGGTGGCAGGGGTGGGGGTGGGAGGGCTCGCCTGACTTGTTAATAGGCAGCTCTTGCCTGAACTCGCAGCACATGGGGGGACATGTGCTCTTCAGCCTCCCCTCTACTTGTGGACCTGCTGAAGCAGAGTGGGGGTGGGGAAGGGCAGCAGAAAACAAAGTCTCTTGAAGGTTTTGTGTCCACATACTATATTTATTTCTTTGTAATTTTTCCTTTCAAGGAAAGCAGACCCACCATTTTAAAGGAGTGTGGCTCTCCTGGGGGTAGAGGCAGGGATCAGAGTCCTCTGCTCTCTGCACATTTCTGGACTCCCTGGGTTTCTCAGGACTCCAGCTCTGGGCCGCCTCTGGCCTGGCTTCCCATCCCCATCCATCTTAGCATCCCTCCAGCCCTGCAAGGGGAACACACTCTGCTTAGAAAAGCCACACCCAGCCCTCGTTTCTGTTCCCCTGGTGTTATGATTTGCGTCTGTCGCATTGAAACTGGAAAGCAATATATCACTGTCTGTGCCAATTTTCGTTCCCTCCTCCCCCTTCCTCCCCCTTCTTTTTATTTATATAGAATGTGTGCTGTTTGATGACGGAATGACCACTCTTTCTTGTGTAGCTCTAAAAGCACTCCTTGACCAGGCCACAGTGGCGGTGGTCACTTGGGCTCCCTGGCCCCATCTGTCGCACCATCTCACACACGGACCTGGGGGTTGGTATAGCAAGCATAGGGCAAGTAGAGTCCTAAAGAGTCCTAAAGCCCAGATGTGACCTTCCACGAGGCACGGCTGCTGGACTCGGCCATGAGAAGTGATGCTTCCCTGCCCCAGCCCCCAAGTCTGGAGCAGAGAGCTTGGCTGCCTCCGCAGCTACATTTCTGTTTTGAGCTCAGCCATCCCTATACCACCGTGGGGGAATGGACTGCTGACACTTTCATTAAAGTTACCTGAGACTACTTGTGTCAGTGGTGATTGCTCCATTCAGAAGGAAAAACCATGATCAGAGCCTCTGGGAGGGTCCCTGAGCTGCTGGGTGGGACCTAGGGGTGGGCAGCAGAGCCGGAAGAAGCAGCAGGTGACATAGAGGGATTGGGTGCCCTGGAGGCCGCCTAGGACAGCACACACTGCCATGAAGGAGCCAAGCCCAGTGGGGTCTACATATGGCAGGCAGTGTTGGGATGTGAAGTAGCAGAGCAGGAGCTTGGAGCCCTCTGGTTCAGGGCAGTGGGGGTACTGGCCATGCCAAGCCCAGAGGCAGGGAGAACTCCAGCCACCCACAGCCTGGCCCTGCACCAGCCTCTCGGTCTCGGCTTGGCGGTACTACCAGGTCTGGCCTTCCTGCTGCCTGCAGGCTTGGGTCTCTCTGAGCTGCCACCAGCCTTGCCCTCAGAAAAAGCCTGTCCAGCTTACTAAGAAGTTGTGCCCAGGGCAGAGACAGGTGTAGGACTTGGACCACACTCATTTGCCCCCCTTCTTGCATCTTACCCCAAAACCCTCCTCGGGGTAAGTCTCACCTAGGATACTGCAAGTGGCCAGTGTGGCCCTTCCTCAGACCCCAAGGGAGAAGGGTCTCCTCGTCAGCTGCCTGGTCAGCTCCCGGGGGTAGGGGCAGGGTGGTAGGCAGTCATCTGCCTGGACTGTGATTCTCCCTCCGGCTGGCCTCCCAACACTGCTGCCTATGGAGCTGTCCTGGGGAAAGGCCGGGCCGGATGGCAGCAGCCCTGAGCTCAGCACAGCCCTTCACTGGCCTATGGTGACCTGGAGGAGGTCTCACCGAAAATGCTTCCAGGATGCCCTAGGATGAGCCTCCACCCTCAGAATCTCCAAAGGCCTCAGAGCCTCCTCCCAGGGCACCCCTCCAGCATCTCCTCCCACAATATCCTCCCACAGCACCCTTCCCACAGTGCCCTCTCCTCTCACAGGTGTAAGAGCTGACAGTGGGTTTTGCCTGCATTGGAAAAGCTTCACCTACTCCATGCCATCTGTCCACTCTGATACCTACTGATGAAAACCAGGCTCCCACTCACCCTTCTCCGAGTATTTGACCCCTAAAAGGCTACAGTTAGCTCTCTCTCCCTACAGTCCTGGTCTTGTTTGAAAACAACAGCAATAATAAAATGTTTTGGTTTTTTAAGTTTATTTTTTGAGAGACAGCATGCATACAAGCAGGGGAGGGGCAGAGAAGGAAGAGAGAGAATCCCAAGCACTGTCAGTTCAGAGCCTGACAAGGGGCTTGAACCCACAAACTGTGACCTTGATCTGAAACCAGGAGTTGGATGCTTACCTGACTGAGCCACACAGGTGCTTCGTAATGTTTTAAAGCCCTACTATGTCTCTCCTACTGGGAGTTGATATTTTGGGCAAGAGCTGACTATACCCAAGTTCTAAGAGCAGGCGCCATGTCCAGCCAAGCCCAGGCCAGTGGTCCCAAATCTGACACCTTCCACCTCAAAGGGCCCTCAGATGCCTCTTGGTCCAATCTCTTTACTTGACAGATGGGGAAACAGAGGCATGCAAAGGGGAGAGGGGGCAAGTCCTCCCCACCTGGGTTCCAGAGCTGGTAGGTGAGCAGAGGCTAGGATCTCTGTTCTGCAGTCTCCCCAAGCTAGCTCCCTTTCTGCAGGAAAAGGGCAGGGCCAGGCCTTGACCACCAGCCTTTGCCTAGACGTGGCAGTGCTCATGGGGGCACACAGGTTGAGGCCTCCAGGTACCCCACATGTATACACCCTGGGCAAAAAGGAGGCAAAATTTTGTATAGAAATCCCAGCAAAACATCTCTACTTGCCCCCCAAAAAAGTGCATCAGTTGCATTAAAAAGAAACATTTCCATGGACTAATGATGGGCTATCACAAATAGCTCTGGAAAAATAAACAAAGAGTGAGGGGGTGACAGACAGACTCAGCTCTTGAGGAGGCCCAAATGGCTTTCTGGCGCAGCTGCCATGGGTCAACAAGCAGCAGCAGGGCTGGAGCACGCCGGATGAGGAGGGGCTGTCAGGCCTGGGGGAGGGGGTGTCAGAACTCATTTAGTATAACTGGAATGGTGGAGAGCCATGGGTCAGCTCGCAGACACAGCCCTGTGTCTACAATACTTGTAGCCCGAGGCCAGCAAGGGCCATGACAGAGAGGCACCCATGTAAATGGCTTCCGGAAGACAGAGCCCCATTGCACCTCTCAGATGTGTTGAGACTGGAAAGGAAACCAGCTGTTTGGGGGACCAAAGCTGCTCATCTGTGCACTCCCACACAAGATGCATTGACCACCCTGGGCCGGGCAGCCAACTGGATGTCACGTGGCCATGTGTCCAGAGAAGGGCCTTCTCGGGGCCTCTCAGGCCAATTCAGCTAGAACACTGAGGGCTCAGTCCATACACCAACAGCTTTTCCATTCCCCTCCTGTAGGTGGAATTGGGCAGGACCTGACCAGAAACTCTTCCTTACATTTTTCAGTCACTGTTGAAACCTGAGCCTGGTAGTTGGGGGTGTGTAAGTTCAAATGGGATGCTGGACAAAGAGGGGGCCTTGGGAATGGGGCCTAAACAAGTCTGGGATGTAAGCAATTTCAGGTTCCAAAGCAGCTTCTGGCTGAGTAGCCACAGAAGCAGAGATGCCACGATGGTGGCCACCCCAGACCCAGGAACTCCTGAGGAGTGAAGGGCTTGAGTGACCATGGAAAGATGGACCTTCCAGACCCGTGGCATGGCCCCCAATGACCAGCAGGGAAATTATAGCCCCATCCAGAGGGAAGCAGATTCTGCAGATGCTTATTTAAATATAGCTATCATTTAAATTATGTGACGGAGTGGTGTTGACAGACCCCCCTCAGGATTTGCTGTCTCAGCTCTGGGAGGTAAGCCCCACCTCCCAGCTGCAGGCAGAAATGGGCCAGAAGGAGGGAAAAACAATGGAGAGGGGGGAATAGCTGCTGTCTCTATTTTCTGGAGAAGGTATTTACAATGATGGGGAGTGGTGAGCAGTTGTTTGGAATAAGCTAAGACCTTTGTTTGTGTGCTCCATTAGGTAAACACTTCTGGGCTGCACTTCCCAACTGTGATTCTTTCATCTGGTGATGGCCAGGAAACAACTCCCAGGGCTCCTGGGCAATGGGGAATGACTGCAGGAGCCCTACCCACCCCTGCAGGCTGTTCTCCGGCCTCTGAGTTTCAGTCCACGCAGGTCACCTCATGCCAGACCTGCCTCCTACTGATGCCATGCTGGGGTGCTGGGGTGCTGGAGTGCAGCAAACCCCTCTTCTGCCTGGCTGGCATTACCTACGCCCTCCCCACACTCTTCATGGCTGACCTGGAGTTTTCTAGACTCCACTAGGTCATGGCTGTTATGACCTGAATTGTGTTTCCCCAAAATGCATATGTTGAAGTCCTAATCCCCAAAGTGACTGTATTCAGAAGCCTTTAGGGAGGTAATTAAGGTTAATACAATGACCTTTGGCCCTTTGAGCTCCTGGAAGTGGAACCAAGCTTGGAACCTAAGTCCTCCCTGTGCTCCTCCATAGGGGTCCAGCATGACCACGCAGAGGGAAGGAGGTAGCACTCACCCCCCTGGTCTAGGCCACATCGGTGAACCTCACATTTTGTGGCCTCCTCTTCTGCTTATAGTCAATACAAATCTTTTTTAATTTGCAGTCACCCTGCGGCTCCTATGGGTGACCTAACCATTGCCGCCACCCAGGCATGGCATGTACAGGGTCATCCCAAGCTGAGGCCCATATGCTTGCTTGTTTTGGTGTGAGGATCCCCAGATAATGGTGATCTTTAGGGGCCCAAAGCCCCCAGGCAATCTCCTCCCATCCCCTCTGGTACTAAGCCTCGAGACCACTCCCCTAGAGTTCTGAGGTCCCAACTCAGGGCCTGTGCTTCCTACTTCTCAGGCTGGGTGGATGGGTGAGAAATTGTAGCATCTGACAGGTTGGTCAAGGCTAAACCCCAAATGTGGTGGGGGAGGCGAGGCCTCAGGTCACTGAGGATTTCCTAAGCCCCAGTGGAGTAAAAAAACCTAACTGGGAAACAAAGCTGGGATACTGGACAGACTGGCATCTACTGCCAGGAGGTACATGCTGTGGCCTTTTGCCTTGGTAGTACATGGCTCCTGCTCTCCAGGTGTTTAGCACTTAAGCCACATGCCTGTCCTGGCTGGACCATGTGGTCCCTAAAGCTAGCTCACGGCCATTGTTGTCTCTGATTCTCCTTGTGAGAGTATGCCCATGTTCAGACAATACCAAGTCTCTGAAAGAGGAAATGGCTCTTCCATCGTCCCTGTAATGGGTGAATTGTGCTCCCCCCCCTTCAAGATATGCCCAACTGGAACATAATGTAACATTATTTGGTATGAGGGTCATTGCAGATATCATTGAGGTAAGATTCGGATGTGCCCTAAGGCCAGTGACAATTGTCCTTATAAGAGACAGAAAAGGAGAAAACACTGAGACACACAGGGAAAACGCCACATGGAGATGAAGGCCGAGATTGGCACTGTGCATCTGTCAGGATTGCTGTTCGTTGGCAAGGATTGTTGGCAGCTGTCAGAAGCCAGAAGAGAGGTATGGAGAGGGATTCTCCCTCCAAAAACCCAGAAACACCTCCTGCTCACACCTGGATTTGGGACTTCAGCCTCCAGAACTGGGAGAGAACTCATTTCAGTTGTGTTAAGCCACCCAGTTAGTGGTCATTTGTAACGGCCCCCTTAGGAAACTAATACTGTCATTTCGCTAGTAGGTCCAACACCATGGCCAGATCCTGGCTTTCCAGCTTTCTCGTCTGTTCTCACACCTCCAAATGCACTCCTGCTCAGAACAGACAGGGATTGTCCCTCCTTTGTCCTGGAGCCAGAGGTCAAAAGGTTGGGGCAGGGGCCCTGGAGACAGACATGGGGATCATCTCCAAACACCATACACAACCCAGCCTGAGGGCTTTGGCCACTGTCCTCAGGCACTTCTCCCACTACCAACCCTGCCTACAAAAGACCCTGAGAGGGGTGTCTGGGTGGCACAGCCAGTTAAGCGTCAGACTTATGATTTTGGCTCAAGTCATGATTTCACAGTTTGTGAATTCGAGCCCTGTGTCAGGCTCCATGCTAGCAGTGCAGAGCCTGCTTGGGATTCTCTCTCTTTGCCCCTGGCCTGCTCATGCTCTCTAAATACATACATACATACATAAAAAGTTAAAAAAAAAAAAAAAAGGGTGCCTGGGTGACTCAGTTCAGCGTCTGACTTCGGCTCAGGTCATGATCTCACGGTTCGTGGGTTCGAGCCCCACGTCGGGCCCTGTGCTGACAGCTCAGAGCCTGGAGCCTGCTTCAGATTCTGTGTCTCCCTCTCTCTCTGACCCTCCCCTGCCCACGCTGTATCTCTCTCTCAGAAAAAAAAAAAAAATTTTAAAAAAAGAGAGAGAGAGAGACCCTGAGAAAGTAGAGAGCTCCTTCCTGGCCTGTCCCCTCAGGCAGCTCAACCTGTAGACCCTCTGTGTTCCACCTCTGCAGAGAATCCTATAGAGGTCACTTTTAGGCAACAGGCTTGAGCAATGGAAACTTGAGCAAGACAAAAGGGCCCACAGTGACCATCGGGCTGAATGCAAACAGACTCATTAAGCAGCTGCCTCAAAATGGCCATAAGCCCTCACTGACCAATGGGCTACTTACAGTCTGTCACAGTTACCAAAAAAGGGAAAATTCCATCCGCTCTCATGCCTCCTCACCCCACCTTATAACTATAGGTGCCCCCCACCACCTCCGTGTGGCCAACAGTCTCTCCTTCCCTGTCCTGCCGGCTGCTCCTTTGCAGTGTATTCAGTAAACTTCTAACTCCTTTGTTCTGTCTTGGGTGAACTCTTTTTCCACCCACTACCGACGTCCACCCAATCAGGATGCCCCACAAATCTCTACACCACTACCCCCATAAACACACTCAGTTCACTTAAAGCTCGCAGAAAGCAGGAGAGAAAGAAGAAACAGCCCTTTCTTGACACCTCCCCCCCTCCCCATTTACAACCACCCCCTCCTTCTCCTTCCCCATCTAGCTCCCAGGAAGGGCCGCCTGCCCTTGCAGTCTCCTCCCTCAGTGCCCACTTCCTTTATGTCCAGGTCATCCTGGCTCTGGCTGGAAGCCAAAGGCCATGGCCCACCCTGACAGCCTCTGACATGGCTACCTGTCCCTCCTGACGGTCCCCTCCTCCCCTGGCTTCTGTGACAGGTGTGGCCTGCTACAACCAGTTTGAAATTAATTCCCCAAGGCAGTTTTATGTTTTCTCAGCAGGCGTGTCTTTCCTCCAGATGTTTCTAGAGCTTCTCTGAATTGCCTTCAGGTTTTCCTGCAAAAGCAGTGTACTTTGAGTTCCAAGCAGGATAATGATGCACTGTTACACCTCTCTTTTTACCCATTTGCTTAAAATTTCCCCAGAGTGAAATCTACCCTCAAAGGATGAATTTATCCCAAAGTCCTGAAAATGGTTCTCAGCAATGCACACATATTGGGAGGCTTGGATTGTGTGCAGAATTGTGTGCAGGAGGCTCCTTTGCAAGGGGTGGGGTGACACCAGCTGGGTGTGCAGACCCAGGATTTAGAAGCCAAGGCTTTTGGCACCCCTTGGACGATTGATTTATCTTACTGAAGCTCACTTTCCTCACCTAGAAAATAAGGATAAATAAGGATTTAGTTAGACACTGACTAGGAAGACCGATGACCATTATTTAAGCCTCTGGCACGTTAGGGGCGTCTGAGTGGCTCAGTCGGTTGAGCGTCCAACTTTGGCTCAGGTTATGATCTCATGATCTCATGAGTTCCAGCCCTGCATCAGGCTCTCTGCTGACAGCTCAGAGCCTGAAGCCTGCTTCAGATTCTGTGTGTGTGTGTGTATGTGTGTATGTGTGTGTGCGCGTGCCTGCCCCTCCCTCCCTTACACTCTCTCTCTCTCAAAAAATAAGTATTAAAAATTTTTTTTATTTAAAAAAACAAACCTCAGGCACTTTATGTTGGAGTCCCTTTCTTCAGCTCATCCTTGCTGTCCCCATGTCCCCACCAAGAGATGTGCACTTGTTTCTCAGAGGTCCCCAGTGCTGGGTAGTTGAAGCAGGAAGCTGGACAAGGGTTATTGCTTTCTGTGGATGGGGACTTGGACACTGAGTGATAAGAGGGACCATGTCATGAGCTCTTACCATATGCCAGGCCCTGCCCTTGGGATGTTTACAGTTTCCAGGTCAGCAGACACTGGAATGCATCGTTACTGTTTATTAGCCATGTGATTTCCATGTGCCAAAGACTTTGAAGAGAAATGTGGTGTGCAGGGAACATGAAATAGGGTGGGGCCCTGTTACTTAGTCCCTCCAGCACCCTAACGGGCATGGGAGTATTGTTCACAGAAGAACTGGAGCCACAGAGAGGTTGAGAAACATGCTTGAGGTCACATAGCTAGTGGCTGTCTGAACCAGGGCTCAAGCCCAAGTCTGGGAACCCCCAGAAATGGTGGCACATGAGAAGCAGCAGCTCACCATTCCCTTCTCACTGGCCTCAGTTTTCCTGACTGTGTCCTAAGAGGGTCTGATTACATCTGATCTATTCTGGACAAGACAGATGCCTTGTCTGGAATGGACCTCTACCTGTATCTCTTCTGAGTCTTCTGCAAGGCCAGCTGGGCCATCCCAAGGAGCTTTCGGGGTTTCAGGCTGTGGTCACCAGTACATGGTTCCCTCCTGGAGCGAGCAGCATGGCTGTGGAAGGCCAACAGCCCATCTCTGCATGCAGACACATCATTGCTCAGCTGACAGTTGCATATTTCCTGGGACCCAGAGCTTCCCTGGCTCTGAGGGATGCACGTCAAGAATCTCAGACTCCACGCCCTGGCACTCAAAGCTGATGGCTTGCTAACTGTTGGGAACAGTTGTTTTCCAATTACAACTTGGCCTATGGCCGATGCTGTTTGATTCCTCCAGCTGTGGTGCAGATGAAGCAGCTGGGCCTGAGTTGGGTAGTCAGTGATTGCAATGGTCATCAAGGTGAGCTGAGTGAGTTAGCGGGAAACCAGCAGCACTGAGCTCAAAGGGCTCCAGGCTGCAGAGCTCAGCTCATCTTAGTGGTGAGACCCTAACATGGGAGGGCCAGGAGGGCCTGACCAGAAGGGCGCTCTCAGCCCACGAATAAATCCTTACAGCATCCCAAACCCAGCCACTCGGTTGCCATAGCCAGATGGAGGTTGGGCCCTGAGAGGGGTGCACACTCTGATAGATGACCTCCTGCACAGGCGGTGAGCCACGTGCTTCCCCGGGTCCTCTTTTGCTTCAGGCCAGCAGCTGCAACAAATGCCTGTTCTTTCTACCCCTCTGGTTCTGGGAGCCAAGGAGGATGAGCAAGGACACAGGATGGAGTATGGATGAAGTTGATGGGACCACGCAGATGCCAGCACTGAGGTCCAGCCACAGACTGGTGTGAAGTCCAGATGGTCCTGTGTACTCCACCCTCAGATCTGTCTCCTCCTCTCTGACCCTGTCACTAGCTCAGACCTTCCGGACTCGCCAACCCCCAGAACCATGAGCAGGCCCCCTGACTGGGGGTTGCCCTCCTGATCCTGTGCATGCCAGGAGGCCAGACCTCTGAAGGCAACCTTGCAGTATGTCACTTCTGTGTCCCAAAAGTGCAGTGACTAGTCGCTGTTCACGCTATTGAACCCAGGTTCCAAGGCCTGGTGGGGAAGACTCTCTCTGCTCTGCCCTTACCCCCACCTCTACATGGGCAGCCATGCTGCCTGCTGCCCTGCTCCTTCGGTCTTTGCTGACGCTTGTTTGCCTTCAGTTCCTTGCTCTTTCTCCTGCTGTTCACTCTCCCGGATGTGCCCTCTCTTTATGGAAACCCTGCTCAAATACCACTGATTCCTCCAGGACACCTTAGCAACTTCTTACCTGACATAGGACCAGTTTACATGGCTTCCTGGGCCAGAGAAGGTTCTTAGAAGCCAGATACCTGGTCAAAGCCATCTCTGCCCCATCCCTATCCCCAGGCACAGGGCTTTGTTCCACAGGCCTGGTTGTTGCTCAGGAAATAGCAGCAGCCTTCTGCTTGGTCAAAAATGGCTCCTTTGCTTTGGAATTTCAATGGAAGAACATCTATTTCAGTAGTTTTGGCTCATTAAAAGTACTTTGCTAGGTCCTGGGGTGTTCTTAGGTACTTTGTTTCTAGTGTTAGAGGATAAAATTTAAAATTCAATTTTAAGGGGTGCCTGGGTGGCTCAGTCGGTTAAGCATCCGACTTCGGCTCAGGTCATGATCTCATGGTTCATGGGTTTGAGCCCTGTGTCAGGCTCTGTGCTGACAGCTAGCTCAGAGCCTGGAGGCTGCTTCACCTTCTGTGTCTCCCTCTCTCTCTGACCCTCCCCTGCTCACGCACTCATGTTCTCTCTCTCAGAAATAAAAAAGCATTTTAAAAATCTAAAATTAAATTTTAAAATGAAAAAAAGTAAAATTATGACCTTTATATGAATATAAAATAAACAATTTATAACAGAAACAATCTGTTAATTAATTAAACGAGGTTGCCTGTAGGATGTTACTCTCAGGAGCACTTGGATGGCTCAATGAGTTGTGTCTGGCTCTTGATTTTGGCTCAGGTTCGTGAGGTTGAGCCAATTTCTGGCAGTGCTGAGCCTGCTTGGGATGTTCTCTCTCTCTTTCTGCCCCTCCCCAGCTCGCTCTCTCTCTCTCTCAAAATAAATACACTTTAAGAGAAAAAAAGATGTTATTATTGTTTCAAAGTAGATCCAAAGGTCAGACACTTAAAGATCAGAAATATTGAAATAAACTTGCAAATGGAGGCAAAATTGACTTTTCCACTGTAGGGGAGGGTTGTCCTTAGATAAGAACCATTTGCATTGCTATCAGTTTTCTACAATTTACAGAGTTGTAAAAGAGCTCAAAGATAATAAAAGGCTCAGAGCCACCACAAAATCAGGACCACACAACCTAGAAGGGTATGATCCAAGGATGCATAGTTTTCCATTGGAGAATCCAGGACTCTTTTTTGCTTCATGCAATTTTCCATCCACTAACAGCTCACAGCTGGAGACAACCCAAATGTCCATCAGTAGGAAAATGGATCGAGTATGTGTTTACATTGTATGGTAAATTCATACAATGGAACACTATACAGTAACCAAAGTGATATTAATTTTGCATGCCACAGGTATATGCAACAAGATGGATTAATCTCATAGACCTAATGTTGAGTGAAAGGAGGCAGAAGAATAGAAAATAAATAGTACTATTTTTAAAGAAAAGAATGAAGGTTTCCACTGCAATCTGAAAGTAGAACGTTTCTATGATATCTTTCCTTTCTTTCTCTTTCTCTCTCTCTCTCCCTTCCTCCCTCCCTTCCCCCCTCCCTTCCTTCTTTCCTCCCTCCCTTCCTACCTTCCTTCCTTCCTTCTTTCCTCCCTACCTTCCTACCTTCCTTCCTTGCTTCCTTCCTTTCTTCCTTCCTTTCTTTCAATTTGAGAGAGAGAGAGAAGCATGAGTGAAGGAGAGGGGCAGAGAGAGAGAGAAAGAGAAAGAGAATCCTAAGCAGGCTCCATACTCAGCACAGAGCCTGACCCAACGTAGGGCTCAATCCCATGCCTCCGGGATCATGATCTGAGCTGAAATCAAGAGTCTGATGCTCGACCAGCTGAGCCACCCAGATGCCCTTCTATGAAATCTTTAATACACTGAAGCGCATAAAGCAAAGAAGCAATTAATTAGTTAATTAATTAATTAATATGGAAACATTTTTGCATGCTCCCACACCCCAAAAATAACCTCTTAGGCCTTTCTTATGCCTCAGGACACATCTTGCTAATGGATGCACAAAATAAACTGAGATAAAGCAGAGATGCTTACGGACAGAGTTCAAACCTGTGGCAGTGTGATGCTGGGATGCTGAGGGTACTTCCCACGGAAGGAGTTTGGCAGTGAGCTCAGAGGGCTCACCTCCTCCATAACTACTTGCTGCAAAACAATGTTAGTTTTGCTTTTCACCTTTCTTCATAAAGTCAAAAATATTCTTTGAATTTATTTAGGTTAGCAAAAACAGGTCCTGATGTATGTCTTTTGTAAATGTGAAGTGGCATAGTACAAACTTTCAAAAAGCAGGGAATACCCATACAGACTTGAAGGAGGCTGAGTAATGGCTCTCAAAGCTATGAATGAGGTCCTAAACCCTGGAATGTGTAAAGGTTATCTTATTTGGAAAAAGGGTCTTTGCAGATGTGATAATTTAAGGATCTTGCGATGGGGATTATCCTGGATTATTCAGATGGACCCTAAATGCCATCACAAGTGTCTTCATAGCAAGGGTCAGGAGGAGACTCTGTCTCTCTGTCTCTCTCTCTCTCTCTCTCTCACACACACACACACACACACACACAAGAAAAGGCTATAGACAGAGGCAGAGATTGGAGTGATGTAGCCACAAGCAAGGGACCACCAAGGAATGTATGCAGCCAACAGATGTTAGAAAAAGCAGGGAGTGGATTCTCCCACTGGGGAACCTCAGAGCCACCAACATCTCAATGTCTGATTTCTAGCCTCCAGAACTCTGAGACAATACATTTCCATTGTTTTAAGCCACCAAGGTTGCAGTAATCTGTTACAGCAGGCTTAGGAAGCCAAAACAATATGATTCCATTTATTGAAAAACTCAAAATCAGTCCATATGAATCCTGAGTTAGATGTCAGAATGGTGGTTAACTTTGATAAAGATGTAATGACGAGGGGTGGGCAATGGCAAACTGCTAAAGTCCTGTATTTTAACCTTCGCCTTTTGTCATTTCATTGAGTTGCACATTTATTTTGTGTCCTTTAATATAAAAAATTATCTTTTAACAGCATATGTGGCTTGTCAGTATTAGAAGGGTGATGGTAGGTGCCTGGTCCAGACAGTTTTCTTCTGTTTCTGCCATTTGCAGGCTTGGGGAAGTGACATAACCTCTTTGAGCCTCAATTTTCTCCTTTGTACAGTTCTTACAGGGCTGCTGTGAGTATCTAAGTGATGTGGAGTCCTTTTTGCACCGTAAATGCCTAAACAAAAGCAATATTAATGCTCTCTCGAGTTTGCCAGGCATTTCCTGGGTGTGAGCATTGTGCGAAATCTTCCTCATGCATTATCCCACTTATTTCCCCATAACAGCACCCATTTTGTAGACAAAACAGAAACGCAAAGACAGACAATTAGTAAGTGTTGAAACCAGGATGAAAACTCAGGCTGTCTAGTTGTGAGGACCATGACCTTCGTCTTACACTAGGGCTGACTGATTATCTCCAGAGTATTAAAACATCATGGTTCTTCTGGTTTAAATAGAAAAGCATAAGCCAGTATGCATAGTGGGCTACCATTTATGTTTTAAAAAAGAGAGAGAAGCAAAATAACATATCTTTTTAAAATATTTATTTATTTTTGAGAGAGAGCGAGCTTGAGCAGGGGAGGGGAAGAGAGACAGGGGGACAGAGGATCTGAAGTGGGCTCTGTGCTGACAGCAGAGAGTCAGTCCTATGTGGGGTTCGAACTCGCAAACCATGAGACCATGCCCTGAGCTGAAGTCAGACGCTTAACTGAGTGGGCCATCCAGGTGCTCTAGAACATATCTATTTATTTTTTATATTTGTTTATATTCATTAAGTATCTCTAGAAGGATATCTAGAAACTGAATACAACTAGATGCATTTGGGAAGAGGAAATATAGGAATGGATGCCTTTTGAAATTAAAATTCTGAAATAGAATTAAAACAAATAAGTGAATTATACCAACAACTTTATGTCAACGATTTTGAAAACATCAATAAAACAGCCGTTTTCCCGCAAAAAAATATAACTTAGCAAAGATGCCATTGGAAGAAGTAGAAATTCTGTCTTGGGGTGCTTGGCTGGCTCAGTCTGTAGAGCAAGCAACTCTTAATCTGTGTAGTGAAATCAAGCCCCATGTTGGGTATAGAGACTAAAAAAAAAATCTGTATCTAGAACCATTAAAGAAATGGAATGCTTAGTTTATTTTATTTATTTTATTTTATTTGTATTTTTTATTTTCTTTCTGCTTTGTTTTATTTTTTAAATTTTTTAAATTTTTATTTATTTATTTTTTTACAAATAGTTTATTGTCAAATTAGTTTCCACATAACACTCAGTGCTCATCCCCACAAGTGCCCTCCTCCATGCCCATCCCTCCTCCCCCCCACATCCATCAGTCCTCAGTTTTTGTCAGCATGAATGCTTAGTTTAAAATCAGCATCTTACCCCCTGAAAAGTCTCACAACAAACAAAACCAAAGAAAAATACCAGGTCTGGACAATTTTTACAGGCAACCTTAGCAAACATTGAAAAGAAGAGAGAAAGCTGCTTATACATAATCTTCCAGATAAAGAAGAAAACAGAAGTCGCCTCAACTCATTATGACCTTATTATAAATTTAATCCCAAACCAGACAAGGACAGTACAAGAAAGCAAAAGTAAGGGCACTGGGCAGCTCAGTGGGTTGAGCGTGGGACTCTTGATTTCAGCTCCCAGGGTCAAGGAATGGAGCCCGTGTTGGGCTCTATGCCAAGCATGGACCCTGTCTCTCTCTCTCTCTGACCCTCTCCCCCTCTCGTGCTCTCTCTCTAAAACAGAAAATAAATAAAAGAAGAAAGCAGAAAGTAAAGACCAACGTCGTTTATGGACATAAATGCTAAATAAAATATTAGTGAACAGTCCAGTGATGTATTAAAAATTTATCAAGTCCAATTTTTCCTGGGAAACTAAGATGATGCAATAAAAATTTATTATTGTAGGTCAAGCCAAGGAAAAGGCTTGTATGATAATAGTGATCTAACAGAACTTCCTTGATAAAAGATATTGAGCTTCATGTTTTGGTTGCTCACTTGTTTAGTGTCTGTGTTTCCTGCTGCAAGGGGAGCGCCAGGAGGGCAAGGCTTGTGTTTTTATCACTACTGTCTAGCTCATGCCTAGCACCGTCCTTGGTACACTGTATATGTGCTGCGTGAAAGGTGGACCTTTGGGCTGAGGTAAGGCTTTGGGATGAGGGAGGTCTACACTCATCACCCCACCGCACCAAATGCAGCACTCAGGAACATCTACTATCCCGAGCTCTAGCGGAAAACCCGACTCGTCAGTAGCAGCTGCCTGAGCCTTTTTTTGTGGCTGGCCAGGTGAATCGGCGCCTGCGCTACCCAGAGACCGGAGGGACCCGAGTGACCCGAGTGATGTGGGCGGGGTCTTCGGCGCCTGCGCAGCTAAGGAACATGGGTGGGGCCTTACGGCGCCTGCGCAATTGTCAGCTGCTGTGTGGGGCGGACCAGGGGCGGGCCGAGGGCGGGGGCCGCGAGGGAGGCAGGGCGGGCCGGGCGAACGGCGCCGCGGGGTTGGCTACTGCCCTGAGGCCGGACTCAACGGATTCGGGCCGCGCCACCGGGCGAGCTCGCCGCCCGGCCCCATCCCGGAGCCAGCGAGCGAGCGAGGCGGCGCCGCGCGGTAAGAGCCGGGGCCGGGTTCCCTCAGTGTGCGCT
>NW_027527921.1:0-14618 GCF_008692635.1 Crocuta crocuta | reverse complement strand
CACACACACACACACACACACACACAAGAAAAGGCTATAGACAGAGGCAGAGATTGGAGTGATGTAGCCACAAGCAAGGGACCACCAAGGAATGTATGCAGCCAACAGATGTTAGAAAAAGCAGGGAGTGGATTCTCCCACTGGGGAACCTCAGAGCCACCAACATCTCAATGTCTGATTTCTAGCCTCCAGAACTCTGAGACAATACATTTCCATTGTTTTAAGCCACCAAGGTTGCAGTAATCTGTTACAGCAGGCTTAGGAAGCCAAAACAATATGATTCCATTTATTGAAAAACTCAAAATCAGTCCATATGAATCCTGAGTTAGATGTCAGAATGGTGGTTAACTTTGATAAAGATGTAATGACGAGGGGTGGGCAATGGCAAACTGCTAAAGTCCTGTATTTTAACCTTCGCCTTTTGTCATTTCATTGAGTTGCACATTTATTTTGTGTCCTTTAATATAAAAAATTATCTTTTAACAGCATATGTGGCTTGTCAGTATTAGAAGGGTGATGGTAGGTGCCTGGTCCAGACAGTTTTCTTCTGTTTCTGCCATTTGCAGGCTTGGGGAAGTGACATAACCTCTTTGAGCCTCAATTTTCTCCTTTGTACAGTTCTTACAGGGCTGCTGTGAGTATCTAAGTGATGTGGAGTCCTTTTTGCACCGTAAATGCCTAAACAAAAGCAATATTAATGCTCTCTCGAGTTTGCCAGGCATTTCCTGGGTGTGAGCATTGTGCGAAATCTTCCTCATGCATTATCCCACTTATTTCCCCATAACAGCACCCATTTTGTAGACAAAACAGAAACGCAAAGACAGACAATTAGTAAGTGTTGAAACCAGGATGAAAACTCAGGCTGTCTAGTTGTGAGGACCATGACCTTCGTCTTACACTAGGGCTGACTGATTATCTCCAGAGTATTAAAACATCATGGTTCTTCTGGTTTAAATAGAAAAGCATAAGCCAGTATGCATAGTGGGCTACCATTTATGTTTTAAAAAAGAGAGAGAAGCAAAATAACATATCTTTTTAAAATATTTATTTATTTTTGAGAGAGAGCGAGCTTGAGCAGGGGAGGGGAAGAGAGACAGGGGGACAGAGGATCTGAAGTGGGCTCTGTGCTGACAGCAGAGAGTCAGTCCTATGTGGGGTTCGAACTCGCAAACCATGAGACCATGCCCTGAGCTGAAGTCAGACGCTTAACTGAGTGGGCCATCCAGGTGCTCTAGAACATATCTATTTATTTTTTATATTTGTTTATATTCATTAAGTATCTCTAGAAGGATATCTAGAAACTGAATACAACTAGATGCATTTGGGAAGAGGAAATATAGGAATGGATGCCTTTTGAAATTAAAATTCTGAAATAGAATTAAAACAAATAAGTGAATTATACCAACAACTTTATGTCAACGATTTTGAAAACATCAATAAAACAGCCGTTTTCCCGCAAAAAAATATAACTTAGCAAAGATGCCATTGGAAGAAGTAGAAATTCTGTCTTGGGGTGCTTGGCTGGCTCAGTCTGTAGAGCAAGCAACTCTTAATCTGTGTAGTGAAATCAAGCCCCATGTTGGGTATAGAGACTAAAAAAAAAATCTGTATCTAGAACCATTAAAGAAATGGAATGCTTAGTTTATTTTATTTATTTTATTTTATTTGTATTTTTTATTTTCTTTCTGCTTTGTGTTTTATTTTTTAAATTTTTTAAATTTTTATTTATTTATTTTTTTACAAATAGTTTATTGTCAAATTAGTTTCCACATAACACTCAGTGCTCATCCCCACAAGTGCCCTCCTCCATGCCCATCCCTCCTCCCCCCCACATCCATCAGTCCTCAGTTTTTGTCAGCTGGAATGCTTAGTTTAAAATCAGCATCTTACCCCCTGAAAAGTCTCACAACAAACAAAACCAAAGAAAAATACCAGGTCTGGACAATTTTTACAGGCAACCTTAGCAAACATTGAAAAGAAGAGAGAAAGCTGCTTATACATAATCTTCCAGATAAAGAAGAAAACAGAAGTCGCCTCAACTCATTATGACCTTATTATAAATTTAATCCCAAACCAGACAAGGACAGTACAAGAAAGCAAAAGTAAGGGCACTGGGCAGCTCAGTGGGTTGAGCGTGGGACTCTTGATTTCAGCTCCCAGGGTCAAGGAATGGAGCCCGTGTTGGGCTCTATGCCAAGCATGGACCCTGTCTCTCTCTCTCTCTGACCCTCTCCCCCTCTCGTGCTCTCTCTCTAAAACAGAAAATAAATAAAAGAAGAAAGCAGAAAGTAAAGACCAACGTCGTTTATGGACATAAATGCTAAATAAAATATTAGTGAACAGTCCAGTGATGTATTAAAAATTTATCAAGTCCAATTTTTCCTGGGAAACTAAGATGATGCAATAAAAATTTATTATTGTAGGTCAAGCCAAGGAAAAGGCTTGTATGATAATAGTGATCTAACAGAACTTCCTTGATAAAAGATATTGAGCTTCATGTTTTGGTTGCTCACTTGTTTAGTGTCTGTGTTTCCTGCTGCAAGGGGAGCGCCAGGAGGGCAAGGCTTGTGTTTTTATCACTACTGTCTAGCTCATGCCTAGCACCGTCCTTGGTACACTGTATATGTGCTGCGTGAAAGGTGGACCTTTGGGCTGAGGTAAGGCTTTGGGATGAGGGAGGTCTACACTCATCACCCCACCGCACCAAATGCAGCACTCAGGAACATCTACTATCCCGAGCTCTAGCGGAAAACCCGACTCGTCAGTAGCAGCTGCCTGAGCCTTTTTTTGTGGCTGGCCAGGTGAATCGGCGCCTGCGCTACCCAGAGACCGGAGGGACCCGAGTGACCCGAGTGATGTGGGCGGGGTCTTCGGCGCCTGCGCAGCTAAGGAACATGGGTGGGGCCTTACGGCGCCTGCGCAATTGTCAGCTGCTGTGTGGGGCGGACCAGGGGCGGGCCGAGGGCGGGGGCCGCGAGGGAGGCAGGGCGGGCCGGGCGAACGGCGCCGCGGGGTTGGCTACTGCCCTGAGGCCGGACTCAACGGATTCGGGCCGCGCCACCGGGCGAGCTCGCCGCCCGGCCCCATCCCGGAGCCAGCGAGCGAGCGAGGCGGCGCCGCGCGGTAAGAGCCGGGGCCGGGTTNGGCCCGCGCCTGCCCCTTCCCCCACTGGGGGGGCCCCCCAGCCCGTCCCGCGCCTGCGCTGTCCTCTTCCCGGGCTCCTAGGCCGACCCTTGGGTCCGCGGCCGCTCCTGTCTGTTATTGAGNCAGAACCCTGGTCCCCTTCTCCCGGCGGAGGGAGACAGCGCTGCCTAGAGTTCCGAGAACGCGGCTCGGAGAGCAGGGCAGCGGGGGCCGGGCCCTGGGCCTCCTGTGGGCTCTGCTTCCGCCGGGGCACGCGCCCACACCCTTGCCCGGCGCCGATGGGAGGTCATCTTTATGCGAGCGGAATGTTTTTTATTTCTTGAGACCTGGCTAATTGCATCTGTTTGGCTCTGAATCTCGTGTTCTGTTGAGGAAATTTTGCGTTTCACTCAATCTGGTCTTTGTGTGGCATAAGTGATTATATTTTTTAAAAAATTTTTTAATGTTTTATTTCTAGGAGAGAGAGAGAGAGCGTGAGCAGGGGAGGGGCAGAGAGAGAGGGAGTCACAGACTGAAACAGGTTCCAGGCTCTGAGCTGGCAGTCAGCACAGAGCCCGACGCGGGGCTCGAACCCATGAACCGCGAGATCATGACCTAAGCGAAAGTCGGACGCTTAACCGACTAAGCCACCGAGGCGCCCCCGTAAGTGGTTATATTTAAGACATAGTTCATTGTTGAGCACCTTCCCTGGAGATGACTGAAAAGTAAATCAGTTTCCACGTAGTTTCAGTCTACTTATGAGACCTAGTAAGAATTCCTGTGATCATTCAAATGTAGAGAGCCTTCATTTGTTAATGCCCTTGATAATTTGCCGGCAAGTATGGGAGGGCAGGAAAAATTCTTATAAACTCGCTGCACTCTGTTGGTTACAGAGAAAAATGTTGTAAAGAGCATCTCAAGCCATTAATAATGTTTCCTAAGTTTACAACAGATTCAGGAAACTGAAAAATGTTGCAGAGCCCAACAGCCTTTGCTGTAAGCCAGGAAGATGTATCTTGAGATGAAATCAGAGCTTTGTAGATATCAGTAGACATCAGCATAACACATGTGGGTTATGAAATAGTCAAGCCAATACTGACAGGTATATCTGTAAGGAGCAGTAGGGTATTGATTTGGGAAAATTTTTTTTTTGGTAAAGAAATAGCTAGCTGATCCAATAATTTATTTTCCGTCTTAAAATGTCTCCTTCCCCCCTTTTGATTTAGTGTACACCAAGCAGAGCCTTTAAAGACTCAGCAACTTTAGGTAGCTGGAGAATGTTTCTTTTCTTTTCTTTTTTTAAAATATTTTTTATTTATTTTTAGGAGAGAGAGACAGCGTGAGCAGGGGAGGGTCAGAGAGAGAGGGAGACACAGACTCTGAAATTGGCTCCAGGCTCTGAGCTGGCAGTCAGCACAGAGCCCGACGCGGTTCTTGAACCCACGAACCGCGAGATCATGACCAAAGCGAAAGTCGGACGCTCAACCGACTAAGACCCCCAGGCGCCCCAGGTGGAGAATGTTTCTTAATACACTCTAGGTGTGTAGGGATTCTCTTAACATTCATTTTCAGTAAGAAAGTGAATATTGTGTCATAGAAAAACTTTAAACTTGCATTTTTGGGCTGTACACGTACGTCGTATTGTCTTGAAATGGGTTTTCTGTGAAGCAGTTTCTCTTTGGTTTGACCCAGTACGTCTTAATTTCAGATAACTCAGATGATTGTATATTGGTTCAAAATTACTCCCAGGGTTGGGATTTCATAATACCTAAGAGTTGCCATTTAAGTCACATGGCTGATTTGTACGTAGTATTACACCAATTGTCCAGCTCAGTAAAGGACCAGTGAGGGTATCAGCAGGCTAGAGATTCTCTTGGTTTTATGGCTTTGGGCAAGTCCGTTTTCCTTTCTGGACTTTCCTTTCCCTATTTGTAAAGTGCGGGTTGGGGTGGCGGGGGTGAGAGATAGGTGGAGGGGTGGAGGTGAAGAGGAGCTTGAGTTGCCAGTTTTTTGTTCTGGGTTTTTTTTTGAATTTTATTTAATGTTTATTGATTTTTGAGAGAGAGAATGAGCGCAAGTGGGGCAGGGGCAGAGAGGAGAGGGGACAGAAGATCTGAAGCAGGCTCTGTGTGCTGATGGCAGAGAGCCTTATGCGGAGCTAGAACCAGGAGATCATTACACTTAACTGACCAAGCCATGCAGGAGCCCAAGTTACCGGTTTTAACATTTAATGTATCCTTGTCAACAGAGTCCTCTTCAGCTCTTGGTAGCACTGGGTCTCCTCACCGATTCCGTGACATTGTTTATGGTCCCTCTGCAAAAACAGGGAGTTGATGAGAACATATCTTGGAGACTCTTGGTCAGACTCCTGAAATGGAGTGTTGAATGGCTCTTGGCATATTGAGAAAAACAAGGACAATGTGGGGAATTTTTCATTAAGTTTATTCAGTTAAAGGACTGCCCTTTCTAAAAATATGCCATTTTCTTGGTGTTAAAAATTAAATATCTCTTATGAAATGATGGTGCTGGTTAATGGTAATATGTAGTGTTTGTGAATGGCAAATACAGGCTGATTATCTTATCACAATAATATATTTTTAGAAATAAAAAGAGCCTACCAACTATTGTTTTACTATTGTTAGGGAGTTCAGAAAAAATTTCCTGGAGCTTTGGTGCTAAGAAGATTAAAATATAGATTATTTTTTAAGAGTAAATATGAGTTTGTTTTGTGATCATCTGTCCAATTTATTCTTTCCTACTGGATATAAAATGTCAGGGTATTTTTTTGTGTGTGTGCTTGGGCCAACAAAATAAGCCTAAGCAGGGAAATTCCTCCTGGTGGTTGGAATTGTTAGTGGTGAATAGACTAGCTGTTGAGGTAAAGAACCCCCATGGGGTTTCTCTGTCAGCTCAGAAATCTTTTAGTATGTGGCCTTAGTCTTTTGCTGTGAAACAGCCTATCAAGAAATTAGGCTTGCAGATTGAATTTCAGATATGCTAAAGGGAAGAAGTGGCTATGCTTTGTTCCAGAGTGAATGTAGCAGGGGTGCCTGGGTGGCTCATTTGGTTAAATGTCTGACTTCGGCTCACATTATGACGGTTAAACCTCCGATTTTGGCTTAGGTCATGGTGTCACAACTGGTGAGTTCAAGTCCCACATGAGCTCTGTGCTGACAGCTCAGAGCCTGGAGCCTGCTTCAGATTCTTTGTCTCTCTCTCTTTCTCTCTCTCTGCCCCATACCCAACTTGTGCTCTGTCTCTCAAAAATAAATAAACATTAAAAACAAAGCAAAATGAATGTAGCAGATGATCTTTGTATCTGCGAAATCTTTATAAAACTCATTCTGGTCTGCTATTAATAGGACTTAGAGTTATTCTAAGTCTTTTTATTTATTTATTTTTGTATTCACAAAGCTGTAATATGGCAAAATGTATGAAACATAGATTTTAAAAGTGTCTTTTTTTAAAGTTTATTTATTTTGAGAGAAAGTGCCAGCAAGCACACGTACAGGTGCGGGGGGAGGGGCAGAGAGAGGGAGAGAGAATCTCCAGCAGGCTCAGCACTGTCAGCCTCCTGATGTGGGGCTTGAACTCAGGCGGTGAGATCATTACCTGAGCTGAAACCAAGAGTCAGATGCTCAAGTGACTGTGCCATCCAGGTGCCCATCATTTTAAAAGTATCTTAAATTAAAATTATGAATGCAGTCTAATTCTTCATAATACTATTTTCTGTACTCAGAAGACTGCAGTCTCAGCTACCTGTAAGTTCTCCATGTTCAAAACTTGAAAAAAATGTTCATTTCATTTCATTTATTTTAATGTTTATTTATTTTTGAGAGAGAGAGAGGGAGAGTGAGAGAGAGAATATGCATGTAGGGGAGGGTACTGAGAGAGAGGATTTGAGGTGGGATTTGTGCTGAGAGCAAACAGCCCATTGTGGGTCTCGAAGTCACCAACCATGAGATCATGACCTGAGCCGAAGTTGGATGCTTAACCGACTGAGTCACCCAGGCGCCCCCCAAAATTTTTATTTTAAGTAGGCTCCATTCCAGTGTGGGGCTTGAACTCATGACACTGAGATCAGGAGTCACTTGTTCTACCTGCTGAGCCAGCCAGGCTCCCCGTAAGTTCTCCATTTTCAAAGGATAATTTGGTAACCCCCAAAAGGAAATTTATCCCCTAGAAAAGAGTACAGATCCTGTTTCCGGTGTTTTTCCTGGTCTTTTCCCACATCTTTAGTCTTTAGTGTAGTTCTTTTCTGGTTAAATCCAGAGGTTTGTTCCTGCCTCCATATTTCCAAAATATATCTGTTCATCGTCACCCCTCCCAACACTACCCTCACCCCCAATTTTAAGTCCTGAGTGGCTCCCACTGTCTTCATAATCATATTTACTAAGCCTTAGCTTAGGATCCACGGCACCTCATCACTGGGCTCTGGTCTCCACTCTCATCCCTTTCCTCCCCCTTTTTGGTGCTTCACTGAGTTTTGCTGATTAACTCTTGCTCTCTTAACTCTTTCCAGTCTTCATGTTTCCTTCTGCTGGAATGCTCTTTGCTCACTTCATCTGAATTATCTCCTTCAGCCTCAGCTTAGATATTACTTTGCCTTGAAGGGATCTCTTGACCTATCTCCGGCATACTTGTCCAGCTCCTTGTCCAGTTAGGATTTGGTGGCCTGTGTTTTGTCTGTTTACTCCATGAGCCAGTGACATCACAGTGCACAGTAGAGTGTGTGGTTTGACCGAAGGTTGTTACATCTGCTGGGTGTGTTATGTGCTAGGCATGTCGGCACTACCAAGGAAGTAGAGATCTCCTAGTCCTTGCCCTTTGGAGTTTTTCACTCCAGGTGCACATGACCTCTCAGGCCCTGAGACACCTCCCGTTGTACACACCAATTTGCAGAGTCTGTTTAATTGTATCTTAGCGTCTAATTCTGTTTCTCGGAGGAGGGGACTATCTCTAATATCTGTGTTAAAATCTAGAAGCCAGGTGGCCATTACCTTTCTTCCTGGCTCTAGAGAGAATATGCATTTGTTGTGTATTGCTTCCCTTATTCCCCTTGTATACCTTCCACCTTGGTTGTCTTTTGTTTGTTTTTGTTTTAATCTGATGTATTTGGACAGTCAAGGCTTAGAAATCAATATATTAAATTTCAGGTTTGTCTCTTGTGTATGCATGTAACCTAGGGAAAACAAATGATAAAGGAAGGGGCTCTTGTCTGGCTCATTGGGGAGAGAGTGTGATCTTGATCTCAGAGTTGTGAGTTTGAGCCCCATGTTGGGTGCAGAGATTACTTAAAAATAAAATCTTAAAAAAACGATTAAAGGCCCATATTATACTTGTTATCAAAAGAACCGAGGTTATCCAAAGAAAAATTACAAAGACCCTGGTTAAGTTTAAGAAAGAAGCATGAAAAATCTGGCAGCATTGTTAAGATTTGTAAAGAAATACCTGTTAAGGGGCGCCTGGGTGGCTTAGTCGGTTAAGCGTCTGACTTTCGCTTAAGTCATGATCTCGCGGTTCGTGGGTTCGAGCCCCGCGTCGGGCTCTGTGCTGACTGCCAGCTCAGAGCCTGGAGCCTGTTTCAGTCTGTGATTCCCTCTCTCTCTGACCCTCCCCTGCTCACACTGTCTCTCTCTCTCTCTCCTAGAAATAAATAAAACATTAAAAAAAAAAAAGAAAAAAAAGAAATACCTGTTAAAAAATAAAGGTGTCCTTTTCTTCCTTTCTCCCTTCTCATGTTCTTGGTAAAAATCCCAAGTCAGCTATTATTCAGTTGCAACTCTTCTATGGAGAATTCCCGAGACAGCCCAGTGGAGTTGCTTGTTTTCCAGAATAGTCGCAATTGCACACTTTCTCCCAAGAAATACCCCTTTTCTCCTACATAGAAGGCAGCCAGTGTCCTGAGACCCACTCCTTTCTTTCCCTAGAAGCTTCTTCTTATGGTTTGGTTTTACCCTACCAGGCTCAAGGGTCAAGAATGCTTGAGAATCAACAGTGGGAACTGTTGGATTTTCTTCTTGTACACTTTTCTTTTTAAATATTAGTGGTTTTGAGCCAGTTTTAAAGATATATATGNTTGAGAAGAAAGTAAATTCCCTGCCCTCAGGATGTAAAGTTCTAAACATATTCGTCAGATCCATCTGGTCCAGTGTGTCTTTCAAGTCCATTTTTTCTTAAAGATATATTTTTAAAAAATATTTTTATTTATTTTTGAGAGCAAGAGAGAGCATGCAAGCGAGCAGTGGAGGGGCAGAGAGAGAGGGAGACACAGAATCCAAAGCAGGCTCCAGGCTCTGAGCTCTCAGCACAGAGTCTGACGCAGGGCTTGAACTCACAAACTGCAGGATCATGACCTGAGCAGGAGTTGGAGGCTTAACCAACTGAGCCATCCAGACACCCCTAGGCCAGTCTTAAACCTTCTCTCTCATGTTCTTTCTTGTTTACCCTTTCTGATGTGTTTTCTGCAAACTCCATTGAATCTTTACAGTTAGCCAGGTTTGCTGTCTCTCCCTTGTTACAAATTTCCTGCTGGACTCTGCAACCCGAGCTCCTTCATTTTTATTCTTTATGCTCTCCTCATTGTACACTTATTCAGCCTGACTCAGTCCCCCCACGCAAAGCCTGCAGCCTTGCATGTTTTTAGTCCGTTTTGTTTTGTTTTTGTTTTTCTAAGTAAGCTGCGTGCCCAGCGCAGAGCCCACCATGGAGCCAGAACTCACAACCGTGAGATCAAGACATAACCTGAGATCGAGTCAGATGCTTAATGGACTGAGCTACCCAGGCACCCTTAGTCTTTCTTTGTTTTTTTATCTCTTCCTTGCTTCAGTGCTTGTCTCCCTCTTCCATACTCTATTCTTTAACATTCTTTATCATTTCATGTGTTCATTTGAACGCAGAAATAGCTGAGTGCATATATTCATTTGAATATGTGAATCATGTAGTCATGTATTCATTTGCAAACATGTATATTTCTTTTAAAATAACAAGTTTGTTGAGATAGAATTCATACACCATAAAGTGCACCCTTTTCGAAGTGTACACTTAAGTGGTTTTAAGTATATCCATAGAGTTGCACATTGATCACCACTCTCTAATTTCAGAACATTTTCATCACCTTAGAAAGAAGCCTTGTTCCCTTGTTTGTTTTTTTTTTTTTTAAATGTTTAGTTATTTTTGAGAGACAGAGACAGAACGCGAGTCAGGGGGTTGGGGAGAGGACAGAGAGAGGGAAACACAGAATCTGAAGCAGGCTCCAGGCTCCGAGCTGTCAGCACAGAGCCCGGGTGGGACTCGAACTCACCGTAAGATCATCACCTGAGCTGAAGTCTGATGCTTACCTGATTGAGCCACCAAGGCGCCCCAAGAAGCCTTGTTCTGATTAATAGTCACTTCCATTCTCCATTTCCTGCAGCCCCAAAAATCTCTAATCTACTTTCTGTTTTTATGGATTTACCTACTCTGGATATTTCATGTAAGTGGAATCATACAAATTGTGGTCATTTGTCTGTCTTCCTTCATTTAGCATAATCTTTTTAAGGGTTGTCCATGTTATAACATTTACTGGCACTTCATTCCTTTAATGGCCAAATAATAGTTTATATTTTGTTGATGGACATTTGGTTTTTTTCTACTTCTGATGACTATGAATAATGCTGCTGTGAACATTCATGTACAGGTTTCTTTGTGGATGAATATTTTCAGTTCTCTTGGGTGTGCCCTTCGGATTCACTGCCTGGGTCATGTGGTAGCTATGCTAAACTTTTTGAGGAACCACCAAACGTTTCCAAAGCTGCATCATTTTACATTCCCACTAGCAGTGTATGAGGGTTTCAAATTCTCCCCTTCTCATCAATGTAGGGGTTTTGGAGGATACTTTTAAAAAATAGATGGAATATTTTTGACATGTTCGCATCTTGTTTTCTTTTTCTTTTTAATGTTTATCCACTCATTTTGAGAGAGAGAGAGAGAGAGAGAGAGAGAGAGAGAGAAAGCACGCGAGCAGGGGAGGGGCAGAGAGAGAAGGAGACAGAATCCCAAGCAGGCTCCACACTTTCAGCTAAGAGCCTGATGTGGGGCTCAATTTCATGAACCATGAGATCCTAATCTGACCCGAAATCAAGAGTTGGATGTTCAACTGACTGAGCTACCCAGGTGCCCCATGCTTCTTGTTTTCTTCACTTAATACTTCTGGAAGTTTCATTAAATTAGCTGGTATGGGTAGTTCAGTTGGTTAAGCATCTGACTTTTGGTTTCAGCTCAGGTAATTATCTCACGGTTTGTGAGCTTGAGCCCCTTATAGGGCTCTGTGCTGACAGTATGGAGCCCGCTTGGGATTCTCTCTCCCCTTTCTCTCTGCCCCTTCTTCTCTAAATAAATAAATAAACTTAAAAAAAAAATTAGCTGGTATCACTCTTACTTGTGATTAAAGGTCTTCATAGTAATATTCCATAATAAAAATACAGTACTTATTCAAGGCAGGAGATATTTGTTTATTTATTTATTTTATTTTTCCTTTTCTTAGTAAACTCTTAAGTCCAACACGGGACTCAAGTCACATACTCTACCGACTGAGCTAACCAGGCGTTCCATCAATTTAGATATCTTTTAAGTCTATTAAGTACCAGGTACTGTTCTAGGCTCTGGGGCAACAGCACTGAACAAAATAAACTCCCCTGTACTCAGAATTCTACTTTCTGGTGGGGAACTTAGGAAATAAATAATGTAGATAGGATTTTACCAGTGCAGTTTGTGTCTGTGGCAATTTTCTGAGTAGTGTATATGAAGTACCAAAGGCTAGATTATCCTAAACGTTACAAGTTATTGTAAGTCAGTAATAGTATTACTCACCTTGCAGGTGAAAGTAGATACTTTCATAAAGGAGAATATAGACAACAACCAGCTGGCTAATGCAGATACAGAGTTTTTCTGGGAGATAAACTGATGGGCCTGAAAGGTAAGTGGTTAAGTCCTTGGTAGCAGAGTTTGCATATTTATAAATTGTATGCAGACCCTTTTACTCTAGTGATTAGTAATAAATACCCTTGACCAAAAAGCCAGATAATGTACATGTGTTGGAAGTTTTTGATGGATGCAGTCAAGAGGATTTTTGGGTGACATGGCAAAACTTCCAGGCCCATACAATAGTCTTGTTTTCTTCCTGAACTTTTATATACTTATAATATTGCCCTGTGAATTTTTGAGATTGTCTCTACTGTAAAGCGTACTCTAAAATATTCATGGGGTGCCTGGGTGTCTCAGTCAGTTAAGTGTCTGACTTTGGCTTAGGTCATGATCTCATGGTTTGTGAGTTCGAGTTCCGCATCAGGCTCTGGACTGACAGACCGCTCAGAGCCTGGAGCCTGCTTTGGATTGTGTGTCTCCCTCTCTCTCTGCCCTCCCCCTACTCATGCTCTGTTTCTCTCTGTCTCAGTAATAAATAAAACATTTAAAAAAATTAAAAAAATAAATTATTCATGCTGATGCTTAGGGAAAATAATCTGGGCCATCTCGAGTCATTAGGCCTGGAGAGAAAAATGATGTCTTCCTCACAAGGGCAGATTTATATTGATATGCATCCTGGGTTGGGCCTGCACTAACTCCTTGTGGTTGGCTCTAGAAGTAATGCAGTTAAACATTTCTGTTCCGATTTTGTTTTTTTAAATTTGTATTTGACTTGGAAATGAAGTTAGAAATGCACACTTTAGACACACATTTGCTCAACCTTCCTGTTCCCTATCCAGTTCAAAGGCTTGCTTGGCTAGATCCAGCTCAGTCATCATAGAATGCAACTCATTTATTAATAACCAGAATTTCACTGTAATTAATAAAATACTTTGCAAAAAAAGGTTTTTGGCATTTCAGTTACTAATAATTCTTTGTTTTTAAATTAAAAAAATGCAAACTGGAAGTTTATGTTAAAGTTTTTAAAAAATATTTATTTTTCTTTATCTTTCTAAAAAATGTTTTTACTTTATTTCTGAGAGAGAGCGAGACAGTGTGAACAGAGGAGGGTCAGAGAGAGAGGGAGACACAGAATTTGAAACAGGCTCCAGGCTCTGAGCTGTCAGCACAGAACCTGACGTGGGACTCGAACTCACAAACCACGAAATCGTGACCTGAGCCGAAGTCAGGCACTTAACGGATGGAGCCACCCAGGCACCCTGAAAATTTAATGCAAAAGTAAGTCATACAAATTATAACTTTAATGTACTTAACCAAATTATAACAGACATATAAAGCTTTAATATAATTAAACAAATTATAACAGACATATAAAGCTCAGAGTGTATAAATTTTGTCAATTACCTGCCAATTGTTATTAATGATTTTCACGGCCATTATATATGTATGCATGTACTTCTATACAGATATATACTGAAATACTTGTGTGGCTAATTCTATGCAAATATACAAAAATTATTCTCAAATTAAGACATGAATAAAAATAGAGACATTAAAATTGTTGCCACATTGTATTGAGATCCATATATACAGTATTCACTGACATACAGATGAAAAAGTGCAAGCAGTTTGTTTCTTTCTTCAGATAGCTTTGCTGTATCAGGGGCCACCTTGTGTGTCTTTTTGTCTGGGATCAACAGAGTTTGTCCCATGTATCAGATATGCTCAGATCTAGTTCGATGTATTGGGACATATGAAGTATGCAACTTGACATCATGCTTTATCTGTCATCTGTTGTACTGTTACAGGAGTGTACCTTACACTCTTACACACCCCAAGATGTGATTTGATACATTCTACTTTGCATGATTGCCTTCAATTAAAACATGCATTTATACTTGTTTAAGGTACTTTATCAGGTATTTCCTGACAGAAGAAATTTTTTTTCATTTTGCCTTGGGATTAGGTAAAATGAAATCTTTTACTTACAAATTTACATGTCTATTTATTGAAAGCAGTTTCCATAGACTAGCTCCTGATTCCACACATTTTAAACTTATTTTTCCTCCATTGCCTACATGCTTCTGATACTAAGAATTTCAGGTCATGTTTGTATTCAGCTTTCACCTCAAGTTCTGTCATGATGTCAGGTGAGTCAGCACAATTATCAGAGTATTCCTGGAAGTTATTCCCACCTTCCTACAGCAGTAACTTAACTGTTCATGAGAAGGACTGTGGGCCACATAAATATGTTACATTCAACTCAGACAAACTATATGCTCTTCTTCTTTAGGCGATTTAAAAATACAGATGGCCACTCTGACATCAGCCCATGTGAGAGAGCAGAGACAGAAGTTTTAAGCAGTTGTGTTTTAAACTTCTAAACTTTTACAAATTTTGGAAAACTTTAAGGTCTTGTGAGCACATGGCTGTAGTTCCTCCTAGGGTCTTGGAAGAGCCCTGTGTAAATAATGGTTGCTCAAGTTCAAGTTTCATTATTGTCATTACAGACCCTCCCTGGTTTAAGCCAGAAGTTCATGAATGATCTGACTTGGTGGTTACAGCTTTGAGTTTCCTTCCATCCATCCATC
>NW_027527920.1:17829210-18031053 GCF_008692635.1 Crocuta crocuta | reverse complement strand
AAAGTCAAAAAGAAGAAAAGAAAAGGAAGAAAGAAGAAAACTGAGAGACAAAGAACAGTTTAATGCATATAACCAGATTTCCTAGCTACAATTAAATAGCCAGGTATTTGCAGTGCTAGTTGAAGAGCATAGAGAAAGAGAGAGATGATGGGGCGGAGATGAGGCAAAATTGGAAATAGAATGAACAGGCAGAAGGGATAAGAAGCTTTTTTCAAAGAGCTAAAGGGTGGAATATGGTTGGAGAGGTGAGAGAAAGACGGTGGTGTTATCCAGAGAAACTATCTAGTCTGATTACTCCTGAGAGGCTTTGTTATACCACCATTAACAGTCCCGCTGGTTGCTGCTTCCCTGTTGCCGGGGGTTGAGTGGATGGGGGGGAATTGCCGCAGCCTCAGATCCCCCAGGGTCAAGCAGCAATACAACCCGAGTGCGTTTGGGGAACGTAGCAGCTTCAGGTCCGCAGAGTCCGCGTCGCCTCACCGCGCGGCAACCGCTTCACCGGCGCTGCAGCTTCAGCAGGCAACTTTCGCTCACACAGCCGCCGCTTCACCCGGTGCAGGCGCCANCCCCAGCCAGAGCTAAAAAACACTGTCTTTCCAAGCCGAGGTTTCTTTGGTTTTGGTTTTGGTTTTGGGTTTTGTTTGTTTTTCTTTTGTTTTTTTCTTTTCTCTAATATTAATTCAATCCCAATTGGTAGAATATTAGGCAGCTGGTTGGACAAAGATCTTCTCGTTATTTTTTACAAATCACCCATATATCATTAGTGCCATACTTATTTGATTACTATAGCTTTGTATTAGGGTTTGAAATCAGGGAACCTGAGCTCCCTTTGTTCTTTTTCAAAGTTTTTTGGCTATTCAGGGCCCGTTGAAATTCTAGAAATATAATTGATGATTATATGTTTATCTATTTTATGTTTATCTTTTATGTTGAACGGACTTATTATTTCTATGCGGCCATGTGTATGTGGAGGGGGGTAGATTGTTGTCATAGATTCCTTGGGATTTGTTTGACCAAATTATGTAACTTTCCAAAAGAAACAACTATATGTCTCCTTTTCTAGTCTATTTGACTTTATTTTCTTGCCTTGCCCTATTCTACTTGTTAGGTTTTCTGGCACTTTATGTAATGAAGGGGTATGATTTGACATCTTTACCTTATTCTCAATCTTAGGGAAAGAGCAGAAGTACTTAACCATTAAGTGTAATGTTAGCTGAAGGTTTTCCATAGATGCTTTTTATCAAGTTGGGGAGATACCATGTACACTTATTTTTCTTAATGTGAATTGACTTGTTATTTATTTTTTGACTCCCTTCACCCATTTATGAATGTTTTTTTAAGCATGAATGGGAATTGAATTTGTCAAGCACTTTTTTTTTGCATTGATTAATAAATATAGTCATGTGCTTTTTTCTTTAGTTTGTTATTAAGATGGATTACAGTGACTGATTATCAAATACTGAACAAGGTTTTGCATCTCTTGAAAAGCTTCACATGGGAAGGGAGGCAAGATGGCAGTAAGTAGGATGCTCTGCACATTTCACTCACCCCCATCTCTCAAACAGAGAACGACTGAAGCCATAGGAACCCTTACAGAATCTAGGAGTTTGAGAGGAAAAGGAGACGGAATCTGCTGAGAAAGCCTTATAGCATGAGTGGGAACTGGGGAAGATAAAAACGGGCCAGGACCAGAGACACAGAGGGAGGGAGCCCCCTTTGCGGGGAGCAGTGGTGAGGTAGGGGAAAGAAAGAGCAGCTGAAACTGCTCAAGACACTGTCCCTGTCCCAGGAGAAGAGAAAAACCTCAGCCCGGGACACAAAGGGATCCGGTTTCCTGCTGTCCAGCTGAACCTGAGCAGGACATACTCGTCCCAGGCGACCCTGGGAGAAACTGCTCCTCGCTCACCAGCTCGACCTGGAGGGGAAACAATGCGCCTGAGGCTGCGATGCCACTGTGCTTCTGGCTTGGCCCCATTCCCAGTGGGGAGTGAGAGGCTTGAAACTGCTTGGAAAGACTCGGCCTGTGGGTTTATATTTTGGGCAATATCAATGGGGGCATGGGGACTAAGATCTGGAAATGATACTTGGCCTGGGATATAGAGCATGGCCCACCTTGCCTATGCCCACGGCACAGGAAGATCAGACCGAAAGAGTGAGTTGCAACACTTGGTTCAAGAAGGGATGGGGGCCCCGCCATTTTTCTCCTCACAACCACCAAGGCAGGACCTTAGGGAGCCGCCCACGGATGGGACACAGTGGAGTCTAAGACCCAACTACATGAAACCACACCCATCCCCACTAGAGAGCTGCCTTTTTTTTTTTTTTTTTTTTTTTTTTTACCGGAGCCCTGGGCAAGACCAACATGGATGCACTGCCGTGATTAATTCTAGATCAATTCTTTCTATTAAGATATATTTTTTCCCTTGTCTCATTGGTAGCCTTCCACTCTGTTGGACTGGGCACTCTGGTCGCTGGTTTGCTTAAACAGTCACATTTAATCCATTCTCTAGATGTACATTCTGCACCTCCACCACTACCATTTTATCTCTCTCCCTCTGGAGTAATCAGACTATATAGTTTCTCTGAGTAACATTATCTTCTTTTCTTTCTCCTCGCCTCTACCATANTTTTTTTCTTTTTCTTTTTTCCTTTTGGTTTGCATGTTTGTTGGATTTGTCTGTGCATTTCTGTGCCTTTGTACCCTGTGTGTTTGTCTGTCTGTTATCTTCTCCAGGACAACCTCAAGAAACAAGTCAAAGACCACATGGTGGAGAGTCCCAAATAACACTATGAGTAGGGAATTAAAATAACCAAAATCTCAACAAGAGATACCAAGAGACACCATTAAAGAGCACGTTCTGAACGGACAGGCCCTGGACAGTCAAAGAGCCTTCTTTNCATTGCACTCCAGGCCTATTTCAAGAAATTAGAAAAAGCACAAGTACAAAATCTAACAGCGCACCTAAAGGAACTAGAAGGAGAGCAACAAGAGCACCCCAAACCCAGTAGGAGAAGAGAAATAATAAAAATTAGGGCAGAATTAAACAATATAGAAACCAAAAAACCCAGTTAAACATATCAGTGAAACCAAGAGTTGTTTTTTTAAAAAAATAAACAATATTGACAAACCTCTAGCCTNAGGAACTTAATGGAAGACCATGGGGGAGGAGAAGGAGAAAATAGTTGAGGAGAGGGAGGGAGGGAAACCATGAGAGATTCTTGAATGCTGAGAAAAAACTGAGGGGTGTTGTGGGTGGGGGAGAGGGGAAGGGGGGTGATTGGCATGGAGGAGGGCACTTGTGGGGATGAGCACTGGGTGTTATATGGAAACCAACTTGATAATAAACTATTAAAAAACTGAAAAAAAAATAGAAAAGAGTCATCCTCTCACTTGTTTAGGGAATTTTTGAAATTTTATTCTTTAGTTTTATTTTTGTGAGACTGAAACATCAAGTGGAATCAATTGATCCCACTCTATAGAAAGAAGAAACTCATCCCATTCTATTATCACTTCATTAATCCAGAAAATATATATGAAGCATCTATCATGTGCTAAGATTTGAGAAATTGACAGGCCTGACATACATTGGGGAAGAATTTATGTCCGTTTATATTTCCTGTTTTTCTTTCCCTATTTCCATCTCATTAAGCTCTAGAAATAGTTCAAATTTGGATCTTAGCTAAGACCTCTTTGAAATAATATTATTCTCCCTTCTTCTTTAAATATAAGGAAATGAACTTCTGACTGGTGTAAGGAAATATATGACACTTTAAAAATTCATTTATGAGACTACATTAAAAGACTTATTTGAGGATGATTTAGGTCCTAAATTTCCTTGAAGGGATGTTAAACAGAAGGACTAGCATGTACTGTTGACAACTTAGACCCTATTTGTGTCTACTTTGTAATCGATTTTTATGGATGCAACCCAATTTTCTCTCTCTAGTTTAGGTATTTAATAGTATCTTGGCTTTGAGTAATGCAGGATAGAACAGGCTTGCTGTAGAATGAGTTAACCTGGCCAAACACAGACCTATACCAGTTAGGAGGTTTTAGGAAAGGAATATCTCACTTTGATGTTTAATATGTTGGGCACATGCATGCACACACACACATACAGAGTAAATTCTAACTTACAAGTTGAAGCCCTGGGACATAAAAACACCCATAATGAAATCTCCTAGGTTTACAAAGTAGAAAAGGTACCTCTCTCCCATGTATTAACAGAAGTAGCAGATGGCAGTTTTCTCACCTAATAATCATCAGATGGCATGTTGCTATGCCCTGCAGTGCAGGAAGGAAGAAACTGGGTTGATCATGTATTTTCTAAATTTAAGCTCTTCTTACTTGATTGAAATTTGTCTGTGTTATTGGTCATGTGTCTATGTAATGAAAACTTAAAGAATGTGACCAGAACTATACTGTGGCTGCAGAGAGCATTCATTTTAACTTCCACAAGTTTTAACATATCTACCAGCTAGTAGCTTTCCAGTCTAAGCATACTCATAGATTACTGTTCATTTGTATTCTGAGCCATGATATCTTTTAGCACCATGCTCTGATCCATTTTAAAAACCTTTTTTATTCAGTATCTTTCAAGAAAAATAAAATATCTAGAAAATTGATGTTTAATCTTCTGAGAAGCAGGTATTTTATTGTAAAATTTTAAAATAAACTTTTCATATTGGGGTGCCTGGGTGACTCAGTAGGTTAAGCATCCAACTGGCTCAGGTCATGATGTCACAGTTGGTGGGTTCAAGCCTCACATTGGGCTCNTATCAACATTTTAACAATATCTGTTCTTCCAATCCATGGGCATGGAATATCTTTCCATTCCTTTTTGTCTTCTTCAATTTTTTTCACAAGATTTCTACAGTTTTCAGTGTACACATTTTTTTTAGCTCTTTGGTTAGGTTTATTCCTAGGTATTTTTGTGGGTTTTTCAGTTGTAAATGAAATCAATTTCTTGATATCTCATTCTGTTGTTTCATTATTAGTGTATAGAAATGCAATTGACTTCTGTACATTGATTTTATATCCTGCGACTTTGCTGAATTCATGTATTGGCGCTATCATTTTTTTTTTTGGTGAAACCTTTCAGGTTTTCCATGTATCATCATCTGTGAAGACTGAAAGTTTGATTTCTTCTGGACCACTGTCTTATACCATACACAAAAATAAATTCAAAATGGGTGAAAGACCTAAATGTGAGACAGGAAACCATCAAAATCCTACAGGAGAAAACAGACAACAACCTCTTTGACTTCAGTCACAGCACCTTCTTACTTGACATGTCTCCAAAGGCAAGGGAAATAAAAGCAAAAATGAATTACTGGGATCTCATCAAGATAAAAAGCTTCTGAACAGTAAAGGAAACAATAAACACAACTAAAAGGCAACCGATGGAATGGGAGAAGATATTTGCAAATGACATATTGGATAAAGGGTTAGTATCCAAAATCTATAAATAACTTACCAAACTGGTAATGCCCAAAAAACAAATAATCCAGTGAAGAAATGGGCACAAGACATTAGAGGACACTTTTGCAAAGACGACATCCAGATGGCAAACAGACACATGAAAAGATGTTCATTATTTATCATCAGCGAAGTACAAATTAAAACCATAATGAGATACCACCTCACACTAGTCAGAGTGGCTAAAATTAACAACTCAGGAAACAACAGACATTGGCAAGGATGTGGAAAAAGGGGAACCTTCTTGCAGTGTCAGTGTGAATGAAAAACTGGTGCAGCTGCTCTGGAAAACAGTATGGAGGTTTCCAAAAATTAAAAAAATGACCCAGCAATTGCACTACTAGGAATTTATCCAAAGTATACAGTAGTGCTGATTCGAAGGGGTACATGCATCCCAATGTTTATACTAGCACTATCAACAATAGCCAAATTATGGAAAGAGCCCAAATGTCCATTAACTGTTTAATGGATTAAGAAGATGTGTTGTGTGTGTGTGTGTGTGTGTGTGTGTGTGTGTGTACATACAATGGAAATACTACTAAATGAAATCTTGCCTTATGTATATACACACAATGGAAATACTACTAAATGAAATCTTCCCATTTGCAACAACATGGATGGAACTGAAAGTTATCATGCTACATGAAATAAGTCAGTCAGAGAAAGATAGATATCGTATGATCTCACTCATATGTGGAATTTGAGAAACCTGAAAGATGACCATAGAGGAAGGGAAGAAAAAAGAAGATAAAAACAGAGAAGGAGGCAAACCATAAGAAACCCTTAAAGACAGAGAACAAACTGAGGGTTGATGGGGGTATGGTGGGGGGTGGTGAAAATGGGTGATGGATATTGAGGAGGGCACTTATTGGGATGAGCACTGGGTGTTGTATGTGAGTGATGAATCACTGGAATCTATTCTTGAATCCAAGACTACACTGTGTGTTAGTTAACTTGAGAATTAATTTTTTAAAAAGAACTCATTTGTCTTATAAGTGTATCATTATGATTCTTACTGGTTCATATATTTTAATACATACAAATGTCATGTAGTTTATATATGCAAACATGCAATTTAAGAAATAATGTAACAGTCAACAAATGGTGTTGAGAAAACCGTATATCCACATACAAAAAAATAAATGAGTGAATCAGCTTGGACCTTACCTTACACTTCATTTAAAAATTAATTCAAAATGGGTCAAAGACCTAAACATAAGAACTAAAACTATAAACTTGTGAGAAGAAATCATAACGTAAAATCTTCATGATATTGGATTTAGCAATGATTTCTTGGATATGATACTAAAAGCACAGGCAACAGAATTTAGGACTTTTGGGAAAGATAGTAGAGTAGGAGGACCCTAGGCTCACCTCATACCACAGATACAACTAGATAACGTTCACATCAGTATAAGTACCCAGGAAATCACCTGGAAAATGGCAGAACAAACTCTACAATTGAATGTAGAGAACAGGTGACATCAAAGACATTAGGAAGGGTGGGAGGCAGTTTGAAANTACTAAATGAAATCTTCCCATTTGCAACAACATGGATGGAACTGAAAGGTATCATGTTATATGAAATAAGTCAGTCAGAGAAAGATAGATATCATATGATCTCACTCATATGTGGAATTTGAGAAACCTGACAGATGACCATAGAGGAAGGGAAGAAAAAAGAAGATAAAAACAGAGAAGGAGGCAAACCATAAGAAACCCTTAAAGACAGAGAACAAACTGAGGGTTGATGGGGGTATGGTGGGGGGTGGTGAAAATGGGTGATGGATATTGAGGAGGGCACTTATTGGGATGAGCACTGGGTGTTGTATGTGAGTGATGAATCACTGGAATCTATTCTTGAATCCAAGACTACACTGTGTGTTAGTTAACTTGAGAATTAATTTTTTAAAAAGAACTCATTTGTCTTATAAGTGTATCATTATGATTCTTACTGGTTCATATATTTTAATACATACAAATGTCATGTAGTTTATATATGCAAACATGCAATTTAAGAAATAATGTAACAGTCAACAAATGGTGTTGAGAAAACCGTATATCCACATACAAAAAAATAAATGAGTGAATCAGCTTGGACCTTACCTTACACTTCATTTAAAAATTAATTCAAAATGGGTCAAAGACCTAAACATAAGAACTAAAACTATGAACTTGTGAGAAGAAATCATAACGGAAAATCTTCATGATATTGGATTTAGCAATGATTTCTTGGATATGATACTAAAAGCACAGGCAACAGAATTTAGGACTTTTGGGAAAGATAGTAGAGTAGGAGGACCCTAGGCTCACCTCATACCACAGATACAACTAGATAACGTTCACATCAGTATAAGTACCCAGGAAATCACCTGGAAAATGGCAGAACAAACTCTACAATTGAATGTAGAGAACAGGTGACATCAAAGACATTAGGAAGGGTGGGAGGCAGTTTGAAACTAAATGGACCTGGGGGACTGACCTCAGGAAGGAGGGATGTAGTGGACACAGAGAGGGAAGAGAAACAGACCCAACACTAAGAAGCCTACATGGGGGAGATAAATCTCCATTAACATTTGCTGTGACAATCAGAAAGGCCAAATAGTGTGCATTTTTACAACCAGTGGGACCTAAAACCTGCAATTAAAAAGAAAAAAAAAAGCAAGCTCAGTTCTGAGAGAGGTGGTGGGGAGAAGAAACTGAGTCCCTGCCCTTAAAGAAGCAACACAACAAACAGGCCTTGGAGATACAGCATAGAAGCAGCCCTTTGAAAGGCACCTGGGGCATACCAGAGGAAAATTTACTTACTAATCTCAAAGCTGTCCCTGAGGGACAGAAATTGCTGGCGAACTACTCTAACTAGCAGGTGCCATTTCTTTCCTCCTCCACCCAGTGTAAACACATGGCCACCTGTGGGACTCTCTACCTAAGTTATTAGCACTGTGACCTCAACCCCTACACTGTACTTCCATCAATCCAGCCCTCCACATAGCCTGTCTTAGTCCCAGAGTTGCAAGACCAGTCCTGCAGAGGATGAGGGCACTCAAAACTTGCTGGCACTACTGCCCTAATGCACCACCCCCTGCCTTTTGCTTCCACAGATCCACCCCTCCTGATGGACTGCCTCAGTCCTGGAGCTGCAGGGCTCCCACCCACAGAGCATGGGCATGCAAAGCTTGATAGCACCACCACCCCACAGCCCTTGTCAACCCTGCTGTGCTTCTGTGGGTACACACTCCCCATTACTCTCTTGGCCAGAGCCCATACATGTGATGCCACAGGCCTGGCAGTGTACAAGCAGCCTCTACAGTATCCAGCATCACTCTAAAGTGACTCCTGCCTGAGAGAGGGAAAGATACCCACACACACAAGTCAGACACAGGATCCAGCAGTAGGCTAGAGGCAGACAATTGGCTTGACTCCAGGCTCCACCCACCAATGAAAACTTCTCAGGGTATGACACAGGGAAAGCACCTGGCAGTATGTTGCTACTCCATCTCTAGCAAATCCCTTGTCAAGCCCAAGACATCCCTAGACTGCTCATTAACACCACAGGAACCAAACATTGCCCACAACAGGCGAAGAGAACCATTGCAGATGACTACACTGAAGGAAAAGCAGCTCAGCCACTACAGCAGGACACGTGCATCACATATAGGACACACTCTTGAAGCACCAGGTTCTGGTGAGTATGGGACAGTGCATGTCAGGGCACTACAAAACCTCTTCTTCAAAAGTCCATTACTGTGTGCAGAAGAGGTAGCTGTCCTTCCTGACAGAGAAACAGACAAACAGAAAAAAAAAGAGGAAGCAGATAAATAAGACCCAAGTGATAGAATAGGACAAAATCACAGCAAAAGTCCCAAGTGATAGAATAGGACAAAATCATAGCAAAAGACCTAAGGGAAACAGAGATAAGTTATATGCCTGATAAAAGAATTCAGGGTAATAATCATTAAGATATTCACTGAACTTCAGCAAAGAGTAGTGGGCATCAGAGTGACCCTTAACAATGAGATAAAAAAACAACTCAATCAGACATGAAGAACACAATAAATGAAATAAAAAATACACTAGACGGAATAAATAGTGGACTATACAAAGCAGAATTAATCAATGACCTGGAGGACAGAGTAACAGAACATGATCAAGCTTAGCAAGTGAGAGAAAAAAATTATGCAAAATAAGAATAGATTTAGGGAACTCAGTGACACTATCAAATGTAATGACATTCATATCATAGGGATCCCAGAAGGAGAAAAGAAAGAAAAGAGAGCAGAAAATTTCTTGAAGAAATAATAGCTGAAAACTTCTCCCCTAAATCTGGGGGAAGAAAACAGAAATCCAGATCCAGGAGGCACAGAGATCCCATAACAAAATCAATCCAAGGAGGTTACACCAAGACACATAGTAACTATGATGGCAAAAAGTAGTGATAGAGATTTTTTTAAAGCGACAAGAAAAAAGAAATCATTTATATACAAGAGAAACCCCATAAGGCTAAAAGCTGATTTTTCAGAAGAAACTTTGCAGTCCACAATGAAGTAGCATAATATATTCAAAGTGCTAAAAGTAAAAAGCCTGCAGCCAAGGATACTATATCCAGCAAGACTATCACTCAGAATAGAAGGAGAGATAAAGAGTTTCCCAGACAACAAAAGTTAATGGAATTCATCACCACTAAACCAGCCCTACAAGAATGTTAAAAAGAAGTCTTTGAGTGGGAAGGAAAGACCATAAGCAGGAATAAGGAAAGTAGGAAGCACAAAAGTAGTAAAAATAAGTGTATCAATAAAAATAGTGCAAGACACTCACACGATAAAAGGATGGCACCATATACCTAAAATGTGGGGAGGAGAGGAGTAAAGAATAGCTTCAAACTTAAGCGACCATCAAACTAATATAGTCTGCTATATATACAGAAGATGTTATATACCAACCAAATGGTAACTACAAATCAAAAACCAGTAATGGATTTGCAAAAAATAAACAGAAAGGAATATAAGTATATCAATTTAAAAGCCAACTAATCATGAGAGAAGAGAGCAAGAGAAGAAAAGAATGAAGAAAAACTACAATAACAACCATAAAAAAGTAACAAATTGGCAATAAATACATACCTATCAATAATTACTTTGAATATAAATAGACTAAATATTCCAATCAAAAGACGTAAAGTGAAGGAACGGATAAAACAGCAAGATTCATCTATATGCTGCCTATAAGAGGCTCATTTCAGACCTAAAGCCACATGCAGAATGAAAGTGAAAGTACAAAGAAGCATTTATCATGCAAACGGAGGTGAAAAGAAAGTTTGGGTAGTATCAGACAAAATAGACTTTAAAACAAAGACTATATAATAAGAGACAAAAAAGGTCACTATATAATCATTAAGGGGACAATCCAATTATATAACAATTGTAAATATTCATGCACCTGATATGGAATAAGCCAAATACTTAAAACAATTAATAACAAACATAGGAAGTAATGATACTAATACAATAATAGTAGGGGACTTTTAGCATCCCACTTAAATGAATGGACAGATCATCTAAACAGAAAATTAACAAGGGTACATTAGCTTTGAATGGCATATTGGATCAGATGGATTTAACAGATATATTCAGAAAAGTCCATTCTAAAACAGCAGAATACACATTCTTTTCAAGTACACATGAATATTCTCCAGAATAGATCACATGGTAGGACACAAACCAAGTCTCAACAAATTCAAAAGCATCAAAGTCATTCTATGCATCTTTTCTGACCACAACACTAAAAAACCAGAAAGCAACGACAAGAAAATATCTGGAAAGAGTGCAAATACATGGAGGTTAAATAGCATGCTACTAAACAATGAAATGGTCAACCAAGAAATCAAAGAGAAAATCAAAATATACATGGAGACAAATGAAAACACAGTGGTCCAAAATTTTGGAGAAGCAGCAAAAGCTATTTTAAGAGGGAAGTTCATAGCAATACAGAACTGTCTCAAGAAGCAACAAAAATCTCAAATAAACAACCTAACTTTACACCTAAAACACCTAGAAAAAGAAGAACAAACAAACAAACAACAGTAACAACAACATAACAGTAGAAGGAGGAAATAGTAAATATTAGAACAGAAATAAATGATATAAAACTAAAAAACAATAGAGCAGATCAATGAAATAAGAAGCTGGTTCTTTGAAGATATAAAAAATTGATAAACCTCTAGCCACACTCAACAAAAGAGAGAGAACTCAAATAAATAAAATTAGAAATGAAAGAAGAGAAATAACAACCAAAACCACAGAAATACAAAGGACTATAAGAGAATATTATGAAAAATTATATGCCAAAACATTGGACACTTTGTCCAATTCTGCTTTAGAAGAAACAGATAAATTCCTAAAAACATATAACTAACCAAAATCAAATCAGGAAGAAATAGAAAATTTGAACAGACTCATTAATAGGAATCAAATTGAATCAGTAATAATTAAAAAAAAAACTCAAAAAAAACTAAAAGTTCAGGACCAGATAGCTTCATAGGTGAATTCTGCCAAATATTTAAAGAAGAGTTAATACCTATTCTCAAACTATTCAAAATAATAAAAGAGGAAAGAAAAATTCCAAATCCATTCTATGAAGCCAGAATTACTCTGATACCAAAACTAGATAAAGACTACACTATAAAAGATAACTATAGGCCAGTATCTCTGATGAACATAGATGTAAAAATCATTAACAAAATATTAGCAAACCAAATCCAACAATACATTAAAAAGATCATTCACCACAATCAAGTGGATTATTCCCAAGATGCAAGTGATTGGTTCACTATTTACCAATCAATTAATGTGATATGTTACTGCAGTAAGAGAAAGAATAAAAACCATATGACCATTTTAATAGATGCATTAAAAGCACTTGACAAAGTACAACATCCATTCACGATAAAACTCTCAACAAAGTAAGTTTAGAGGAAATATACCTCAATATAATAAATGCCATAAAAAAACACTCCTAACACCATATTCAGTAAGGAAAACCTGATAGCTTTCCCCCTTAAAGAAATGAACAAGACAAGGATGTCCACTGTCACCACTTTTATTTGACATAGTACCAGAAGTCCAAGTCACAGCAATCAGACAAGGTAAAGAAATAAAAGGCATCAAAATCAATAAGGAAAAAAAAAAAACCTTCCCTATTTGCAGATGACATGATACTCTATATAGAAAATCCAAAGACTACCGAAAATAAAACTATTAGAATTGATTAATGAATTCAGTAATGTAGCAGGGTACAAAATCAATGTATAGAAATCCATTTCATTTCTATACACTAATAATGAAGCAAAAGAAAGAGACATTTAAAAAGCAATGTCATTTACAATTTCACCAAAAATAATAAAATACCTAGAAATAAACTTAACCAAAGAGGGGAAAGACTGTAAAAACACAAGACAACACAAATAAATAGAAATTTATTTCATGCTCATGGATTGGAAGAACAAATATTGTTAAAATGTCCATACTACTCAAGCATCTACAGATTTAATGCAATCCCTATCCAAATACCAACAGCATTTTTCACAGAACTAATACAAACAATCCTAAAATGTGTATGACATCATAAAAGACCCCAAATGGCCAAAGTAATCTTGAAAAAGAAAAACAAGGACACTTGGGTGGCTCTGTTGGTTGAGCATCTGACTTCGGCTCAAGTCATGATTTCATGGTTCATGGGTTTGAGTTCAGGATCAGGCTCTGTGCTGACAGATCATAGCCTGGAGCCTGACTCAGATTTTGTGTCTCCCTTTCTCTCTGTCTCTCTCAAATATAAATAAACATTAAACTTAAAAAAATAATAGAAAAGAAAAGCAAAGCTGGAGGCTTCACAATTCCAGGCTTNCAAAACAGTATGGCAATGGCACAAAGATAGACACATAGATCAATGAAACAGGATAGAAAACCCAGAAACAAATCCACAGTTATATGGGCAATTAATCTTTGGTAAAAGAGGCAAGAATATGCAAAGGGAAAAAAGTCTCTTCAACAAATGGTGTTGGGGAAAATGGACAGCTATAGTCAAAAGAATGAAATTGGACCACTTTCTTACACCATACACAAAAATAAACTTAAAATGGGTTAAAGACATAAATGTGAGACCTGAAACCATAAAAATCCTAGAAGAGAGCACAGGTGGTAATTTCTATGACACTGGCCATAGTAACATCTTTAAAGATATGTTTCCTGAGACTAGGGAAACAAAAGCAAAAATAAACTATTGGAACTTTATCAAAATGAAAAGCTTTTGCACAGCAACAATCGACAAAACTAAAAGACAAACTACTGAATGGGAGAAGATATTTTTAGATGACATACAATAAGAGGTTAGTATCCAAAATACATAAAGAACTGATAAAACTCAACACAAAAAAACAAATAATCCAATTTAAAAATGGGCAGCAGACATGAACAGACATTTCTCCAAAGAAGAGATACAAATGGCCAAAAGACACATAAAAAGATGCTCAACCTCACTTATCATCAGGCAGATGTAAATTAAAACCACAAGGAGATATCACCTGTCAGAATGGCTAAAATTAAACATATAAGAAATAACAAGTGTTGGTGAGGATGTGGAGAAAAAGGAACCCTCTTTCATTATTGGTGGGAATGCAAACTAGTGTAGCCACTGTGGAAAACGGTATCGGGAGGTTCCTCAAAAAGTTACAACTAGGACTACCATATGATCCAGTAATCAAGCTATTAGTTATGTATCCAAAAAATACAAAAACACTAATTTGGAAGGTTATATGCATTCCTATGTCCATAGCAGGACTTTTTAAATAATAGCCAGATTATGGAAATAGTCCAAGTGTCCATGAATAGATGAATTGATAAATAAGATGTCATTGTGTGTATGGATGTGTGTACATATACACCCACACATATACATATAATGAAACATTATTCAGCCATAAAAAAGAATGAAATCTTAACATTTGCACAATATTGATGCATCTGGAGAATATTATGCTAAGTGAAATAGGTCAGAGAAAGACACCATATGATGTCACTCAAAAGGAACTTAAGAAACAAAACAAATGAGCAAATGAAAAAAAGAGAGACAGAGAGATAAACCAAAAAACAGACTTTTAACCATAAGGAACAATCTAGTGGTTGCCAGAGATAAGGTGGGTGAGGGGTTGGCTAAAATAGGTGAAGAGGATTAAAAGTACCCTTACCATGATTAGCATTGACAGTATATAAAACTGTTGAATCACTACATTGTACACCTGAAACTAATATAACACTGTACATTAACTATACTGGAATTAAAATTGAAAAAATTAAATTTTTAAAAATTAAATATAAATTTTAAAAAAGCACAGGCAACAAAGATAATAATAAACTCTACTACAGCAAAATTTAAGGCTTTAATGCATCAAAGGATGCAACTGACAGAGTAAAAAGAAAACCTACAAAATGGGGGAAATATTTGCAAAGCATATATCTAATAAGGGGTTAATATTCAAAACATATAAAAACTCCTATGACTCAATAACTAAAGAAACCAAACAGCTCAGCTTAAAAATGGGCAAAGGGGGCGCTTGGGTGGCTCAGCCAGTTAAGTGTCTGACTTCAGATCAGGTCATGATCTCCAAGTTCATGGGTTTAAGCCCCACATCAGGCTCTGTCCTGACAGCTCAGAGCCTGGAGCCTGCTTCAGATTCTGTTTCCCTCTTGTGCCTGCTTTCACTCTCTTTCTCTCTCTCTCTCTCAAAAATAAATAACCTTTAAAAAGATTTTTTTTTAATAGGCAAAGGACTTGGATAGACATTTATCCAAAGTTGATATACAAAGGGTCAACAAGCACATGAAAAGATGCTCAACAAAACTAATCATTAGAGAAAAATAAAAACTACAGTGCAATTTCACCTTATACCCATTAAGATAGCTATTAAAAATAATAGTAATAATAAGTAGTGAAGAGAATGTGGGTAAATTAGAACCCTATACACTGTTGGTGGGGATGCAAAATGGTTAAGCACTTAGGAAAACAATATGGCAGTTCCTTAAAAAATTAAAAATAGGATTATTATATGACTTAGAAATTTCACCTCTGAGTCTTGGAGAGTGTTTGTATATTCATGTTCAAAGCAGCATTGTTCACAATAGCCAGAATGTGTAAGCAACCGAAGGTGTGTTTCAACAGATGAATGGATAAACAAAATACTATATACCTATAAAATGAGATATTATTCAACCTTTAAAAGAAAAGAAATTCAGACACATGCTATAACATGAACATGAAGAAATGATGCTAAATAAGCCAGTCGCAAAAAGAAAAATACTATATGATTCCACTTAGATGAGGTATCTTGAGTAGTCAAATTTATGGTGGGTTCCAGGGGCTAGAGGAGAAAAGGTAGTGGGGTGTTACTATTTAACGGGTATAGTTTTAGTTTTGCAGATGAAAAGAGCTCTGGAAGTTAGTTGTACAATATGAGTGTATTTAAATACTACTGAACTACACACTTAAAAATGGACTGGATGGGAAATTTTATGTGTACTTGCCACAATTAAAATTTTTTAAAATTTTTTAAGCAGTTAGTGCTATAAACATTCGTGTATAGGTCACATGTATCCATGTATAGGTTTCTGTGTGGGCATAAGTTGCATTTCTTTTTTTAAAATTAATTAGTATATTTATTTTTTAATTTATATACCAATTAGCATATAGTACAACAATGATTTCAGGAGTAGATTCCTTAGTGCCTCTTACTCATTTAGCCCATCTCCACTCCCACAACCCCTGCAGCAACCTTCTGTTTGTTTCCTATTTGTGAGTTTTTTATGTTTTGTCCCCTCCATGTTTTTATATTATTTTTCCTTCCTTTCCCTTATGTTCATCTGTTTTGTATCTTAAAGTACTCATATGAGTGAAGTCATATGATATTTGTCTTTCTCTGACTGACTAATTTCACTTAGCATAATTCCTTCTAGTTTCATCCATGTAGTTGCAAAAGGCAAGATTTCATTCTTTTTGATTGCCAAGTAACACTCTATTGTATATACATGCCACATCTTCATCCAATCATCCATCAGTCTGGACATTTGAGCTCTTTCCATATTTTGGCTATTGTCAATAGCGCTGCTATAAACATTAGGGTGCATGTGCTCTATCGAAACAGCACACTGGTATCCCTTGGATAAATACCTCGTAGTGCAATTGCTGGGTCATAGGGTAGTTCTATTTTTAATTTTTTGAGGAACCTCCATACTGCTTTCCAGAGTGGCTGCACCAGTTTGCATCCCCACCAGCAGTGCAAAAGAGATCTTCTTTTTCCACATCCTCGCCCACATCTGTTGTTGCCTAAGGTGTTTATGTTAGCCATTCTGACAGGTGTGAGGTGGTATCTCATTGTGGTTTTGATTTGTATTTCCCTGACGATGAGTGATGTTGAGCATTTTTTCATGTGTCTGCTGGCCATCTGGATGTCTTCTTTGGAAAAATGTCTATTCATGTGTTTAGCCCATTTCTTCACTAGACTATTTGTTTTTTGGGTGTTGAGTTTGATAAGTTCTTTATAGATTTTGGATACTGACCCTTTATCTGATTTGTCATTTGCAAATATCGTCTCCCATTCCGTTGATTGCCTTTTAGTTTTGCTGATTGTTTCCTTCACTGTGCAGAAGCTTTTTATTTTGATGAGGTCCCAATAGTTCATTTTTGCTTTTGTTTACTTTGCCTCCGGAGACGTGTTGAGTAAGAAATTGCTGTGGCCGAGGTCAAAGAGGTTTTTGCCTACTTTGTCCTCTAGGATTTTGATGGCTTCCTGTCTTATGTTTAGGCCTTTCATCCATTTTGAGTTATTTTTGGGTATGATGTAAGAAAATGGTCCAGGTTCATTTTTCTTCATGGCGCTGTCCAGTTTTCCCTGCACCATTTGTTGAAAAGACTGTCTTTATTCCATTGGATATTCTTTCCTGCTTCGTCAAAGATTAGTTGGCCGTACATTTGTGGGTCCATTTCTGGGTTCTCTATTCTGTTCCATTGATCTGTCTGTTTTTGTACCAGTACCATATTGTCTGGATGATTACAGCTTTGTAATACATCTTGAAGTCTGGGATGGTGATGCCTCCAGCATTGGTTTTTTTTCAAGATTGCTTTGGCTATTCAGGGTCTTTTCTGGTTCCATACACATTTTAGCATTGTTTGTTCTACTTCTGTGAGTAATTCTGGTCTTATTTTGATAGGGATTGCTGAATTTCTTTGGGATACATCCAGGAGTACAATTGCTAGGTCTTAATGGTCATTGCTGTTTAGTTTTTAAAGAAACTACCAAACTGTTTCCAGAGTAGATGTACCATTTACATTTCCACAGGAATAAATTGATCCAGTTTCTCTGCATCTTCTTGAGTATCTTTGATGTCACTACTTTTCATTTTAGCCATTCTGATAGATGTGTAGGGATACCTCATTATGGTTTTAATTTACATCTCCCTAATGGCTAATGATGTTAAACATTTCACCTATGTATGCACCTATTTAGTGAAATGCCTCTTCATGTCTTTCACCCACTTTCTAACTGGATTTTTTCCACTACCTGCTTACAAACTGTAAAATTTGGAGGACATATGGTTAAACAAATAAAAGAATATAAAACAACAGTCTGCAACAGTTTCTCAATAATGACATTAAAACTAATACCTGTGGTGATAAATATATTAATAGTTCTCTGCCCCACTGAGTCGCTTTGAAATGGATCCAGCGGCCTGGCTGTCATCCATGGTGTGACAGCTTCCAGCCCCAGGCTCTGCTGGTCCAGGAACTAACTATGACTTTTATTTAGGCATGAGGCTAAGATAAGCTAGTTAACTCCATTTAAGGAGACAGTTTGTTTCTTCAGACTCCCTCCTCCCTTTGCCAATTTTACATGCAGAACAATAGTAACCATAATTATAATAGTACTAATATTAACATATTTTTATAGTTTACAAAGAGTCAAAATCAACTTCTTTCTTTGTTATCTAGTTGAGTAAAATTAAAATATAATTGCAATAAAATAAAATAAACTGATCTTCTATGATTCCTAGGAATGCTGAAAATCAGAAAATAATTGTTAAACCTATATATTTATTTTGCTGAATCAATGAAATTCTTTGGAAACAACTTCAAACCTTTCCTTGTCAAAGGCAGCTGAGCTGAACTTAAAAAAAAACACCTGAGTTTATTTCCAAATAAATGTTGGAATCTTTAACCAGGTAAGCTAAAGAGCTGAGATCAGGCTAGACTAAAAACCTCTCCCTTCTCCCTGAGTAGTATCCCTCTGTTTTTTCTTTCTTTCTTTCTTTCTTTTTTTTTACCAATTCCTTCTAAATTCTTCTTGAATTACATCTTGAATGGGAATCTCACATTTCAGCTGAAGAATTGAATTCAGCTTATCTCAGATGTTGCTATAATGAGGGGAGAGAGGATTCAACCAGACAATGGATTTTCATCACTGGGATTTTTTGTTACCCATTCAAAATTTTTTCCACAAAGCAGCCAGCATCTGTGTGATTCCTAGATTCAGATTTTGCACTAAACTCCTTCTTCTTAAACAAAAATACTTCTATACTTTAAATCAACTTTCTTGGTTTCACAAAGTTTTTCTGTATCTCTGGTTTGTTTACTTATCATAATCTGCATCTTTATCTCTTGTAGTCTTGAAGAGTATTTTTTTTACTCCTCTAATGACAAATAACAAATCAACAGGCATTAAAGATTGTCTTTCAAACAACCAAAAGCATGGAGGTTCTTTAGGGTTATAATTTCTCATAATTTTATAAGGAAATCTGGATCATTTCTTCATCTTTCATTCAAATCTCATAATTTTATAAGGAAATCTGGGTCATTTCATCTTTCATTCATATATTGGTTTCAAAGAAGTGGAGAAGTAATGATTAACCAGACAAGATCTCTGCTTTCAAGAAGCTCATATTTGAGGGATAGGTGTATAAACAAGCAACGTGTTCTGTAAACTGTGCCCGTTGCCATAGTAAAGCTGTGGCCATTGAGTGAAATTGTGCCTTGAAATCCTGGTAGAAAACGAAGATTTTGGAATACAATAGGGTATGAGCTTAGGAAAGAAAAAAAAGGTAAATATAAAGTAAGCAACAAGAACTGGAGATTTATACACACATGCGGAAAGCTTTTATTGAGCTCCCACCAAATGCAAGACATTATCCTAGGCACAAGTTACCATTAGAATAGATATAGAAGGTTCATTTACCTATGTATCTTTTACTCTAATGGAGGAGACAGGTAATTAACCAACTACAATCTTTTAAGTATCAGATAGTAATATATACTATAATGAAAACAAAACAAGGTAATGAGATAAGGAGTGAATTGAGGCTATTTTAGGTGGGGTGATCTGTTAGGAGTCTATTTCATGCCTAAGGATGGGATTTGAGTGCTTAGATTTTGTTATTTTGATTAAGTCCATTATTTTGATACTGCTTACTAAAGAGCATCTCACAAAGACTGGAGAACACTTGGCAAAAAGACTCGATAACCTGATTAAAATCTTTTGCTACTAAAAATGAAGGCAAAGCCAGAAAAAAATATCATATTAATGCAGAGTCATGTGAAGGCAATAACAGCTGATTCATAGGGTAAAAACAAAAAACAATAATGGAGAATATGACTAGTAATTCTCAGGAGAAAACAAGAACAGTTTCAAAGAACATACATTAAATTCTCAGCAAATAAAGAGACAGTAATTTATGTGAATGTAATTGATTTGTAAATGCTTCCAGAGGTATCCTGTGTATATACCAGAATGCTTATGAATGTACTTTTTTTTGGTGGAGGGTGGGGATTGTTGGTGAAAGAGTTGATCCTAATTTGATACAAAACTGTTCTGTGCTGATTTTTTCATACTTAAAATATTTTACTGTATTCTATATTAATATTTTATTGATATTTATTTATAAGTAAATATATAAATAAATATCAATAAAATAAATTTATTTATAAATAAATATTTATAAAATATATTATATCAATACATGCAAATCATTTTTTTAGTAATCTAGTTTTTTTAAGTTTATTTGTTTATTTTAAGTTTATTTGTCTTTATTTAAGACAATGACAGCATGAGTTGGGAGGGGCAGAGAGAGAATCCCAAGCAGGCTCTGCACTGCCAATGCAGAACATGACACTGGGTTTGAACCCATAAAACCTAATCATGACCTGACCCAAAACAAAGAGTTGGACGCTTAAGTGACTGAGCCACCCAGGCTTCCCAGTATAGTTTTTGAATCACTAAGTTGTACACCTGAAACTAATGTAACATTGTGCCAATTATACTGCAATGAAAATTTTTTCTCTTTTTAAAGCTACATGTTGTTCCATTGTTTGTTTAACTACTAATATAATATAAATGGTGGACATTGAGATTGCATAAGTAACTGGCTACTTGTTCACCAAACCTATTTCTTCTCCTGAGCATAGGCTATACCTCATTTCCTAATTCCGCTCACAATTCAGTGTGAGCATGTGACTGTGTTCTAGCCAATAAAATGTGAGTAGAAGTGGTAGTGCCAGTTCCAGGCCTGACCCATAAGCACTTAATCCTCCATACTATTTCCTCTTCAGCTAATTTGATACAGATGAGGGATTACTGCAAAGAACATCCTTCCCCATATGACTTAAGATTTAAAGAGGCTCCTTTGTTTATCTATAGCAAGGTCAACACAGATCCTCCAAATTTCCATCCTATGCCTTAAAAATGACTAGCTGAACTGTTTCGTTCCCAACTTAGCAATCAGAACAAGATGGCCATCAACCAAACTTTGGTTAAGTTTCTCTCCTTCCCCTGGGCCTCAGCCTGAGCCAGCATCGTGAAATCCCACCATACCTACCTCTCACAACAACAAGCTGGCCTCTGGGTAAAACACTCTCTGATATCCTGTTTCATTACAACACTTCTGGTCATTCCACTTTCCAACACCCTATTCTTTCTAGCCTACTTCTCCTTACAAAATAAAAGCCCTTCTATGTCTAACTTTTGAGATAGTTGCAGATATTACATTCCAAATAGCTGTCTATTACAATAGTCTTTGCACTCTCCCCAACCCATTTGCAATAATCTTTTGAAATAAAGACTTGGCCTACCTAAATCTGTAATTTGGGGTTTTTAATAGATTTTACTTTTTAGAGCAGATTTAGGTACACAGCAAACTTAGCAGAGGATGGAGATTACCATTATACTTCCTGCCCTCACACATGAATAGTCTTCCCCATTACATTCTCCACCAGAGGAGTATATGTGTTACAACTGATGAAACTATATGGACATATTATTATTACCATAATAATTTATCACCATAAAGTCCATAGTTTACATTAAAGTAAGCTCATTCCTGGACAAATTTATAATGACATGTACTGCTAAAGTATTACAGAGTATTTTCTCTGCCTTAAAAATTCTCTGTGCTTCTGCTAGGAATTTACCCAAGGGATATAGAAATGCTGAGGCGTAGGNTTTGTAAAAAAAAAAATTCTCTGTCCTTTACCTAGTCATCCTTTCCTCTCTAATAGTGTATTTTTTTAAATCTGACAAAACAATGCTGCAATACATGTCTTTATATTCTTCTTTGTGCTCTATAGAGAATACACATATGTATGTATGTGTGTTACATATAATATATAACTCTCTCTATGTTACATGTTTTTATATTCTTCTTTGTTCTCTTTAGAGAACACAGATATATGTATATATAGTTATAAGAATTACTGGATCAAAGGGAATGCATATTTTAAAAACTTGATAGGGGATGCCTGGGTGGTTCAATTGGTTAAGCATCCAACTTAAGCTCAGGTCATGATCTCGTGGTTTGTGAGTTTGAGCCCCACAATGGGCTCCATGCTGACATCTTAGAGCCTGGAGCCTGCTTCAGATTCTGTCTCTTCCTCTCTCTCTGCCCTTCTCCTACTTGTGCTCTGTTTCTCACTATCTAAAAAATAAATAAACATTAAAATATTTTGATAAAAAATTAATAATAAAAACGATAGACATATATTGATCATTTTTATTTCAAAGGGGTTGCATTAGTGACCATTATATATTCTTGTCAGCACTATATATTTTTAGCAGTTTGATCTTCACCAGTATAATAGATGATAATAAGTCTGATAGAATTTAGCTACTTCGTTTCTCATAAATTAGAAGAAGTAATAGGAGGATTATTACTAAGAACTTGGTTCTTATCAATAGGGGAAAACTTGTTAATAGTAAAGAGAATATTGTGGAAAATAAGCCTTTAATATTGAGATTTATGATGATAAAGATATGAAATATTGGGCACTGTCAAACATATGCCCTGAGTTTAGGAAGCAAATTCCTAAAAGATTCAGAGAAAGTCATAGATATCCTACAAAAAACTTCAAAATTAAGGGATGGTGAATGGGTTCCATTTTGCACTCCAACTCCAGTCAATTGGTAATGACTGCCTGGTACTCAGCAATGAGATGGATAATGAGGGAGCATACAGCTTAGTGATTTAAAAGGAAAAAATTGAAAAGGTTCAGATATGTACTCCCTTTTATCCTGAATGAACTAAAAATAGATAATGCCATTTTTAAAAATGAATCAATGCTCTAGAAAGTAAAAATCTAACTATGCAGTTGTGAAGAAAAAACAAATAAGTGAATATATCTATACTCACTTCTTTAGCATTCATTTTCAGTAAGAAGCAATTTCCTCCCCCAACCCAACCCCAGAGACATCTGACAATGTTGTGTGGACATTTTTGGTTGTCATAACTTGGAAGGGTGTTGCTACTGGCATTTAGTGAGTAAAGGACATAGATGCTGCTAAACATCGTATAATGCACAGGACAGCCCTCAAGACAAAGAATTATCTGACCCAAAGGGCAATCATTTTATTGTAGAGAAACTTTCCTCTACAAAAGTAAGAGGAGGTACATAATTGGGGAGCAAGTTAGAGCCACAAGCTTGGAAAAATAGTGTCCCCGAAACTGGCCAAGATTGAGATTAGGCTTGTGAACAGCAATTTAAAAAAAGTTTTTTGGGTTCTGTTTTGTTTGGGGTTTCTTTTCCTTAATTGCTGATGAGAAAAGTGAGGATAGAACAGGATCACTTCTTAGGGAAGGTGATAAAAAACATAGAAAGACAGTAGTTATTATCTTACAAACCATCTTACTAGCCAGAACAACCTCCAACCAGAAAAGAAAAAATAAATACTGATGGGAGAAAACTGAGGTACAACATTAAAGAAAGGTAATGTTCAGCCCAGCTATTTAAATGAATCTAATGCTCAAATCTAGATGATTTGCCTTCAGGGCATTGAAAGTGCTTTTATACCATCACTGACTGGAGAAGTTAAAAAGAATGAAAAAGGTTCCAGAAAGTGTGAAAGAGGAATTGTTGTCCCAGTTTTCTAAGAAAGATAGGCACAAGAGGAGGGAAAGATTTCCAGAAATTATAGACCAGCACATTTGGGTCAATGTTCAGCAAATATTCATTTAGAGAATAAAGCGCATTTAAAGAGTAAAGCACTATGAACTGGTCATTTATTCATTTATTTATAAAACACTTTTTAATGCCTACAAAACATGATGCACTACTCCAGGTGCTAATTTGTTACAAATAAACATTATTTCCTTTGTTATTAGGTCCTAGCTGGCCAACTGCCTTAAATCCTTTTGGAACATGCCCAGGAACAAATAAATTAATCAATACTTGTAGATAAACAGAATCATTTACATCTAGTTAATCTTGATTTCAATAAGACATTTGATATTCTCTCATGTATATCCATGTTAAGAAAGAGAAATAGGAATAAATGATGAGTAAGGGAGATTCACAGCTGGTTGAAGTTTATGAAGAAGTGACAGAACAGAACAATGGCTCCTGGTGTGATCCCTCTCAGGAATTACCTATTTTTAATTTTCCCAAGTATCACTGATACAGCTGGTACAAAGATGCAGGGAACAGTGATCTGAGGAAGAGTGTTTCGTGGCATACCTTATGGCTCAGTTAGTAGCCCCCTTTAAGCATATTGGCAGAATGTATAAAGACTCAGAGATCATAATTTTTATGTCTGCCGATGGCACAAAGTTGACAGTGCTATTCTGTATACTGGAAAACAAAATCAATGTCCAAAAAGAGGTCTATGGATTGGAAAAATAAGAAGTAACAAGATGAAACTAAAACAGCTATATTTAAGGTTCTATATCTTGGTTCTAAAAAGAAATAAGATGAAAATATAGGGAAAGTGTATCGAGAGGAATTAATGAGGGGTAATCCACCCCCAAGGAGTTTAGGTGAAAGTAGCTCCATATATGCCAACAGTGTGACATAAATAAATTCTAAAAGCCAGTGCAGTATTTGGTTGCATTAATAACCATCCTTGGTTTTTGCCGAAGAAAGGGAATAGTCACCCTGTTGTTTCCTGTACAGACTGCATATGGAGTATATATCCAGGTAGAGTAGGGGTCTCAATCTTGGCACTGTTGACATATTATTTCTTTGTTGTAGAGGCTATCTTGAGCATTGTAGTATGTTTAGCAGCATCCCTGACCTCTACCCACTAGATTCCACTAGTTTCTGCCCCAGTCGTGACAACCAAAAATGTCTGCAAAATTGCCTCCAGTTGAAAACTACTGAGTCAGAAGTGCCTCAGCAGACAGCTGCCCTCACTTTTAAGGGGTATTTTGGTGTAATGGCTAAGAGTGTAGACTAAAGAACCTAAATTCAATCCTGACTCTGACAATTATTTGTCTGACTTTAGGCAAGTTCTTAACCCCTCTGTGCCTTGGCCTCCTCATCTATAAAACAAGGATTTAAAAAATACCAGAAGAATTTAACTCAATGGGTTGTTGTAAGAAGTTAATGAGTTAACACACACGCTTACACATATTTGCTTATACAAACACTAGCTATTATGACTCAGTCTACCAGCTTCTTTGTGAGAGTCTCAGAAGACTTCCCCAGTTCTCACCTTCCTTTCTCCACTCCTCACCACCACCCTCAACAGCATAGTGCAGGCTTTCCTAAGAATCTTGAGTGTGAGCCCAAATAGCAAAGGAAAGAGAGAAGAACAGACAGGAAAGAGAAAAAGGGAGGGAGAAGGTAGGAAAATGAGCAATGAAAGCCAGTCCTCAGCTTTCCTTAGACCCTGTACAGAAAGATACTGGATTAGAAAAGTAAAACACTTAAAAAGGAAAATAAAACTGTTGCATTATGCTTTAAAACACTTTCATGCACTTTAATAGACTAAGCATAACCTGGAAAGTGATTTCAAAACCAGAAAGAAATAGCCTGGAGCACCGGCTGAAATATTCAGCCAATTTTGGCTGTGAGCTACTTTATGCTATAGTAGAGTTCTCCACCGTCTCCCTGGAGCTTGGCACATGGTAGGCATTCAGGATACACTTTATGGATGAATGAATGAATGGTCTTAAAAATTATCACACAGCTAGATGTATCGGGGCACATGTACCCCAATGTTCATAGCAGCACTCTCAACAATAGCCCAATCATGGAAAGAGCCTGAATGTCCATCAACAGACAAATGGATCAAGAAGATGTGGTTTATCTATACCATGGAATACTACATGGCAATGAGAAACAATGAAATCTGGCCATGTGTAGCAACATGGATGGAACTCGAGGGTATTATGCTGAGTGAAATAAGTCAGGCAGAGAAAGACAAATACCATATGTTTTCACTTATAAGTGGAACAGGAGAAACTTAACAGAGGACCATGGGGGAGGAGAATGGAAAAAAATAGTTGGGGAGAGGGAGGGAGGCAACCCATGAGAGACTATTGAGACTACTGAGAACAAACTGAGGACTGATGGGGGTGGGGGAGAGAGGAAAGGGGTTAATGGGCATGGAGAAGGGCACTTGTTGGAATGAGCACTGGGTTTATATGGAAACCAACTTGACAATAAACTATAAAAAAAAAAAGAATTATCACACAGCTAGTTTGTTGAGAGCATGGAGGGTTAGAGATGACCTACTCACAGATCTGGCTATTAATACCAATTAAGGAGTCCTCTCTTTTTATTTTCTTTTCCCTAGTTAAATCTCTACATAATTTGTACACAAGTTTCAAAAGGTGGAAAAACAGAGTGCCATTTGATGAAGTTAGTTCTCCAATTTTTTATCAGCATTTGGGGAGTGATATGGGCTTTTCTGGATAATTCTCACATATTCTGGTTATAATCCCAAAGAAGCATTTTCCTCCCAATTTTTACCTTCCTCCTCTTCTTTCTCCCTTAAGTTTTTGTCCCATCTTACACCAAGATAAGTGAAGAAAAAGCCTGTGAGGCAGTAAAACCACTTGTGTTCCTTGGAGGTAGGTAGAAGGGATAAGTGTTGGGGTGAGGAGAATAGGGTAGAAGAAGCATAATGCCACCTTCTGTGTGTCAGTGCAGTGTCTCGGGAGTTAAAAGTTGGGAGAGGAGAGTCGTTAAACTAGAAAATCTCTATAAACTTTCCAATCCTAAAATTTAGTAAAGCTGAGCACGGATAACCACATTGTAGTAAGATCAAATTTTTCCTTGGACTTGTAACTAGTTCTGTGTGCTAGATATGTACATGCATACCCACTCCAAATCCCCCTCAAGGAAGGACTTGATGCCCAGCTTGGGGACCATGATCATCAGGACAATTTCCAGCTTTCAGCTTCTTCAGGGTCTGCTTCAGCCACAGGGAGCTGTCTCACCAGTGTTCATACTGTTCCAGGGGCATCCTGCTTCCAGTGACTGAACAAGGAGGGGTACAAAGGCACAGTTATTTTGGTATGAAACAGACACCCAAGAGGCATACTTGCCCCACAGATGCCTGACTCAGGTGTGCTGAGGCTTTATCAGTCTTATATCACAGTTCAATTTCTCCCTCTGCCCAATCCTGCTTAGCCCCTTCCCTTCACAGATGTTTAGCTCTGATAAACATGATACCCCAAGCCCTACTGGAAGCACCCAATTCTGGAGAATCCAGCCTATGACATTTTCTATGATGACTATAATGGATGAGTTCCTAAATTATTTGAAATAAACAAATAACTTCCCAAGATGACTATTTTGAAGAAAAAAATGGGAGAGGTGGGAGAGGTAAGCCTTTATTATGTTGATTGGAAAAACACTGCTTCAATACTTTATGCATTTTAGTCTTGTAAGGATATGATTGTGATCCTCTGTTATGAGCAGAGGACAGAATCTGTGACTGAGAAGGAAACGTTTTGATTCAGACACTTAAGAACTAAACTTGCCCTGAGTTTGTCTTTTTGATGCTGAAAAGCAATGGTATGTGGTGGAAGCAAAGAATCAGAAAAGTCAATGCAAATCAGTCAACTAGTACAAGATGAAGATGGATCTGCTTGTTTCACGTCAAGGAATAAGGTGAAGCTGCCATTGCTGATGAGAGGAACAAAAAAGCTGTTTCCAGGGCAATATAGAAGAGTTTGTGAGTGATCTTTACTGCCTCTTTTATGCAAGGAAATCAACAATGAGAATAGGATAGCCAAACAAATTTCTGAATTTGTTTCTCAGAACCCACCAAGTTGTTCTAAGTCCCCTACAAAAAAAAAATCTCCTCAGAGAGTATCCCATATGAATATTATAACCTTATAGAAGGTGGATTCTGATTTGTTGCAGTAAAGTTAAGTAGGAATTTAAAAAGAACTTTGTATTGCACACAATCATAGGCACTAACTGAAATACGTATTTATTTGGTTATTCAGTTTAAACACAGTTTAGAATGTTTTACTAAATATGGAACTATCATTTATAGTTGATTATTATCAATGTTTATGGCTTTTTAAAATAAAATGTTGNACTTGACAGAGGACCAAGGGGGAGAAGAAGGGGGGAAATGGTGGGGGAAAGGGAGAGAGGCAAACCATGAGAGACTCTTGAATGCTGACAAAAACTGAGAACTGATGGATGTAGGGGGGAGGGGGGATGGGCATGGAGGAGGGCACTCATGGGGATGAGCACTGGGTGTTATGTGGAAACTAACTTGACAATAAACTACTTGTAAAAAAAAAAAGAAAAGAAAAAAGAAAAAAAATAATATACTATGTTAATAAAATCACATATTTGCATGTAAAAAAAGCAACCACTGTTAAAAAAAATAATAAAATAAAATAAAATGTTGGTTAGTAAAATAACTGCGTTTTAAACCGATGATAATTTATAGCAATGTCAGACCCTTACCTACAGATGCAGAGAACCAAAAAGCCTGGAATTTACTTTCCTCTAGAGCAGTCTTTGGTCAATTACTGTAAGCATAGAATAAGAAAGTCCAGCTCCCTACCTGGGGTTTGGAGTGAAATCTGGAGACACTCCCACCCGCAGGTTTAACCTAAACTCCAGAGCTCCCCTACACGATTAGGCTGAAGCTTCCCTCTGAGGGACTTTGTCTGAAACCACATCCTTAACTGGCTCCCACAGCTGCCCTGTCCTTTACCCGCTTCATATATAGGAGAAAACATGGAATATAAAAGAAAAAAATAGAGAAAATGATTTAATGTTAAATTTTAATTATAAACGTCAATATGAACTCATGATTTTTAAAAATGTATTGTTGGAGCACCTGGGTGGCTCAGTTGGTTAGGCATCAGACTCTTGATTTCCGCTCAGGTCATGATCTCACAATTCATAGGTTTGAGCTCCATGAAAGGCTCTATACTGAGCATGCAGTGTGCCTGGGATTCTCACTCTCTCTCTCCCTCTGCCCCTCTCCCCCGTGCATCACTCTCTAGCTCTCTCTCTCTCTCAAATGAAATGAAATGAAAAAGTAAAATAAAATAAAAATATTTGTAAATATATATAAATTTGTATATATATTTGTATATATGTATGTATTTGTATATATCTTTATATATAAAGATTTGTAAATATATACAAATTCATATATATATTTCTTCCTATATCTGTCCCCTGAAAAAAGTCAGAAAGCAAGAAGTGTTCAGTAGGAATGAAAATATCTACACCTAAGTCTTGGTTTCAAATTCTCCACTAATACACACACTAGAATTCCTTGGGGAAAAAATAGCTGATTTTAGGTCTTGGAGAGGAAATGTACAAGGTAAGTCAAGGGCATCTTGTTATGTCATAAAGCTAGAAAGCACTCAAAGACAGATTCATAACAAAAAGATCCAGAAGCCAGCTTGAAAGGACTTCCATTGGCATTTGAAATAAATGCATATATCAAAAAGAATAATGACTGTAATGAATGCACTGAGTAAATAAGCATCCATGAACCCATAATTAAACTCAAGAAAGAAAGAAAAAAGAAAGCTCTTATTTAATAATAAATGTAGAAATAGTCATGGAAATCAGAAACTTACCACATTTCTACCCCTAGTGAAACAATTGATTTGGGATTCTCAATGAACACTGAAACTATGGAATAAAAAAAATGTCTTCTGGTACTGAGTCTTTCCCACAGATTACTTACAAATTCCAAAGCAAATATACACCTTTATTATATAGCAACCTAGTAATCACCACTTTAACAGAGTAGCCAAACTTGAATTTCTAAGAGCAAGACAACCTGACCTTCAGTGTCTCATCACATGATGCAATATAAAATAGATAATATATGTAAAATATTCTTGCCAAAAATGTTTAACCTGGGTCTAATCAAACCTATAGATGTAATTTACAATTCATAAACAATTTAGGAAGTAGTAGCACAAGGTCAATAACATCATAAGAGAGCAATCAGAAAATCAAGAATTAGGGGGTTTTACATGACAACTGCACTGAACTCTTTCAAAGTCAATGCCACCAAAAATAAAAGTAAGTGTTCTAGATTAAGAAATACTAAATATCCATAACAACCAAATGCAATGTGTGAATCTCAGTTATGTCATAATTCAAAAGAATAAAGATATAAATTATATTCTTGGGACATATGGAAAAATTAGAATGATATTAAATACTTATTATTTAATATCACAGAATATAAATATGGATTTATTATTCAATATTATAGAACTATTGGTAATTTTTTTCAAATTTTATTCAAATTCTAGTTAGTTAATGTATAGCGTAATATTGCTTTCAGGGGTAGAATTTAGTGATTCATCACTTACACATAACACTTAGTGCTCATTATAACAAGTGCCCTCCTCAATACACATCACCCATTTAGCCCTTCCTCCACCCACTTCCCACCATCAACTCTCAGTTTGTTCTCTACCATTAAGAGTCTTTCATGGTTTGTTTCCCTCTGTCTCTCTTTTTTTCCTTTCCCATATGTTCATCTATTTGGTTTCTTAAATTCAACATATGAGTGAAATCATATGATATTTGTCTTTCTCTGACTGATTTATTTCACTTAGCATAATACACTCTAGTTCCATCCACATTGTTGAAAATTACAAGATTTCATTATTTTTCATGAAAGGAGTATTCCATTGTATATAGATATACCATATCTTCTTTATTCATTCATCAGTCGATGGACATTTGGGCTCTTACCATAGTTATCCTATTGTTGATAATGCTGCTATAAGCATCAGGGTTCATGTACCCCTTCAAATCTGTATATTTGTATCCTTTGGGTAAATATCTACTAGTGCAATTGCTGAGCCATAGGGTACTTCTATTTTTAACTTTTTTAGAAACCTCCATACTGTTTTCCAGGGAGGTTACCACTGGTTTGCATTTCCAACAACAGTGTAAGAGAGTTCTCCTTTCTCCATATTCTTGCCAACATCTTTTGTTTCCTGTGTTGTTAATTTTAGCCATTCTCACAGATGTGAGGTCTTATCTCACTGTGGTTTTGATTTGTATTTCCCTGATGATGAGTGATGCTGAGCATCTTTTCATGTGTCTATTACCCATCTGGATGTCTTCTTTGGAAAAGCGTCTATTCATATCTTCTGCCCATTTATTTATTTGTTTTTTGGGTTTTGAGTTTGATAAGTTATAGATTTTGGATACTAACCTTTTATTACATATATCATTTGCAAATATCTTCTCCCATGCTGTAGGCTGCCTTTTAATTTCATTGATTATTTTCTTTGCTGTGCAGAAACTTTTATCTTGATGAAGTCCCAATAGTCTATGTTTGCTTTTTATTCACTTGTCTCTGGTGACTTGTCTAGTAAGAAGTTGCTCTACCTAAGGTCAAAGACGTGCTGTCTGTGTTCCCCTCTAGGATTTTTATGGTTTATTGTCACTCATTTAGATCATTCCTCCATTTTTTATTTATTTTTGTGTATGGTGTAAGTAAGCGGTCCAGTTTCATCCTTGTGCATGTTGCTGTCCAGTGTTCCTAACACCATTTGTTGAAAAGGCTGTCTTTTTTCCATTGGATATTATTTCCTGCTTTGTCAAAGATTAGCTGAACATACAGTTTTGGGTCCCTTTCTGGGTTTTCTATTCTCTTCCACTGACCTATGCCTTTGTGCCTGTACCATACTGTCTTGAGTACAGCTTAGTATTATAACTTGAAATCCAGAATTGTGGTCCCTCCAGGTTTGCTTTTCTTTTTCAAAATTGATTTGGCTAATTCAGGGTCTTCTGTGGTTCCATACAAATTTTAGAATTGTTTGTTCTAGCTCTGTGAAAAAATGCTGGTAGTATTTTTATAGGGATTTCATTAAATGTTTAGATTGTTTTGGGTAGTATAGACATTTTAACAACGTTTGTTCTTCCAGTCCATGAGCATGGAATTTTTTCCATTTCCTTGTGCCTTTTCAATTTCTTTCTTAAGTGCTCTATAATTTTCAGAGTACAGACCTTTAACCTCTTGGTTAGGTTTATTCCTAGGTATCTTATAGTTTTTGGTGCAAGTGCAAATGGGATCAATTCCTTGAGTTATTTTTCTGCCGCTTCATTATTAGTATATAGAAATGTAACAGATATCTGTACATTGATTTTATATCCTGTAATTTTGCTGAATTCATGTATCAGTTCCAGCAATTTTTTGGTGCAGTCTTTCAGGTTTTCTACATAGGGTATCACGTCATCTGCAAACAGTGAAAGTTTGGCTTCTTCCTTGTTGATTTTAATGTCTTTTATTTCTTTTTGTTGTCTGATTGCTGAGACTTAGACATCCAGTGTTATGTTAAATAGTAATAGTGAGAGTGGACATCCCTGTCTTGTTCCTAACTGTAGAGGAAAAGCTCAGTTTTTCCTCATTGAGAATGATATCACCTATAAGTCTTTCATATATGGTCTTTATTATGTTGAAGTATGTTCCATCTATCTCTACTTTGTGGAGAGTTTTTATCAAGAATATATGTTCTAGAGGAGTTAATTTGGCAAAGGAGTAGAAAGACCTTATGCTTGCCTTGTCCCTTAAACACAGCTAGGTAAATATCAAATTATCTGAACACCCAAGAAGTCGATCTGAGACTGAGAGAGCAAAATGCATAACCACTGGTAAAACAACAACATCACATTGTGGAAGTAGGAGCTATGGAGAATTGATTTAGGGGAGAGAATAGCCGCAGGTGCTGTGATGGGGAGGAGGCCCTGATCGCAGAAACTGAAGAGAGAAAGAAAGAGAGAGCGAGTGAGAGAGTGGAAGTGCTGGCAGGGAATTTCACAAGAAAAACTCTTCTCCAAAATCATTGATGGATAAAAGGAGAGGGACTGAATACTGCATGTTTTTCTAAACAATAGGGCACAGAGGTTTGCTCCATCATCAGGGTCACACCCAGCAGGCTTAGTGGTGTTCCCATGGGGAAGGAGGGTGGAGACCTAGGAGAGGGCAGCATGGGCTGAAGATTCCCTGGATTGCACAGGGAGAAGAAGTTCTCCTGCTTGGAGTGCATTTGGGAGAGGGAACACAGCCTCCCTGGGAGCAAAAGACCCAGAGGATGCCTTTGAGCTGCTTCTTTCACTAACATAGCAATGGGGACACTGGCTGAAGGCAGCAAGTCTTGGTTTTGGCTATCTGCTGTGCTTTACCATAAACTCTGAACCAATGCAGGGTCAAACAACGGATTTCTAGGACAAGCCACAACTGGTCACAGTGCACCAAGACCCTTGTCCAGAGGATCAGCATGGGTCCATGCCACAGGGATCTTAACAATTTGGAGTTTTGAAACCAAGTCCTGCCCTTGAGATAAAACACAGGAATGCTGTGCCACCTGGCTGGCAGACAGCTCAGATGCACACAGAGTAAAGGTGGGGATCTGACAGAAGCCAGGGACGCAAGGTAAGTGATTGTTTGCTCTTCTGTAAGGGCTTCCTGAAGAGTGGCAGGCATGAGCTCCCTGTCCAGGGATGAGAGAGCCGAGTCGAGCAATGCTATTTTCACCCCACGCATCAGCATTGACCTACTTCACTCAGCAAAACAGTACCACCAAGTGGAAGCTCAAGCTGCTTTCACCAAGCCCTATCCCACTGCATCCTGCAGGTGCATCTCCAATATGGCAAGTCTGCCTGAGAATCAGTGCAGCAGGCCCCACCATCAGAAGACCAGCACAAACTCCTCACACATACCAAGTCTACTGATCAGAGAGTGATGCAAACCTTCAGCTCTAGGCAAAATAGGATCTAGTTTCCTTCGTTTTTGCCTCTCCAACTTGCGATACAGAAAAAGCAAATTATTTTTGGAACTACCTTCTTTTAACAAGCTGACCAAACACACCTAGGATCTAGCTTCCTTTTTTCCGGGAACCTTAACAATATGACAAGATAGAGGAATTTACCCCAAAAGAAAGAAAAGGAAGAAGTGACAGCCAGGGATTTAAAGAATACAGATGTAAGTAGGATGTTTGAACAAGAACTTAAAACAACAATTATAAGGATATTAGCCATACTTGAAGAAACCATAGAAGACATGAGAGAATCCTTTATTGTAGAGATAAAGGAAATAAAACTAGTCAGTCTGAAATTAAAAATTCTTATAACCAAGATGCAAACCCAACTGGATGCCATGACACTGAGGATGGATGAAGCAGAGGGACAAACCAGTGATATAGAAGATAAAATTATGCGGGGCACCTGGGTGGCTCAGCCAGTTAAGTTTCTGACTCTTAGTTTCAGCTCAGGTCACGATGTCATGGTTGCATGGGGTTCAAGCCCCATGTACACCTCTGGGAAGACAGCACGGAGCCTCCTTGGGATTCTCCATCTCTCCCTCTCTCTGCTCCTCCCCCACTTGCTTTGTCTCTGTCCCTCTCAAAAATAAATAAGTAAACTTAAAAGAAAAGAAGATAAAATTATGGTGGGTGGATGAAGCTGAAAAGAAGAGGGAAAGAAAGGTATTGAGGGGCTTAGTCGGTTAAGTGTCCACAGCTCAGGTCATGATCTCACAGAACATGAACTCGAGCCCAACTATGAGCTCTGAGCTTATAGCGTAGAGCCTAGAGCCGGCTTCAGATTCTGTGTCTTCTTCTCTCTCTCTGTCCCTTCCCTGCTTGTACTCTGTCCCTCTCTCTCTCTCTCAAAAATAAAAAAACGTTAAAAAAAAAAAAAAGAAAGGTATTGGATCACAATGCAGACTTAGGGAACTCAGCGACTCCATAAAGTGTAATAACTTTTGTATCATAGAAGTCCTAGAAGATGAAGAGAGAGAAAGGAGGGCAGAAGGTTTATTTGAGCAAATTACAGCTGAAAACTTCCCTAATCTAAGGAAAGGAACAGACATCCAAATCCAAGAAACACAGAGAACTCCGCCTAAATTCAACAAAAGCCAGACATCACTACGACATATCATAGTCAAATTCACAAAAGACATAGTCAAGGAAAGAATCCTCAAAGCATCAAGGGAAAAAATTCCTTAACCTACAAGGAATAACAGTCAGGTTCACTGCAGATCTGTTCACAGAAATCCGGCAGGTGAGAAGGGACTGGCATGATATAGTCAAGGTGTTGTCAGAGAATAATATACATCCAAGAATACTCTATATAGCAAGGCTATCATTCAGAATAGAAAAGATAAAGATTCCCCCCCCCAAAAAAAACCCTAAAGAAGTTTGCAACCACTAAACGAGCCCTGCAAGAAATATTAAAGGAGACTCTTTGAATGGCGGAAAAAAGGACTAAAAGCAAAAAGACTAAAAAGGAACAGGGAACATCACCAGAAACACTAACTTTACAGATAACACAAAGGCACTGAATTTATATCTGTGAATAACCACTCTGAATGTAAATGGACTAAATGCTCCAATCAAAAGACATAGGGTATCAGAACAGATTAAAAAACAAGCGTTTTTGCTGTCTATTAGAGACTCATTTTAGATCTAAAGACACCTGCAGATTGAAAGTAAAGGGATGGAGGGACATCTGGGTGGCTCAGTCCGCTAAGTGTCTGACTTCGGCTCAGGTCATGATCTCGCAATTCACAAGTTTGAGCCCCGCATCGGGCTCTGTGCTGACAGCTCAGAGCCTGGAGCCTGCTTTGGATCCTGTGTCTCCCTCTTTCTCTGCCCAGCCACTATTCATGCTCTGTCTCTCTCTGTCAGAAATAAATAAATGTTAAAAAATATATTTTAAAAAAGTGAAGGGATGGAGAACCATCTATCATGTTCATACACATCAAAAGAAAGCCAGAGTAGCCATACTTAGACAAACTAGATTTTAAAACAGACTGTAACACAAGATAAAGAAGGACACTATATCATAATAAAGGGGTCTATCCAACAAAACCTAACAATTTCTAATACTTATGCACCCAGTTTTAAATTTTTTAAATGTTTTATTTATTTCTGAGAGAGACAGCATGAGTAGGGGAAGGTCAGAGAGAGAGGGAGACACAGAATCCAAAACAGGCTCCATGTTCTGAGGTAGCTGTCAGCATAGAGCCCAATGCAGGGCTCGAACCCACGAACCATGAGATCATGACCTTAACCGAAGTTGGACACTTAACCGACTGAGCCACCCAGGTGCCCCATATGCACCCAATTTTAAAGCACCCAAATATATAAATCAATTAATAACATACATAAAGAAACAGATGGATAATAACACAATAATAGTAGGACATTTTAACATCCCACTTACATCAATGGACAGATCATCTAAGCAGAATGATCAGCAGAAGATCAGGAAGGAAACAATGCCTTTCAAAGATACACTGGACCAGCTGGACTTAACAGTTCTATTCAGAATATGTCTTTCTAAAGCAGCAGAATAAACATTCTTCTCGAGTGCACATGGAACATTCTCCAGAATAGTCTATATAGTGTGTCACAAATAGCCCTCAACAAGTACAAAAAGATCTATATCACACAATGCATATTTTCAGACCACAACACTATGAAACTTGAAGTCAACCACAAAAAAAAATTTGCAAAGACCACAAATACATAGAGATTAAATAACATCCTACTAAAGAATGAATATGTTAACCAGAAAATTAAAGAAGAAATTAAAAAATACATGGGAGCAAATGAAAATGAAAACATGACAGTTCAAAACCTTTGGGATGCTGCAAAGGTAGTCCTCAGAGGGAAGTATATTGCAATTCAAATCTATCCCAAGAAGCAAGAAAAGTCTCAAATATACAACCTAACAGATCAATGAAACTAAGAGCTGATTCTTTGAAAGAATTAATAAAATTGATAAACCCCTAACCAGACTTATCAAAAAAAAAAGACCCAAATAGGTAAAATCATGAATGAAAGCAGAGAGATCACAACCAACACTACAGAAATGAAAAAAATATAAGAGAATAAAGAGAATATTATAAAATATTATACACCAACAAACTGGGAAATCTGTAAGAAATGGATAAATTCCTAGAAACATACAAACTATCAAAACTGAAACAGGAAGAAATGGAAAATTTAAATAGACGCATGACCAGCAAACAAATTGAATCACTAATCAAAAATTTCCCAACAGGGGCGCCTTGGTGGCTCAGTCGGCTAAGCGTCCAATTTCAGCTCAGGTCATGATCTCATGGTTTGTGGGTTTGAGTCCCACATCGGGCTCTGTGCTGACAGCCAGCTCAGAGCCTGGAGCCTGTTTCGGATTCTGTATCTCCCTCTCTCTCTCTGACCCTCCCCTGCTCATGCTGTCTCTCTCTCTCAGAAATAAATAAAACATTAAAATTTTTTTTTTAAGTTTCCCAACAAACAAAAGACCAGGGCCAGATGGCTTCTCAGGGAACTACTACCTGACACTTCAAGAAGGGTTAATATCTATTCTTCTCAAACTGTTCCAAAAAAACAGAAATGGAAAGAAGTTTCAAACTTGTTCTATGAAGCCATCATTACCTTGATTCCAAAACCTAAGACACCACTCCTACTAAAAAGAATTACAGGCCAATATCCCTGATGAACATAAATACAAAAATTCTTTTTCTGTATTTATTATAGATTCAAGACATAACACTGATTAGTGAATTAACATACATTTAGAAGGGTGCATGGTTTAGGCCTCAACTATAAAGATTTTAGAAAAACTTAACTTTCTCAAGTATCCCCCAGAGTAATATCATTCAAGAAATACATGGTTTCTCTTCAACTTGAGACACTTTGAGATATTCCTTTATTCATTGAATTGGTTTAAGCATTTGTTAAGGTTTCAGGGAACATTTGTTTCTTGCCAGTATTAAATGAGATATTGGATTGTATCTGAGCAATCTGCAGTTTCTGTAAATACTTGATAAGGTCTACTTTCTCTATTAAAAATGTAAAATCTTTTGGATTCTGGTAGGAAAATATTCTTTCTATTCAAAAAGAAACAAGCATTTTGCCTGCTTACTCTGTTTTCTGGATTCTAGTACTTTTAACATTACATGAATCTATTTCATGCAAAGGAAATTGAGTTTTCCAACTTCATATTTTACAAACAAAGACACAGACATGCAGAGCTTAAATGATTTGTGCAAAGTTCTATAGCTAAGTAGTGGCAAATTAGGACTGGATCCAAGTTTTTTGACTTCTAGTTAAAATATAAAGGTTTCTACACAATATTTCTGTACCACTTATTTACTGTGGTCTTGGCCAAGTTGCTTAAACTCTCTAAGCTCTGGGGGTAATAATATTATGGCAGCTTCTTCAGGTGTCCAGCCTCATATCTCCTCAGTCGCCCTCAGATTTCAGAAAGCAGTAATGTACAATTCTGTGGAATTTACGGTCATCTTAGGCTGAGTATTACACCTTAAACATCCACTACCTATCCTTTCCATTCATTTCCTTCTCTCTTCTTTGTCATCCAAAGGGAAAAGGAGGTGCTCTCAGAAGTCAAGCAGGGCCTGGTCATTTATAGTTTTGAAGTTTATTTTTAAAATGAACAAGTTCTAGAACAAGTTTCAAACATATTTTATACTATGGATGAATGAACATCTTATTTCAACCCCATCCAAGTGTTTTTGTAATGAAGTGAATAAATTTATTTGAAAATAACAAAAAATCTTGGGGCACCTGGGTGGCTCAGTCAGTTAAGCGTCCGACTTCAACTAAGGTCATGATCTCACGGTTTGTGGGTTCCAGCCCTGCATCGGGCTCTGTGCTGACAGGTAGCTCAAAGCCTGGAACCTGTCTTCGGATTCTGTGTCTCCCTCTCTCTCTGACCCTCCCCTGCTCACGCTGTCTCTATCTCTCTCTCAGAAATAAAAACACATTAAAAAAAAATCTAAATGTGAAGGCTTTTGTGCGTATGAGGCTAAGGCAAAAAAAATCTACCTAATCCAAATATATATAGATAGGATTCTGTTGAGTAACAGCTACGGTTCTTCCTCTCTTTTCCACTTCAGCCCTGAGAAGGAAATGGGTAATACACTCTTAACTTCATTATGGGTTCTAGAATGGACCATATGCCATAACTCTTTCCCAAATTATTCCTTGTCAAGATCCCTCTCTATTAATAATAGTAGATTAAATTACAGTCAATCCTCATCATTCACAGAATCTATATTTGCAAATTTACCTATTCATTAAATTTATTTTTAATACCCAAATTAGCATTCAGAGTACTTTGGAGCTCATTCATGAACATATACCAAACCATAAAAACTTTGAGTCATATCATGGGCTAGTTCTCAGCTAAGGTTGATAAAGGCAATTCCCTGCTTCTTATTTTAGCTCTCATACTAGAGAAAGGTTAGTGGAAAAGAAAGCTGGTTCTTTGAAAAGATCAATAAATTTAAAAATCAGACCAAGTGAGAAAGCAAGAAGAAAAATACAAAGTACCAATGTCACAAATGAAAGAAGGGGTATTACTACAGATTCTACAGACATTTAGGGTAATAACAAAATGTAAATGAACAAATTTATAACAAAAAACAAAACAAAACAAAACCCAACAACCTAACTTAGATTAAATGGAAAAAAATTCTTGAAATAAACAAACTACCCAAGCTCACTCAAGAGGAAATACATTACTTGAATAGCTCTAGATCCAATAGTGAAATTTATTTTATAGTTTAAAACCTTCCTGGAGGGTAAGGGGAAGCCATACTCAGATGATTTCACTAGCGAATTCTATCAGAGATTTTAAAAAGTAAACTCTTGCAGAAAATATTCAGAGGAACCTCTCCTCAAATAATTTTATGAGGCCAGCATTACCATTATGCCAAAACCAAAGAAATCATAAGAAAGGATAACTTCAAATAATAGTCATGAATATAACCACTATTATTATTATTAATTATTATTATTTTGAGAGTGAAGTGTTAGTGAAGGAGAAGGACAGAGGGAGAGAGAAAAAGAATCTTTAGTAGGCTCCACACTCAGCAGGGAGCCTGACATGGGGCTCAATTCCACAAACCTAGGATCACCACTTGAGTCAAAATCAAGAGTCAGGCATTCAACGAACTGAGACATCTTGGAGCCCACATATCCACTATTATTCCTAAAGTTAAAACTCTCATACATTGTTAATAGGAATACAAAATGATACAGCTACTTTGGAAAATATTTTTGTAGATTGTTAAATAAAGTTATATGTATTAGTCACATTGTTTAACAATTTCATTACTAGGTATTAAGCCAACAGAATTGAAAACATATTTCTAAAGTTTTCTAAATACGTGAATGTTCATAGCAGCTTTACTGCACAATAGTCAAAAACTGAAAACAACTCAAACGTCCATCAACAAGTAAATGAATAATGAAAACACATTGGTCCAAAACCTCTGAGATGCAGCAAAATTGGTTCTAAGTGGGAGGTTTATAGCAATACAGGCCTACATTAACAGGGAAAAAAATAATCTCAAATAAACAATCTAACCTTGCACCTAAAGGAGCTAGAAATAAAACAACAGAGGCACCTAGGTGATTCAGTCAGTTAAGCATCTGATTCTTGATTTCAGCTCAGGTCATGATCTCACAATTCATGAAGATCAAGCCCCATGTCCCTGTCTAGGATTCTCTCCTCCCTCTCTTCGCCCCTCCCTCATTCTCTCTCTCTCTCTCAAAATAAATTAAAAAATAAAATAAAATAAGCTTTAAATTTTACAGAACAGCAAATAAAACCTAAAACCAGTAAAAGGAAAGAAATAATAAACATTAGAGCAGAAATGATTGATATAAAACTAAAAGAAACAATAGAACAGACCCAATAAAACTGAGAGATGATTCTTTGAAAAGAAAATCAATAAAATTGATAAATCTCTAACCAGGCAACCAAGACAAAAAGAGTAAGGACTCAAATAAATAAAATCACAAATTAGCGAGGAGAAATAACAACCAACATCACAGAAATACAAACAATAATAAGAGAATATTATGAACATTATATGCCAACAAATTGGACAACCTATAAGAAATGGATAAATTCCAGGAAACATATAGACTCCCAAAACTGAAACAAGAAGAAATAGAAAATTTGAACAGACTGATAACAAGCAAAGAAATTGAGTTAGTAATCAGAAAACTCCTAACGAACAGAAGTCCAGAAGGAGATGGCTTCAAAGTTGAATTCTAACAAACATTTAAAGAAGAGTTAATATCTGTTCTTCTTAAACTAAACAAAAAATGGAAAAGGAAGAAAAACTTCCAAATTCAGTTGATGAGGCCAGCATTACCCTGATACCAAAACCAGATAAAGACACTACTAAAAAAGAAAACTACAGGTCAATATCCCTGATGAACAGAGGTGTAAAAATTTTCAATATAATAATAGCAAACTGAACTCAACAATATCTTTTTAAAAACCATTCACCATGATCAAGTGGGATTTATTCTTGGGCTCCAAGGGTGGTTTAATATTTGCAAATCAATCAACGTGATACATCACATCAATAGGAGAAAGGATAAGAACCACATGATCATTTCAATAGATGCAGAAAAAGTATTTGATAAAATACAACATTCATTCATGATAAAAATCCCCAACAAAGTAAGTTTAGAAGGAACATACCCAACATAATAAGGGCCTTATAAGAAAAACCCACAGCAGGTATCATACCAAAAGGGGAAAAACTGAAATCAAGAACAAGACAAGGATGTCCATTCTCACCACTTTTATTCAACATAGTCCTAGAAGTCCCAGACACAACAATCAAACCAGAAAAAGAAACAAAAGACATTCAAGTTGGTAAGGAAAAAGTAAAATTTCCTATTTGCAGATGACATGATACTCTATATAGAAAATCCTAAAGACTTTTCCAAAAAACTGCTAGAACTAGTGAACGAACTCAAGAAGGTCACAGGATGCAAAATCAGTGTACAAAAAATGTGTTGCGTTTCTATACACCAATAAAGAGGCAACAGAAATAGAAACTAAGAAAACAATTGCAGTTACAACTGCACACAAAATAATAAGATTCCTAGGAATAAACCTAACCAAAGAAGGGAAAGACCTGTACTCTGAAAACTGTAAAAATACTGCTGAAGAAAATTCAAGATAACATAAAGAAATGGGAAGATATTCCATGCTCATGGATTAGGGGAAAAAAAAAAAACACTGCTCAAGTGTCTATACTACCTCAAACAATGTAGCCTATTTAATGCAATCCTTATCAAAATACCACCAGCACTTTTCACAGAACTAGAACAAACAGTTCTTAAATTTGTGTGGAACTACAAAAGACCCATAGCCAAAGTAACCTTGAAAAAGAAAAGCAAAGCTGAAGGCATCACAATTCTGGACTTCTATATATGAAGTTATATGACAAAGCTGTAGTCATCAAAACAGTATGATACTGCCACAAAAAATAGACATATAGATCAATAGAACAGAATAGAACATCTAGAATAGAAAACCCACAATTATATGGCCAATTAACCTCTGATGAACAAGGAAGGAACATCCAATGGGAAAGAGTCTCTTCAACAAATGGTGTTGGGATAACTAGATAGCAACATGCAAATAAATGAAACTGGACCACTTAGACTGTACAAAACAAATAAATTCAAAATGGATGAAAGACCTAAATTTCAAATAGGAAGCCATAAAAATCCTAGGAGAGAATACTGGCAGTAACTTCTTTGACATTAGCTGTAGTAACTTTTTTCTAGGTATGTTTCCTGACAGTAGGGAAACAAAAGCAAAAATAAACTAATGGGATTACATCAAAATAAAAACTTATGCATAGCAAAGGAAACAAACAACAAAACTGAAAGTCACCTTATGGAATGGGAGAATATATGTGCAAATGACATATCCACTTTAAAGGGTCAGTATCCAAAATATATAAAGAACTTAAAAAACTCAACACCCAAACCCCAAATAATCCAATTAAAAAATCATCAGAAGATATGAACGGACGTTTTTCCAAATAAGAAATACAAGTGTCCAATAGACACATGAAAAGATGCTCAACATCACTCATCAACAGGGAAATGCAAATCAAAACTGCGATGAGTTGTCACCTCACACCTGTCAGAATGGTTAAAATCAAAAACACAAGAAACAACAGGTGTTGGTGAGGATGTGGAGAGAAGAAAACCCTCTTGCACTTTTAGTGAGATTGCAATCTAGTTCAGCTACTATGGAAAGCAGTATGGAGTTTTCTCAAAAAGCTAAAAATAGAACTACTCTATGATCAAGCATCACTACTAGGTCTTTACCCAAAGAATACAAAAACACTCATTCAAAGGGATACATGCACCCCTATGTTTATTGCAGCATTATTACAATATCCAAGATATGGAAGCAGCCCAAGTGTCCATCAACTGATGAATGGATAAAGAAAATGTGACATATATATATAATGGAATATTAGTCATTAAAAAGAATNCTCAAGCAGAAATAATTGAGTGGGGGTGGATATCGGTCGTCATCTGATTGGCAAGAGACCGTGCAAACTTGCTTTAACCTCACCAGGAGTTTTCTCGACTAGTGGGCTCAGAATGGCTCCCAACATAAAATCTTGCCATTCGCAGTGACATGGATGGAGCTAGAGTATAATGCTAAGCAAAACCAGTCATACAGAGAAAGACAAATAACATTATTTCGTGTCTATGTGGAATTTAGGAAGCAAAACAGATGAACATAGGGGAAAGAAAGAAACACACTTAATTATAGAGAACAATCTGATGGTCACCAGAGTAGGGGGGTGGGAGGTTAAAGAGGTGGTCACTTGTGATGAGCACAGGATGATGTATTGAATTGCTGAATTACTATATTGTACACCTGAAACTAATATAATACTGTATGTTAACTATCTGGAATTAAAATAGAATCTTAAAAAAAGTAAATGGATGAACAAGTTGAAGTATATCATACAATGGTATACCACTCATCAATAGACAGAATATATGTAGGAATATATGTAATGCATGCAACGACTTAGATAAATATCCAAAGCATTATGCTAAAGAAAAAATCCCAACCAAACAAAAATGATTTTTTAAATTATCTCATTTACATGACATTCTAGAAAAGGCAAAACTATAGGGATAGAAATCAGATCCCTGGTTACAGGGACTGGGAAGATGAAGAGACTGCAAAGGAGCAAAAGGAACTGTTTGAGATAGTGGAAGTATTCTATAACTTAATAGTGGTGGATTTTACATGACAACATAAATTTGGTAAAACTTATTAAACTGTACATTTAATCATAGTGACATTTCTGTATGTATATTATACCTCAGTAACTCTGAATGAAAATAAATTGTATAAAATATATATTCTTGGTGTTTCTTAATATATTTTCTTATAAAAGGAAACAAGGAAATCCCTTTAAGAAATTTTGCCCCTTAACCATTTTTTATTTTAGTCTCCATTTCTGATTTTCTTTATACTATTAAAAGAGAAAATATAGTTTTCACAGTAGAAAGAAAGTGATGGGCATTAGAAGTTCAATATATGTATGTGCCTACAAATGAATTATATTTAGAATCTTTCTATGACATTTTCCTCCAAAATTCCCTTATACCATAACAAACAAAAAAAATTTGCAACATTATTGTGTTTTTATTTCACCAGAAATCTGGATTCTGGAATGCTATTTCAATTTGCACAATTCTAAAAAGGCATACTAGAACAGTATGCCAGTGCATTTTCACAACAACAAAAATTGTTCCAGTGGCTGAGACCTAGGGCAGAAGGAGACAGAGAGAGTTTTCACATATTGTATTTACTCATACTTGGTTGACAGGAGGATGAGAAAAGGGTTTTAGAAATAACAAAAAAGAAACAGGAGCGTTTAGAATCCCTAACTCTCTGGCCTCTTGTAGATTTAATTATTTCAGAGAGAGAAAATCCTAATATAGGCAGTCCAACACATCTTTTCTACTCATGCTGTGACACAGCTGGCTAGGTAGAATGAAAGCATATTAATTCACTTACAAGTCCTCTCCATAATCAAATAAGAGGCTGAAAAGAATGGAAGGGGTGATACTGGGAATTTGAACAGTACTGTTTATCAAAATAATACAGTGAGAGCCCTCTTATCTGATATGACTGGCACCAATTGGTAAATGAATAAAGTAAAAGTCAGTAAAAAGGAATCATACAAAGTGATGCATTCTTTAGAATTTTTGTTTTAACTTAAATATACAACTCCATATTTACTCACCAATCTTTTGATGTGGGACCAAGGCCTTCACTTTTAATATGATAGTAATTAAAACGATCTGATAGCAATATTTATTAGCAACTTGCCTTTAGCAAGTTTTTCCAAAACATTGAGTTGAACGTTCAGAGAAACAATTCTGTTTTCACACTTATAATTCTTTGGTTTATATAATATTTAACTCAATTACATAATTATAACAGCAGGTACAACTGGTATAAAGAACTTTGGAAACAAACACAACAGACTCATGGGAAGCATACAACTCAACTGGCAGGAACAGAGCATGCTGAAGTTTTATATATAATCATTAATAGATGTTGAAATTTATCAAAAGCTTGTGCCACATTTATTAAGATAACCATGAAAGAATTCTTGTTTATTCAATTAATATACTGAAGTATATTGAAAGCACTTCTTAAATTAACCATTCTTACTTGATCTGATATTTGTTATACACTGATGGATTTAGCTGTATATGTTATTTAGGATTTTCACATACAGTTCATAAGTCAAGTGGACCTTTAATTAGCTTTCCTTATGCTATCTTTATTTGGCTAAAGGTCATACTAGCCTAAAAATTTTTTTTGGACATTCTCCTCTTTCTTTCCTTTTTTATAAAACTTATATAAAACTGTAATTTTCTTCCACAGAAAATTTGGTAGAACTCTCCCATAAAACCATCTTTGTCCAGCACTTTTAGGAAGTATGGATAGGGGTAACAGTTTTTTATTACCGCTTCAAATTCAAATGTCCTTTTTCTTCTTATGCCACTTTATAATTACATACTCTTTTAAAAACCTAGCTCACCTAATTTCTCAAAATACATTTTTAAAATAATAGTCTTTTTAAAAATTACTTTCGTGAAAAGATTCTAGGTTGTGATCTCTAGGGAAGTTCAGAAATCCTTTAATATGGCAGTCTGTACCTCTCTTGGTACTAATCTTCAGGACCTGCCTCTCTCCATTCTAGCACGTAGTCCTCAAGATGGAGAGGATGTTGGAGGAGAGGGAAGGCTTAAAAGCCAATAGACCTGTCTGTACCCATTGCAAATTCCCACTTCCCCAGCCATGCCAACATGCTGTTATCTAGCTGTCAGTAGGCTGCTTTTTTTGCCTTATGGTGCCAATGGGGCCAACAATGAGCGACTCAGGTAATTACCAGGGCACAGAATCCTTTCTAAAGATCCATATCTAAAATCCAGTCACACCCTATCTATTATCTATGGTGCCTATTCATTCTAGAGGCAACAAATGTAATTAAGCATCTATTTGCGGTAGACTCTGTTCAAAGTACCAAGAAACTCAGTAATGAACAACATATAAAGGAGTTTGCCCTTTTGGAGTGATAGTTTAGTGCATCACTGTCCAATAGAAGTATAATGCAAACCACATACATAATTTAAAATTTTCTAGTACCTATATTTATAAAAAGAAACAGGTATTTTTAAATTTAATAATGTTATAGACAGAATTATGTCCTCCTCCTCCCACTCTCAAATTTATATGTTGAAATCCTAATCCCTGGCATTTTAGAATGTGACTATATTTGGAGAGAGGACCTTTAAAGAAGTAATTAACCTCAGATGAGGTTCACTCATATGCAGAATTTAACAAACAAAACAGATGAACATAGGGGACAGGAAGGAAAAATAAGATAAAAACAGATAGGAAGGCAAACCATAAGACACTCTTAAATATAGAGAACAAACTGAGTGCTGTTGGAGGGCTTAGAGGATGGGCTAAATGGTTGACAGACATTAAAGAGGACACTTGTTGGGATGAGCACTGGCTGTTATATGTAAGTGATGAATCACTAAATTCTACTCCTGAAATCAATACTACACTATATGTTAACTAACTTGAATCTAAATTAAAAATAAATAAAAACCAATGAGAGAGTCATCAGAAGAAATCAACCCTGCCAACACCTTGATCTTGGACTTCTGGACTCTAGAACTGTGAAAAAATAAATCTCTGTTGTTTAAGCCACCCAATCTAAAGCCACCCAAGTCTAAATCTAAATCTGCTTTGTTACAGAAGTCCTAGCAAATCCATACAAATAATATATTTTATTTAGTCAATATATCCAAAATATTATCATCTCAACATGTAAGCAATACAAAAATGAATTAATGAGGTACTTTTCATTCCTTTTTTTACATTAACTTTTCAAAATCTGGGGAGTATTTTATACTTGCAGCACATCCCCATTCAGACTAGCCACATTGTAAGTGCTCAATAGCCACTTGAGTCTAGGGCAGTGAAGGTCTAGTGTGTCCAGCCCTCTTCCAAATCAGGCTACCGTTTCCCATACCATGAAACCATCAATCATCTTGTCAGAACTCAAAAGTCTCCCCAAAGGACTGGAAGGTTTTTGAAATCTCACTGTTCCTGGCTAGTTAGTATTCAAATCAGAGCACTGTAATGACTCAGTCATCTCCCTGTTCAGCCTTATGCAAGTTTTTCCTCTGATGATAGTTGGGGTTTCCCACAGTTTCAAAAAACAGAGACATTGAGTGGGATATTCAAAGATTCTAAATGTGCACTGAGAGCTCTGAAAAGAAATAATAGCAAAGAACCCCTCTACTTCCAGAGTCTCAGTAGCAAAGACCTACTTCTATGAAAGACCCTCTTGAGATACAGACAAATAAGATTAACTCTTGACCAAAGACAGTTTTATTCCGGTCTATTAAAAGGGCCACTTAGTGCTAAACTTCAAACATGCCCTTCCCCTTCATGTTGAACACTGAAGTTTTAGCTTTCATCCACACTTCAGAAGTTCTGATTCACTAACATCCTAATGAAAATTTATTATAGTTCTTAAAGTATATGTAATCCAGATTGCAGCTGGTATTGACCTATTTCTTAATATCTAGATAAAGATATATTTAAATCTCCATGTTATGAATTGTAGAAAAATGCAGTGTCATCCTTGGGATTTCTGCCCATTTTAGGGGTTGGAGAGAGTGGCATTCTCAAATGGCTGCCTCTGCTTCTCTGCCTTTCACTCTTTATAATCACTCTGCTGAGTGAATATTGAGATCAGGAATCCTCTCATCACCCACTCCCATCTAGCTCAACCCTGCTCTGCCTCTGGTTGTTCTTGTCTTTAATTTCTACCCAGTTCACCCTCCAATCAAGATAGTTAAAGGAATACAAAATATTACCAAAGGGACACTGGGGTGGCTCAGTGGGTTGAGCGTCTGACTTCAGCTCAGGTCATGATCTTGCAGTTTGTGCGTTTGAGCCACACATCAGTGCTGACAGCACTGAGCCCACTTTAGATCCTCTGTCCCCCTCTTTCTGCCCCTCCCCCACTTGGGCTCTCTCTCAAAAATAAATAAACATTTTTTAAAAAGAAAGAAAAAAATACTACTGGAGGTTTGGGGTGGTGAATCTACATTGCAGCAACAGAAATGATTTAAAATTCAGTAAAAGATATTTGTATTTCTAAAAGTCCCTTGGCTATTTCTTTGACTTGGGCAGCAGCCACCCTCCATATTGTTGCTTCTCTCTCTCCCTCTTCCCCCTCCTCTTTTGTCTCTCCCCTCAGCCACCTCTAAATCCCTATTTGTTTCTAAGGCACACTACTTCAGTTATCACAGTTTGCCTTGGCTCCTGCAGACCCCTATACTCTATCCTATGGTCTCACCTTTGCTTCAAGTTGCTTATCAAGGTATATTTGATCTTCTAACCATATCTATAACTCTATCTCGAGAGGTCTCAGATTGAATACATCTGTTCTGTGTTAAGTAATATCCTTTTTTGTCTTTCCTTCATCTTTCCATCTATCCCCTACGCTTTCCATCCATTACTTCTCCATTTAGTGTCCTATATCCACTCATTGCCAGCATCCCATTTTAAAAATTAAACAATGATATAAACTTCTATATTTCATTTTCATACTTCTTTGTTTGCACTCTCTCTAGCTAATAGTCAAATGTTAGCTGATACTGTATTAAGTGCTTTCTTTTTCACTGGGATATTAGCATTCTAGTAGAACATCTAGGACCTTGCCATACTGACTAAAACAAGTAAAAATGAGTGTATCCTAATCTTGAGCACAAAGCAGTTACCTATAAACAAGAGTACTCCCTTTGCCTGCTTGCCTTTGGTGGCCAACATTGGGCATAGAAGTTTAGTTTTCTTTATTTATTTTTATTTAACTTTAGAGAGAGACAGAACACACACACAAGTTGAGGAGAAGGGCAGTGGGAAAGAGAGACTCTCAAGCAGGCTCCACACTCAGCCCAGAGCTGGACAGAGGGCTCGATCCCACAACTGTGGGATTATGACCTGAACCAAAATCAAGAGTCAGATGTTTAATCAACTGAGCCACCAAGGCACCCTGAAGGTTAGTCTTCTTATAAAAAGGAAATATTATTTCAAGGAGTATGAAATTAAAAGAAAAAGTGGACATATGATGTAACTTGTTTCTATCTTTAGAATCTCAGCATCTTAACCAAAGGGTACCTTATTTACGTGTACAGCCCAACTGTCTCATAACCAAGGATACTGGTCCTTCTTTAAGAGAAGGCCTTGGGGAAGGGCTCTGCCATGAGGTGTCAGAGTGTGTGAGTTACCTTACCCCCTATGAAGTGGGGCCTGCTCTCCATAGTACCCCCTCCACAGCAGGCAGTTATATCCCTTTCTCTGAACTTAACCACTTCAGTAACTCTTCAATACCTCCCTTACGGTACTTACCCTTTCTACCTTCTTTTACAGTTATTTAACTTTACACCTCTCTGTTAGAAATGAATCCCCTGAGGGCCTTGGTACTTGCTTTTCCTTCAGATAAATGTATTTCTGATCAAATGTAATCTTGTCAGAGAGCCCTTTCCTGACCAGCCTATATAAAAATAATACATTCCCCATCACGTCTCTCCCCATTCTCTTCTTCATTCTTATTCAGAGCTCTTATCACTATTTGATATGTGATATATTTTTTTATCTGTCTTCCCAGTACATACCCAGAAATACAACTTACTAAGAAAAAGAAATTTTATTGTGTACCCAACTCTGTTTCTAGCTTGTAAAATAGAGCCCTGGCATACAGGAGGCATTGAATAAATATTCATTAGATGGATTAAAAATCAATCATAATATCTATCTACATATCTTGTACTTAATACAAGGCCTAGTATTTTTTGAGAACCTGGTAATTACCTGTAAAGGTAAGAAAGGGCAAAAGGGTGGTAGAGAATGAAGGAAAAGAGAAGAAGGATGCATGAAAGGAAGGGGAAGGGAAAGAGAAAAGAAGGAAGGAAGAAGGAAGGATTAAATGAATGAATAAATGAACAGGTTCTATTTAAGCAACAAAACACTTTAGGAAATTATGGGAAAGACAACAAGTGTCATTAAAACCAACTGGTACAAGGAAGAAGGCTTAAATAATGGTTTATTTCCTTGGTAGAGCCATTTACCACAGAAAGTCAGGATGCAAGGAAAATTACTGTAGGAGGATGCTATCCTACAATCTGGCCAAGTGAAATATTAGATGAATTTAGGCATTAGCACTGCTTGGCCACAAGCCACAGAGCTAATTGTTACTAGTTTGAGTCTCTTAAGACTGCACCATTAAAACTTGCATTTTTAATATAACGAATAAACATCTGTGAGCCCCTTAATTAGAGGATGGTCTAGCAAATTAAGAAAATTACTTTTTAAAAAAGAGGAAATTAAGACATGGAATCAGTCCAGGGAATTATTCAACTGCCTCTGTATAGGACCAATTCATATTTTCTCCCTGCCTCTTTAAACACCTTCTGGCCATAAAGCCACTCCTCTTCAGCCCCATCTGACTCTTATCAGCCAAGCCATGCTTACCAGCCTTCATGTTCTAGCTGTTCAACCATTAGGCACATATAAAGATGGGTTTATACTCTAATGAGCAATAAAAGAACGCTGAGATGCCAATGAGATAGTAAAGCACAGTGATTAAGAGTTTAGCATCTGAAGTCAGATTTCTGGATTCAGATCCTGTATCTGTCTTTTAAGTGACAAGACTTTGGGCAAGCTATTTAATTCTCAGTTTTTATCAGTAAAATATGTGATAATAATGCCTATTTCATAGTATTATAACAAACACAGCATATGCAAAAAATATGGTATATTGTTTATAGTGTTGTTATATTTAAGTTTAGTTCCCAGCAAATAAGTGTTTCATTAATGTTAGTTCTTTTCTGTCTTGTTTCTATTTGTCCTTTTTTTTCTCTTTTGACAGGGTGAAATTTCTTAAAAGAAGAAACCATGCCTTCTTTCTTCTTTTTTTTTTTTAAATATTTTTATTTATTTCTAGGAGAGAGAGAGAGAGAGAGAGCGTGAGCAGGGGAGGGTCAGAGAGAGAGGGAGATACAGACTCTGAAATAGGCTCCAGGCTCTGAGCTGGCAGTCAGCACAGAGCCCGACGCGGGGCTCGAACCCACAAACCACGAGATCATGACCTAAGCCAAAGTCGGACGCTTAACCGACTAAGCCACCCAGGCGCCCCATCTTCTTTCTTCTTGATAATGATTCATTTTAACTAATAAAATGTTCTAAAATAAAAAGTATGTACTCACTTTAGGGGATTCCATTCATCCCCAGTCAGTAATTTCCACTTATATTTTCCTAAAGACAGCATCCAGTTGTGAAGCCATTAGAAAAATCTCACAGATTAGCAGGTGGTTTAGTATGCACCTGAATGTTATTTTCAGGTAACAATCTGATTTTTATCGTCTCTTTCTCTATTTCTCTCTTTTTCTCAATCTTGCTGTCATTTTCTACTTTATTCCCCTATTCCAAAAAGTTACATTGGATATTTGAAATCAAACTCTTCCCAATAGTTTGTTTTATACTCATATGAAATTCAAATCATATTCTCTCATAAAACACAATTGTCTAATTGATGAAAGACAATGTGATTTCCCAAGGCTCTGGTCTCTTCACTCCTCCACTTTCTACAGAGTAAAAGTTCTGTTCCTCTTATTAGCAGTAATAGGGGAAAACAACATGGCAGACACTCTGCTCTAGAATACTGAAGCCAGAAGGTGAGACAACAATGCTGACATCCTTGACCTTGGTCTATAGTTCTGACTGAACTTAACAGGTCAAAGATTCCTCCTTGCCCATGTTAAACTGTGAGAAATCATTCTATTAGTTCCACCAACTTCAGTACATTTGTATATCCTACTTCCATGCTCCATATTCATCTGGGGATCACACTGCTGCAGGAAGAAAGAATCTCCCATCCATCATGATGCTCACTTGCACTAACACAATCCAGGGACTTCCCATAGAAGGAGAATCAAGAAAGGTTAAAAAAGGAGAAGAAAAGCTAATGGAAGTCTATACATGTTTAAAAAAAAATAATAAGGGGGGGCATCCATGTCATAGCTTGACAAACACAATGCATTAGAAAAATTATAGACTTGAGGATTCAGAAAAATAAAGGCATACTTACTTTCTAAAGAACAGAGTCACATTTGGAAATGGCTGAGGTAATTTCAGTTTCAATGTATTCCCTGTGGAGAAAAAAAATCTGGGTTCATCAAGATGAATGCTCCCTACATCTTCCATTTTTAAGAACTTGGATTTACTTGAACTCTTAAGTTCACCATCTGCCAAAAGTCTAAGTCTGTTTTCGTACATAATCAAAACCTGGGTTTCAGCTGGTATTAATAATACATCTGTATTACCCATAATTGCTTCAAGCTTCATTTTGGCATGATTAAGAGTAATCATAATCCTTTGAAAAGTCCATAGTTTATTCTGTTTAAAGCTACTGTTAGAGTTAATGCATTTTCATGTTTCTACCTTCAATTCAATTCATCTGAAATCAAATATGCATTTCTTTTGATTGCGTCAACTTTTATCTTTCATTCCATATACTAAAGTAATAAGTCTGAGTGTCTAGCAGATAGGAATAGATTTATGTGTTTTGGTTACCAAATCCTATAAAAATCCTTAAAATATGCACAATAGTATCAAATTTATGCAAAGGTCATACATAAAGTAGCTTCAGCCATCTGGGTTGAAGCTAAGAACCCACAAGTAACTGAAGTCTCTAGTCCAAAAAGGAGAGGTTGTTTGTTGCTGCTATAGTAGCTCAGGGGTGTTCTATTCCTTCTTCACTGCCAACTAGCCACAGCTGCAACCAGCAAAAATCAGACACACTCCACCAAGGGTGGCAGGGGGCGGGGGGCACCAGTACCCTCCAAAGACATTATGCTTCCAGGTCCTTTCTCACACGACTAGTCTTGAATATTTGGCTATCATTCTGCCACTCATGACTTCCTTGGAAATGGTGACAATTCCTCAATGGGACTTCTTTCCTACCTGAAAGTAGAACTCTTGGCTCTACTCATTTGTTATTGTGCTTTCAAGACACCCTTCCCAAGCCTTCAAAAAGAAGAGACCAAAAATGAAGATTTTAGAAAAATGAATATTTAAAAAAAAAAAACAAAATGGAATCTACTGAGGATGAGAATTCAGATTTTAAGAGCTTACACCAAACCTCAATCACATATTATCCAAAGAGAGGGCTCCCCTTTCTGTATCAGTCTGACCAATAATTATTTGATTGCCTATAGAATACAACACTCTGAAGTGTAGTAAAAGATACTTTTGGAAATTTATTATAAAACAACCTCTATGGGGTGTCTGGGTGGCTCAGTAGGTTAAACATCTGATTTTAGCTCAGGTCATGCATGATCTCACAGTTCATGGGTTTGAGACCTACATCGGGCTCTGTGCTGACAGCTCAAATTGGATTGGATTTGCTTTGGATTCTGCATCTCCCTCTGTCTCTCTCTGCCTCTCCCCTGCTTGTGCTCTCTCTCTGTCTCTCAAAAATAATAAACGTTTAAAAAAATTAAAACAACCTGTATGAAGGCCTTTATAGTTAGAGAATGAAAATGTGTTAGGTTTTCAGAGAAAAGTGTAGATGTGCTTTAGGAATAGAAGAAGTTTACAAAAAGTCGTATGTTTACAGGAGAAGAGAATAATTCATTTTTCCTTGACTTTTATATTCATTTACATGTTTCATACATTTTTTGTATTTATTATACAGGTGCTCTTTAAGATAAATTCTCAAAACCAAACATATCTTACTCTATATCTCTTATTTGCTTTTCCCCGTTCTCCATCATTCTTCCTGCTCCTTATTCTGGGGGTCAAAATTTCTCAACTTTTTCCTTTATGGATATTCTCAATCTCTGTGTCAGCTAGCTTGCCCTAACCAACTATTTGCCACTAATTTCACATGAATAAATTACCTTACAACCATCCTGTTTTAAGTCATATGACTCTTTTCAAAATAAATTATTCAGGATAAATTATCATCTCTAAAGAACTTGAGTCCAAGAATCTACTGAAGTAATATGAGTGAAATTTTATAAATTTTTAACTGTTTCAGAACAGATGAGATTCGTTTAATTAAAACAAAGTATAGATGAATTCAAAGGAAAGATGGAGCATTCCTTGCTTAAGAGCACTTTTATATGCTATAACAAATTTGAAAGTCCTGAGATAATTACAAGTTTTTGCTTTTCTTTTATAATATATGTGTAGGCTGTTTTTATGAGAGGCTTTAGACCTTTAGCAGTGAAAATCGCCTACTTGCCCAGCGAGCTGTAACCGTAATACATTAACTGAGAGAAAAATCTTAAACAATTTTAGGAGACAACAAATATCAGAGGCCTGAAAATGTACTGGGGAGATATGTCTGGAATGAAAAAGGAGTGAGCTGCTAGGGCTAAAATAAAGAGGTTTGACCATGTGACCAAATAAGGCTGAGAGAGGAGGGGAGGATGGAGAAGAATTGAGAGAATCTAAGCAACCAACCAGAAAGCCACTGAATATATCTTCCAAACTCAGTCAGCCTCCACTGCCCCAGCTTCCTCCATCTGCCATCTTCTTCCTAACTTTCTCCAACTGAGGTCTCAGAGAAAAGAGAGAAGATAAGGCAAGGGGCAAGAGTCAATCTCTGTTTCCAAAGACACCAAGAGAAGAAACAGGAATAATAAACTTACCTATCAGTTCCCCCAAAGAAGATTATAGAGACTAAGCACCAACTCCAACTTCTGAAGGAAGATAGGAAGGAAGGAATAGTTGGACATAAGCAGAATTCCAGAGGTAAAAACAACATTCATTAGAAACCAGATATTATATAATCAGTGTTTCTTTTATTCCAACTGTCACCCACAAAGTTACAAGAGTCAAATTACTTCCACAACCTGATCTTTGAATAATTTAAATACATTACTATCACCACCCTGGCAAAATGAAATATATGGAAAGTGTGTACACATTAGGTTGTATAAGTTGTTTGTAAGTGATCAACAGCCAACATTGAAAATTCTCATTGCATAGAATTCACACCTAAAGATGAATTTTTCCATTTTCACTTTTTAAAAATTCCATTGTGCTCCTCACAGAATTAGTGAGATAAAAAATGTTGTGTACCTTTTTTTTTTTCTCATTGAAAGGCTGGTTAACAGACTTCTCTAGCTCTTCCAAAGTTATCTCAAATAGCCCAGTGCCCTCTATTGGCTTTCCTGCCACACTGCTGCTCTATGGCCTCTGCAGTTACCTGGGTTGTTTTTAGACATTGTGCAACTGCAACTCCGCAGACAAATTCGTGGCTTAAGAAAAGTGTTGTATAGGGGCACCTGGATGGCTCAGTCCTTTGAGCATCCCAAGCTGGGCTCAGGTCATGATCTCACCATTCGTGGGTTGGAGCCCCACATCAGTCTTTGTGCTGACAGATCAGAATTCCTCAGATTCTCTGTCTGCCTCTCCCCTGCTCAAGCACTCTCTGTCCTAAAAGTATATAAACATTAAAACAAGCGTTTTTTATTTTTTTTATTTTTTATATTTATTTATTTTGAAAGAGAGAGAGATCAGGAACGGGGAAAGGACAGAGAAAGAGGGAGACACAGAATCAGAAGCAGGCTCCAGGCTCCGAGCTGTCACAAAGCACAAAGCGGAGCTCAAACCCACGAACTGGGATATCATGACATGAGCCAAAGTGGGACGTTTAACCGATTGAGCTACCCAAGCACCCCTTAAAACAAATGTTTTTAATTAAAAAGAAGAAAAGCACTTTACGGATTGAACTTGAATCATTTGCCAAACCCAAGGAGAAACGGGTATAATGGACTCTAAAATCAACGATTAAAATTATTTATGGCAAGGTCAATGATTATGTCTTTTCCCTCTTTTTAAAAAATATTCAATTCAATTCTTTTAAAAAACATCTTTGTTACATGGCTGAATTACCATTAATTGTGGATTTACATGACTGGCTTCAGAAGGAGACAATGAACTGAATCAAATATAACCCAAATGACCCAGAAAATGAGAGTGATGAGAGCCCATCATGTTAGTCCATAATGGGGGGGTGGGGAGGGACCTAATTTTCCCCAGATTTACATCCTCTTAGTCTAGCTGAGAATGGGCTAAGGGAGTCAGATGATATGAGGAAAGGAAGCTCCTTGAAAAGGACAAGTTGAGCACTTCCAGAGAACAACCCATTCAAACTTCTTACGAACCAGTTCTTGACAGAACCTTTAATCCAACAGTCTTTGATCCAATGGTCTTTTAAATGACATTATAGGGTTACCCTTGTTGGTTTTTGTTTTCCAATAGGAGAGTCTGTCTTCCAGACAAAGGTTCATTTTACCCTCATATGTGAAAAATCAGAACTTCCAAATTCACTATCAAAAACTAGCAAATAATCCAAAAGTAATTTTCAATCTAGGACTTATGAGTTCTCCATGTGAAAAAGAGAAAGGACATCACCACAGTCCTCTGATCTGTTCTGACTGATCTGTTTCTTGGCCTAGAGGCCTCAGGAAATGGTTTCTCTCACCACTAAAATAGTTAATTGTGGCCCTGTCTCAGCAGCGTTGAATTTTTTATATGCCAGGCATTAAACTGAGGTTGGAAGAACAGAAACAAATAATATACAGTCTCTACCCACAAGGATTTCAATCAAGTAGGATTCATAGACAAGTGAACATAATTAGAATACAACACTGTAAACTCAGTAACAAAAATATGCACAACATAGGAGCAAAGAAGAGAGGGTTCTAGCAAGATCCATGATTTCAAAGTCATAGTTTGTTTTACACCTCCAAATTCATCATTTTCATTCAATGAGAATTTGGATACCACCTGGATTCTTCTCATACATTTCTGATACATCATTGCAAAGGAAAAAGCTGATGACAAATAGGTTAACCAAAATATGATTTACTCATAACCAGAGAAGCATCAAACATAAATAGCAAGCTACTCAAAAACACAGAAGAGGGAGTTTCAAGGAGAGGAGTGTAGGCTATGTCAGATAGAGATTAGGTCAAGGAAAATTCAGATTGAAAGAACAGATTGCTGGATTTGAAACTAAAGAGGTCACTGCTGAATTTAAGACAAGCCACTTCAGTAGAATGATGAATACAAAAAGCCAGGCTGAAAAAGATGTGTCTAAATAGGAAATACAGTGGTCACAGATAGTATTGTAGGTGCAGTTATCTTAAGTGAATGCCACAGGAGACAGCACAGGGGGACATTTTCCTCAGGGACATTGGCCTTCCTGCTAGGGAGAGGTTGAGAGAGTTCAAATTCCAGCTGTGCCATTTACAGTAGTTTCACTCCAAGCCCCTATAAAATTAGGTAATCACAGTACTTACTTCATAGAAAAAGTACCTAGCAGAAGATAAATAGCTGGAAAGAAATCAGAGAAACCACCATATTTCCTCAATTCTAAAACTCATGTTTTAACATTTCTGAAATCAGGATGCACTATAGTTTAATTATCAACATTTTCCCTTCTTAGCAGCACATAAAATAGTGACTCATCTAACAATCAATGGCATCTTAGTGTTTAATGAGAGAGTTAGTCTCTAACCCTGGAGCAGTTGGGTAACTAGCCTAGCTTTATGCAAATTGGCTTATGAAGAAACATTAAAGTGAATGTTTTGCTTAAATCACAAGGGCTTAAAAAAGTCTTCTGTGTCCTTGCTCCTTATAATACAGTCCACAAACAACAACATCAGCATCACCTGGGATCTTGTTAGAAATGCAGAATCTCAGGCCCTACCCCAGATCTATCAAATCAAAACTTTCATCTTAACAAGGCCTTAACAAGGCCCTTAACAAGGGGCAATTTGTATGTATAGTCAAGTTTGAAAAGCACTGTGCCCACTTTTTTGTTTAGATATTTTTTAAAATTGAAGATATTGGTGTAATTGGAATTTCCTTAACTACTCACAAAATTGTATTCTTTCATTACAAATATAATGGCAAATAGGGATTAACTACATGGAAATCAAAATCTCTGGAAATCACATAACATTTATACCAAAGTTGGCGAGACAGAGAACAAAGTTTTAATTAATTTTTTTTCTTCTGTGGCATTACTGAATTTGGTTTTTATACGATGTCCCAGAATGATACATTTGTTGTTGGCCCAGGGAGTACCACCCAGATTGAACACTTATTATACACAGGGACTGAACATTTAAGGACTCCACTTAACCTGACCTGACCAACCCAAGCAAACAATAAGCTGCCAAACGTCTGGTTGAATATCATACAATTAGAAATAGTGAACTATTGGGGCACTTGGGTGGTTCAGTCGGTTAAGCTCTGACTTTGGCTCAGGTCATGATCTCACGGTTTTTGGGTTCGAGCCCTGTGTGTTGGGCTCTGTGCTGACAGCTAGCTCAGAGCCTGGAGCCTGTTTCAGATTCTATCTCTCTCTCTCTCTCTGACCCTCCTCTGCTCATGCTGCTTCCCTTTCTCAGAAATAAATAAAACATAATAAAATAAAATAAATAGTGGACTATTATGAAATTTGTTGTGCGGTGACATCTACTGTAGAAAATATAAATCATTAATGTGGTCTTTTGTGATGCCCTGATTAAGAATAATAGTACAATCATGACCAGAGGTGTACAACTTTGATTATTCTATTATTCTCTGTGGTGGATTTAATCAAAATGGAATGTAAAAAAAGAAAGTATAGCCCTGAAATGGAATAGTTAATCCTCCATATAAAAAGTCTGGATTGGCTGCCAGCATGCAAATAGCTGGAGTGATGAATGTGAAAAGATCAGTAGTCCAGACACTGTTACTTTATAGTGCAAATAAATTAGGTTTTCTATAATTAATGTAGGCAGGAGGAATTGGATTCAAGATTTTTTAATCTTCTTGGTTTTATTACATTGAATAGGCACATGTGTTCTCTCCATACCCCCCAAGAATCTGGTGTCCATCCCCAGCTTCTTGCTACAGGGGCCCTTTGCCAGCTGGTCAGGATATAGCCAGGTCCACTCAGGCTCTCTCTCACATAAGGCCCATCTCTGCATCATGGGAAACACATTTACTCTTTTTTGCCCCATTAAACAATGGGTTATAGGTTAACATCTAAGCAGTAACCTTTCTGTTGTCCCCATCAGCAAAGCAGTCCATTCTTTTAATTCCCTGGACAGAAGTTACATCCTTGTTTCCTATAACTGGCAGTATCAGTGGACACATAGTAAGCTCTCCAAGTAGTACTGTGAAAGCTTTATCTTGGCTTGGGTTTCCCCTGAAACAAAAACTGAGACAAAGATTCAGGGTCAAGTGGTTTATTTTGGAGATTAGCTCAGAAAACTCTGATGGAGGAATGGGAAACCTAGGTATGGTTGGCACAGTGATGGACTGTCCAGTTTCCCTCAAGAAGGAAGGATTCAAGTGTTACCAAAAGGGCCTCGGCCATCAGCCCTCTTTGGAGATTGCGTTGGCTGAAGAAAATTGCCTGTCCCAAGATTAAGCTTCCTTCTAGGCACAACTCACACCCAGTGAATAATCAATGTGCAGTTTAAAATGCCCAACACACTCACCCAACTCAGGACAACTCTGAAGAGCATTCCAACTCCAGAACTCCCTAAGGGATCAGTTGAGTCTCTGTTTGGACTGCATTATGGTCCAACTTCTCCCTCTGCTGCTCTCTGCTTCTTTCCCCTCTTTTGCACAGGTATTGATCCCAAAAGAACTCTTAATAAACGTCCTGCATTCTAATAAAGCCAATCCACAACTACAGGAAAGGAAAGGAAGCCAATATAGGGTATCTTCAAGTAATTTTCCATTATGGGTAACAGGAGCTCAATCACACCAGAAAACTGAGAAACAGTGTGGAACATGTACATTACAAGTATCCCACCTGAGGAGAAAAGGACCTGAGGTATTCATTGGTTGAGGACATAATTCACAACTGGCCTATCCCATGCACAGCAGAGCAGGCTGCAGCTGCAAGAAGCAACCCTTAGGGAGAGTCATGGGGCTAGTGCTTGGTTAGTGTGCTGGAGTGCACAGATATGAGAGGTGCCAGTGGAATATGGGAGGGTTCAGACAGGGTCTACTTCTAGCCTCTTGCTTCAGCTTATCCCTGAGTAGAGTCATCATCCCAGACTAATGCTATGAAAAGAAAAATCAGATATGGAAGAGTACTAGAAATACCTACCACAATCAGGAAGAGATTTGGGCTTAGAACCTAAAGAGTGACCATACATCAAACAGTTATTGAGTAAATATCTGCCAGACATTATATTTGACTGTTCTCATTCATGAACTCATTTAATATTCACAAATATTCAATGAGTTATTTTTATTTAACATACCAGGAACTGAAGTTCAAAGGAAGGAAATTTCCCCATATTAGAAGCTTAATCCTAAATTGGACACAAAATTCCACATTCTTAACCATACTACACTATTCTACCTCTCTAGGAGCAAGAAATAGATTTCTCAAAAAGGGAATATTCTTGGTGAGTCTGGGAGGCAAAGAGGCATTATTCACAAAGCTAAATATCTCTCACTTTTATGAAAAGTGGAGAAGAACATCCCCTTTTTCCCCTGCAAGCAGCCAGCATGGGGGGTAAAGAGAGGAAAATGTATTTCCATAACAAGAATTTAATGGTACAGGTAAATTACTTTATGTTTTAAACTGTCACCATTTTGATTTATTCCAACTGTTAGCCTTAGGCATTCCAATGCTGAATTAAGATTGTTTTTGTGGCGGCGAGCCTGAAGCAGCTACGTTCCCCACACACACACGGGGCGTGGAGGCCTCGGATGCCAGGTTGTATCGCTGCTTGAGCCTGGCAGATCTGAGGCTGTGACACTTCCTCCACCCCTCACTCAACTCCCGATAGCAGGAAAGCAGCAACCTGCAGGACTGTTTCAGGTGGTATAAACAAAGCCCATGGACTGGGACCTGGAAACAAGGTGGGGTGTGGGGCATAGAACTAAGCCCACCTTGTTGGCTACATCCTCAGCACAGGGAGATCAGACCCAAAGGAGTGATTTGCAATGCTTGGTTGAGAAGGGACTTGGCTACAACTTTTTTCACCCCACAACCATCAAGGCAGGGCCTCAGGGAGTGGCCAGCGAGACACAGTGGAGGCGAGACCTGCCTACACCAAACCACAATCATCCCCTCCAGAGAGCGGAATTGTTGTTGTTTTTATCTGAGCCTGGGTTTGCGTGTTTGTTGGTTTTGTCTGTGCGTTTGTGTATCTTTGTTCCCTGTGTGGTTGTCTTTTTTCTTTTTCCAGGGCTACCACAAGAAACAAGCCAAAGTACACATGGTGGAGAGTCCCCAATACCGCTATGAGTAGGAAAATAAAATAACCAAGGTCTCAACAAGAGAGACCAAGAAATACCATTCAAAGAACACTTTCTGAATGGACAGGACCTGGATAGTCAAAGAGCCTTCTTTGGTACAGCAGGGCTCACAGGTGCAGAGTGCATAACAAGCTTTTAAAACTAACAAGAGATAGAAAGCTAACCAAAATGATGAAATGAAAGAGATCTCCTCCAAAAAAAATCCGGGAAGAATTGACAGGTAAAGAACTGCTCAAAACAGATAGAAGCAAAATGACTGAACAAGAATTTAGAACAATAATCATAAAATTAATCGCTGGGCTTGAAAAAAGCATGGAAGACATCAGAGAAACTATTGCTACAAACACTATGGAGCTCAAAAATAGTTATGATGAATTTAAAAATGCTATAAATGAGATACATAATAAAATGGAAGCATCCAATGCATGGATTGAAGAGGGAGAAAGAAGAATAAGTGATTTAGAAGACACAATCCTAGAAAAAGAGGAAGCTGAGTAAAAGAGAGATAAACGGATCCAGGAACATGAAAGAGAGATCAGGAGCTCAGCGATAAAATCAAATGGAACAATAACCATATCATAGGAATCCCAGAAGAGGAAGAGAGAGGGAAAGGTGCTGAAGGAGTCCTGGAACAAATTATAGCAGAGAACTTCCCCAATCTGGGGAAGGAAGTAGATGTTGAAATTCAAGTAGCACAGAGAACTCCCCTCAGACATAACTTGAATAAATCTTCTGCACGACATACCATAGTGAAACGGGCAAAATATAGGGACAGAGAGAGAATTTTGAAAGCAGATAGGGATAAAAGGGCCCTAACATACAAAGGGAAACCTATCAGAGTGGTGACAGACCTATCTACTGAAACTTGGCAGGCCAGAAAAGAATGGCAGAAAATCGTCAATGTGATGAACAGAAAAAATATGCACCAAGAATCCTCTATCCAGCAAGCCTGTCATTCAAAATAGAAGGAGAGATAAAAGTCTTTCCAAATAAACAAAAACTGAAAGAATTTGTCACCACTAAGCCAGCCCTACAATAAATCCTGAGGGGCACGCTCTGAGGGAAATGTTGCAAGGAACAAAGACACCAGAGACACCACCACAAGCATGAATCCCACAAAGGACACAATGACTCTAAACCCACATATTTCAATAATAGCACTGAATGTAAATGGGCTGAATACTCCAATCAAAAACATAGGGTAGCAGAATGGATAAAAAAACAAAATCCATCTATTTGCTATCTACAAGAAACTCATTTTAGACTGGAGGACACCTTCAGATTAAAAGTAAGGGTATGGAGAAATATCTATCATGCTACTGGAAGTCAAAAGAAAGCTGGAGTAGCAATACTTATATCAGACAAACTGGACTTTAAATTAAAGTCAGTAACAAGGGATAAAGAAGGATATTATATAATAATTACAGGGTCTATCCATCAGGAAGAATTAACAATCATAAATGTCTACGCACCGAATATGGGAGCACCTAAATATCTAAAACAATTACAAACAGAAACAATCTTATAGATAAGAGTGCGCCAATAGCAGGGGACTTTAATACTCCACTTATAGCAATGGATAAATCAACTAGACAGAAAATCACTAAAGAAACAATGGACTTGAATGACACGTTGGACCAGATGGATCTGACAGATATATTTAGAACTCCGCATCCTGTGGCCATGGAATTCAGTTTCTTCTCAAGTGCGCATGGCACATTCTCCAAGATAGATCATATAATGGGACATAATGCAGCCCTCAATAAATATAAAAGAATTGAGATCATACCATGCACACTTTCAGATCACAATGCTATGAAACTTGAAATCAAACACAGGAAGAAGTCTGGAAAACCTCCAAAAACATGGAGAACACCCTACTAAAGAACGAAAGGGCCAAACAGGCAATTAGAGAAGAAATTTAAAAATATATGAAAACAAATGAAAATGAAAATACAACAATCCAAACTCTATGGGATGTGACAAAGGCAGTCCTAAGAGGAAAGTACATTCCACTCCAGGCCAATTTCAAGAAATTAGAAAAAGCACAAGTGCAATATCTAACAGCTCACCTAAAGGAACTAGAGGGAGGGCAACAAGAGCACCGCAAACCCAGTAGGAGAAGAGAAATAGTAAAAATTAGAGCAGAAATAAACAATATAGAAACCAAAGAAAGAGTTGAACAGATCAATGAAATGAAGAGTTGGTTTTTTGAAAAAATAAACAAAATTGACAAAAGTCTAGCCAGGCTACTCAAAAAGAAAAGAGAACACTCAAATAGACAAATCATGAATAAATAAGGACTTATTACAACCAACCCCTCAGAAATACAAGCAATTATCAGGGAATACTATGAAAAATTATATGCCAACAAATTGGACAACTTAGAAGAAATGGACAAATTCCTAAACACAAACTCACTACCGAATTTCACACAGAAAGAGATAGAAATCCTGAACAGACCCATAACGAGTGAAGAAATCGAATCAGTGATCAAAAATCTCCCAACAAATAAGAGCCCTGGACCTGATGGCTTCCCTGGGGAATTCTACCAGACATTTAAAACAGAATTAATCCCAATTCTTCTCAAGCTATTCCAAAAAATAGAAATCGAAGGAAAACTCCCAGACTCATTTTATGAAGCCAGCATCACTCTGATTCCCAAGCCAGACAGAGATCCAGCAAAAAAAGAGAACTACAGGCCAATATCCTTGATGAATACGGATGCAAAAATCCTCAACAAGATCCTTGCAAATCGAATCCAGCAGCATATCAAAAGAATCATCCACCAAGATCAAGTGGGATTCATTCCTGGGTTACAGGGCTGGTTCAACATTCGCAAAACAATCAATGTGATACATCATATCAATAAAAGAAAAGATAAAAATCATATGATCCTGTCAATAGATGCAGAAAAAGCATTTGACAAAATACAGCATCCCTTCTTAATAAAGACTCTAGAGAAAGTTGGGATAGAAGGAACCTACTTAAACATCATCAAAGCCATCTATGAGAAGCCTTCAGCTAACATCATCCTCAACGGGGAAAAACTGAGAGCCTTCCCCCTGAGATCTGGAACACGACAGGGATGTCCACTCTCACCACTGTTGTTTAACATAGTGCTGGAAGTCCTAGCATCAGCCATCAGACAACAAAGGGAAATCAAAGGCATCAGAATTGGCAAAGAAGAAGTCAAACTTTCACTCTTCGCAGATGACATGATACTCTACATCGAAAACCCGACAGACTCCACCAGAAGCCTACTAGAACTGATTCAAGAATTCAGCGAAGTTGCAGGGTACAAAATCAACGTACAGAAATCAGTTGCATTTTTATACACCAACAATGAAGCAACAGAAAGAGAACTCAAGAAATGGATCCCATTCACAATTGACAAAAAACCCTAAAATACCTAGGAAAAAACCTAACCAAATATATGAGATCTGTATGATGAAAATTATAGAAAACTTATNAAATAAAACGCATCAGAATTGGCAAAGAAGTCAAACTTTCACTTTTTACAAGACATGATACTTTACATAGAAAACCTGACAGACTCCATCAGAAGCTTACTAGAACGGATCCACGAAGTCAGCAAAGTTGAAGGATACAAAATCAACGTACAGAAATCGGTTGCATTTTTATACACCAACAATGAAGCAACAGAAAGAGAACTCAAGAAATGGATCCCATTCACAATTGACAAAAAACCCTAAAATACCTAGGAAAAAACCTAACCAAATATATGAGATCTGTATGATGAAAATTATAGAAAACTTATGAAGGAAATTGAAAAAGACACAAAGAAATGGAAATACATTCCATGCTCATGGATTGGAAGAACAAATACAGTTAAAATGTCATTACTACCCAAAGTATTCTACACATTCAATGCAATCCCAATCCAAATTGCACCAGCATTCTTAACACTAGAACAAACTACCCTAAAATTTGTATGGAACCACAAAAGACCCCGAATACCAAATTANTAAAGGACCCGAATGTGAGACAGGAAACCATCAAAATCCTAGAGAAGAAAGCAGGAAACAACTTCCTTGACCTCAACTGCAGCAATTTCTTACTTGACACATCCCCAAAGACAAGGGATACAAGAACAAAAATAAACTATTGGGACCTTAGCAGGATAAANAAATGGGCACCCTCCTACACTGTTGGTGGGAACATAAACTGGTGCGGCCCCTCTGGAAAACAGTGTGGAGATTCCTCAAAAAATTCACAAAAGAACTCCCCTATGACCCAGCAATAGCACTGCTAGGAATTTACCCAAGGGATAAAGGAGTGTGGTGCATAGGGGCACATGTACCTCAATGTTCATAGCAGCACTCTCAAAAATAGCCAAAACATGGATAGAGCCTAAGTGTCCATCAACGGACAAATGGATCAAGAAGATGTGGTTTATCTATACAATGGAATATTACATGGCAATGAGAAAGAATGACATCTGGCTATGTGTAGCACCGTGGACGGAACTTGAGGGTGTTATTATGAGAGAAATAAGTCAGGCAGAGAAGGACAGTTACCATATGTTTGCACATATAGGAGGATTAGGAGGAACTTAATGGAGGACCATGGGGGAGAAGAAGGGGAAAAGTAGTTGGGGAGAGGGAGGGAGGCAAACCATGAGAGACTCTTGAATGCTGAGAACAAACTGAGAGTTGATGGGGGGAAGGGGAAGGGAGGTGATGAGCATGGAGGAGGGCACTTGTGGGGATGAGCACTGGGTGTTATATGGAAACCAACTTGACAATAAACTATTTTTTTAAAAAAGATTGTTTTTGCAACTTAAAGGATATGGCAATGTTATTACCTGAGAGTACCAAGAGTCACGAGTTGGCTGGAATTTTCATACAGAGATATGTGCATATTACTAGGAGATGGGTGACAAAAACAAAGTTGTGTCTCAATCACAGGCTACATCCCACATATTATGCTAGTTCAAATTACCACTTATTACCAAGTATCCTACAAAATTCATAGTGACAATCTTCCCAACTTCTAAGAACTATAAGAAATAATTACTACTACAATAACTATGTTGGGTATCCGGGTTTCATTTCCAAATCTCACTTTCTTTTTTACCTTGAAAAGAGATTTGAAGTGCCACTTGTCTAAATGGATAGTGCTCTCAACCACTAACTTCAAGATATAGAGAATGACATAAGAGGAAGTGGCAGAAGACTAAATCAGCTTAATGACTGAATACAGCAAGCCAAGACAAAGGACGATTTTCTTGGCCACAGTCTCCAGACTTTAGGAGGCATGTGAGGCACCACAAAGCCTCCAAGAGAAATTCTGTTCCTTTAATTCTCCTCAGGCATGAGACTATGAAAATGCTCAAATTCTCTCTTATGATAAGTGGTCAATTGTTAGGGGATTTTACCAAGATTGGGATTTCAGGCTCAAAAAAAAAAAGTAGAGAAAAAAATTTTCCACTCAGAACCACAAAATCAGAGGGAAAAGTGGGCATGTTGGATGACAGTGAGGTGGTAAGAACAGAAAGAGGAAAGATACATCAAGAATTGAAAGAACAGAAGTAAAAAGTAGCAAGTTACTGTCAAGAGTTTTAAGTGGAAGGAGAGAAATTAAGATAGGTATAAAGGCAAAGATTTTTTAAAAAATAAGAAATAGACTAATTCTCAAATATTAGTAAACCACTATGATAATCTGGGAAGATTCTTAATGTTTCTCCTCTTTTCCTTTTGGAATCCTACTTAACTAAGAGGTCCTAGTTCACAGTTTATCAACTGTTCTTTCTCCATTTAAAATAATCCATTAGGAAATGTCAGCTCAAGACTGTTAATAGTGTCCAAACAAATATCTCAGAAACTAATCATCTTGGAGGGAAGGGAAGAATGACCTCAACATCACTATGGAAAGTTGCTAATCTTATGACTCCAGTAATTACTGTGTAAATTATAGAGTGGTTCTTTGTTATGGTGCAGGGTAAAACCTCACCATTTAACTCCATCGAAATCTGGGACATATGGCTACTCTAACCTGTCTACTAGACAGAGCATAAATTACAGGCCAGTGTGCTATGAGCAGTAAAAGGCAAAAAGTTTTCAAAATTTATGGCCTTCGAAACAAAACCAAGTGATGACTTCTATATATACTGTTTTATTTTAGATCATATTCCAGCCACCTCTCCATCACAGTTTGAAGTGACACATCTGGTCACTTATAACTAAAGCTCATGTTTAAAGTGGCACTCAAATGGCTAAAATGAACAAATCAGGAGGCCATAGATGCTGGCAAGGATGGGGAGAAACGGGCACCCTCCTACACTATTGGTGGGAATGTAAACTGGTGTGGCCCCTCGGGAAAACAGTGTGGAGGTTCCTCAAAAAATTCAAAAAAGAATTCCCCTATGACCCAGCAATAGCACTGCTACCTAAGGGATACAGGAGTGCTGATGCATAGGGGCACATATTCCCTAATGTTCATAGCAGCACTCTCAACAATAGCCAAAACATGGAAAGAACCTAAGTGTCCATCAATGGACAAATGGATCAAGAAGATGTGGTTTATCTATACGATGGAATACTACATGGCAGTGAGAAAGAATGAAATCTGGCCATGTGTAGCACTGTGGATGGAACGTGAGGGTGTTATGCTGAGAGAAATAAGTCAGGCAGAGAAGGACAGCTACCATATGTTTGCACATATAGGTGGATTAGGAGGAACTTAACAAAGGACCATGGGGGAGGAGAAGGGAGAAAATAGTTGGGGAGAGGGAGGGAGGCAAACCATGAGAGACTCTTGAATGCTGAGAACAAACTGAAGGCTGATGGGAGTAGGGGAGTGGAGAAGGGGGGTGATGGGCACGGAAGAGGCACCCACTTGCTCGGATGAGCACTGGGTGTTATATGGAAATCAACTTGACAATAAACTATTTAAGAAAAAAAAAAGTTCGCTGTCTGTGTTCTCTAGGATTTTGATGGTTTTCTGTCCACATTTATTTGAATTTATTTTTTAGTGTATGGTGTTAAAAAGTGGTCCAATTTCATTCTTCTACATGTTGCCTCCAGTTTTCCCAAAGCCATTTGTGAAGAGACTGTCTTTTTTCCATTGTATATTCTTCCTGCTTTGTCGAAGACTAGCTGACCATATCGTTGTGGGTCCGTTTCTGGGTTTTCTATTTTCTTCCATTGATCTATGTATCTGCTTTTGTGCCAGTATCATACTGTCTTGATGACTACAGCTTTGTAATATAGCTTGAAATCAGAAGTGTGTTGTCTCCAGTTTATTTTTTCACTTTCAGCATTGCTTTGACTATTCAGGGTCTTTCATAATTCCATATAAATTTTAAGATTGTTTGGTCTTGCTCTGTGAAAAATGCTGGTGGTATTTTCAAAAGGATTGCATTAAATGTGTAGATTGCCTTGGGTAGTTTTCTGAATACAGATCTTTTACCTCTTTAGTAAGGTTTGTTCCCAGGTATCTCACTGTTTTTGATGCAGTTGCAAATGGGATTGATTCCTTGATTTCTTTTTCTGCTGCTTCATTATTGGTGTATTAAAACGCAACAGATTTCTGCACGTTGATTTTATATCCTGCAATTTTGCCAAATTAATGTATTAGTTTTAGCAATTTTTTTGGTGGAGACTTTTAGGTTTTTTTCAAAAAGTATCATGTCGTCTGCAAAAGTGAAAGTTTGACTTCTTCCTTGTATGTCTTTTAATTTATTTTTGTTGTCTGATTGCTGAGACATAGACTTTCATACTATGTTAAATAGTAACGGTGAGAGTGGACATCCTCATCATATTCCTGACCGTTAGGGGAAAGTCTCTCAGTTTTTCCCCATTGAGGATAATATTAGCTGTGGATCTTTCATATATGGCCTTTAGGATATTGAGGTATGTTCCATTTATCTGTACTTTGTTGGGGTTTTTTACAAGAATGGATCCTGTATCTTGTCAAATGCTTTTCTGAATGTATAGACAGGGTCATATGGTTCTTATCCCTTCTTTTCTTAATGTGGTGTATCACATTGATTGATTTTCAAATATTGAACCAGACCTGCAGCCCAGGAATAAATCTCACTTGATCAGGGTGAATAATTCATTTAATGTACTGTTGAATTCAATTTGCTAATAGCTTGTGGAGAATTTTGCATCCACGTTCATCAGTGATATTGGCCTGTAATTCTCCTTTTTAGTCCGGTTTTCTGGTTTTGGAATAAGGGTAATGCTGAACTTCCAGAAGGAGTTGGGAAGTTTTCCTTCCATTTCTATTTTTTTTGGAACAGTTTGAGTATAATAAGTACCAACTTTTATTTAAATGGCTGGTTGAATTCCTCTGGAAAGCCATCTGGCCTATGATTCTGGTTTGTTGGGAGATTTCTGATTACTGATTCAATTTCTTGGCTGGTTACAGTTCTGTTCAAATTTTCTATTAATTCTTATTTCAGTTTTGGTAGTTAATATGTTTCTAGGAATTTGTCTATCTCTTCCTGATATCCCAGTTTCTTCACATATAATTTTTCATAATGCTTTCTTATCATTGTATTTCTGTGGTATTGGTTGTGACCTCTCCTCTTTCATTCATGATTTTATCTATTTGGGTCTTTTCTCTTTTCTTTTTGATAAGTCTGGCTAGGAATTTATCAATTTTATTAATTCTTTCAAAGAACCAGCTCTTATTTTCATTGATCTGTTCTACTGTGGGTTTTTTCTTTATTCTTCCTTTTTTCTTTCTTTCTTTCTTTCTTTCTTTCTTTCTTTCTTTCTTTCTTTCTTTCTTTCTTTCTTTCTTTCTTTCTTTCTCATTTATTTCTGCTCTGATCTTTATTATTTTCCCTTCTTCTGCTGGCTTTAGGCTTTATTTACTGTTCCTTTTCTAGCTCCTTTAGGTAAAGGGCTAGGTTGTGTACTTGGGATTTTTCTTGTTTCTTGAGATAGGCCTGAATTGCAGTATACTTCCCTCTGAGGGCTGCCTTTGCCACATCCAAAGGTTTTGGACTGTCATGTTTTCATTTTCATTTGCTCTCACGTACTTTTTAATTTATTTTTTAATTCCTTGGTTAATGCATTCATTCTTTAGTAGGGTGTTCTTTATCCTCCATGTATTTGAGCGGTTTCCAAAATTTTTATTGCAATTGACTTCAAGTTTGATAGCATTGTGATCTGAAAATATGTATGGCATGATCTAGATCTTTTTGAACTTGGTGAGGGCTGATTTGTGGCACAGTATGTGATCTATTCTGGACAATGTTCCATGTGCAGTCGAGAAGAATGTGTATTCTGCTGCTTTAGGATGGTATGTTCTAAATATGTCTGTTAAGTCCATCTGGACCAGTGTGCCATTGTTTCTTTGTTGATTTTCTACTTAGAAGATCTGTGCATTGCTGTAAGTGGGATTTTAAAGTCCTCTGCTATTATTGCATTATTATCAATGACTTTCTTTAGGTTTGTTATTAACTGGTTTATGTATTTGAGTACTTTAAAATTGGGGGCATAAATATTTAAAATTATAAAATATTCTTGATGGATAGACCTTTAATTATAATATAATGCCCTTCTTCACTTCTTGGTTCAGTCTTTGTTTTAAAACCTGGCTTGTCTGCTATAAGTATGGCTACCCCAGCCTTTTTTTGACATCCATTACCATGATAGATGGCTCTCTATCCCTTCACTTTCAATCTGCAGGTGTCTTTAGGTCTCAAATGAGTCTCTTGTAGGCAGCATATACATGGATCTTGCGGCGGGGTTTGTATCCATTCTGATACACTATGTCTTTTGATTAGAGCATTTAGTCCATTTACATTTAGTTTATTTTTTATTGAAGAACCTGCGTATTGTTTCCTACAGTAGCTGCACCAGTTTGCATTCCCACTAACAGGCCATGAGAGTTCCCTTTTCTCCACATCTTCACCAACATTTGTTCTCTCTCATGTGTTTGATACTAACAATTCTGACAAGTTGATATCTCATTCTGGTTTTGATTTGCATTTCCCTGATGATGAGTGATCTTGAGCATCTTTTCATGTGGTCTGTTGGCCATCTGGATGTCTTCTTTGAAAAAATGTCTTTTCAGGTCCTCTGCCCATTTTTAATCAAAATATTTGGGATCCTTTAGTGTTGAGTTATGTAAATTCCTTATTTTGGATATTAACTCTTTATCAGATATATTATATGCAAATATCTTCTCCCATTCAGTAGGTTACATTTTTGCTTTATTGGTGGTTTCCTTCACTGTGCAAAGACTTTCTATTTTTGGTACAGTCCCAATAGTTCATTTTTGCTTTTTGTTTCCCTTGCTTGAGGAGACATACCTAGGAAAATGTTGCTATGGCCAATGCCAAGGACATTACTGCCTATGTTTTCTTCTAGGATTTTTATGGTTTCAGGTTTAATATTTAGGTCTTATCCATTTTGACTTTATTTTTGTGTATGGTTGAGAAAGTGGTCCAGCTAGAAATAATATTGTGAATTATCATTTATTTTTATGTGTATATGAAAACCTTTACAAATTAAATGAAAATTAGAATGTTGAGGGAAAAACAGTCTTCTAGTAAAGTAATCTTGCATTCCTTAATGAATTCCATTAATAATAGTTGAGTATTGTAACAATCTGCTTCTTTGACATTTATTGAATTTTTACCAGAACACCATGATACAAAATAAAAGTTTGGAAACATTGTTTCTCATATTATAATCCAACTCAAGTACAGTAGTAAAAACAAACCTCCAAACATTAGAACTTAAATGAGAGCATAAGACACAGTGAAAATGATTCTATAGACTCAGGAGGGAAAAAAAAATAGGGCTCAGATTGAAATATGAGACCTGAATCCCATCATCTTCTTGTCCCCACAGATATGTATGTATCCGTATCTGAACTAATCTCACCATGCTTCCCTACATTGCCAATAGAAGAGTATTGTCTCTTCCCATATCTTACTTTTTCTAAGTAAGACTAAAGCTACAACATAACTTTATTATCTTCTGTTTTCTATTTTCCTTATCACCCTCCTTAACATCTTCAAGATCTTTTTAAAACTCCTTCAGTCACGTAACCTTCTCAGCCTACCTTGCTAAAGCTCTTCCCTGTCAATTCCAACTTACTCAAGGTAATTAAATTATATCTAATTTGTTATGCAAATTCCTCACTGTAGCAAGTCTTCAAATACTCCATCCCCAACACTCCCCTATCAACGAAGAAAGGTCGCTGTGAGCTCCATTGTCAAATTCAAAAGACATTCTCCTGATCTTGTTAGAATTCTAGACCTCTCTCCTACATTTGATACCATTAGCTACTTCATTCTCCTTGAAACTCATTTCTTGACTCCTATATCATAGCTTTCTCCTTTTGTATCCCTGACTGCTATTTGTCAGTTTCAGTTGCTGACTCAGCTCCTCTGCCTCTGACAGCCCTTATATGTTGACACTTCCTGGGGTTCTATCATTCTATTCAACAATCTTAATGATCCACCATATTCTCCAGTTTTAATACATATTCCCAAAAAACCTGGTCCTTTTCTTTTTGACAGAGGAAGGCCCCAGGTTATAGGAGTTCACTTGGCCTATCTACACTAAAACATGAAAACTTACACTGCTTTTTCTGGGATTATATTCATGTTCACGATTTCACCTCTACTTATACAGTGATGACTTCTACATAGTCCTATTAGGCCTTATCTTCTCTGTTGAGCTTAGACTTGTGTACTCAACTGTCTAATGGGAAACTTGATGTCTCCCTATAATTCAAACCCATTATATGTACAGAATTGGAATCATAATTTAGCACCAGTTTCCATTTTTTGTATCTTCCCCTTATTATGGAATAGTACAAACATCCTTCTTCCAGCATCAACCAGGAACCTGGAACTCATCATCCTTATGTGTCTTTTCCTTACTCTCCACATCTGAGACCAAATCCCTTTAATCCTAATTCATTAGTACTTGTCATATCAGTTGCCTCATCTCTGTCCCAAATGCTACTGCCTTGGTGGGGCCCCTATTAGCTGTTTCCTAGACTTTTGCAATGGAGAGAGAGCAGAGCATTCTGTGGGATGACTCAGGATCTGGAGACAGCATCCTTTTACAGAACTAGAATAATCCTAGAATCTGTAAGGAACCACAAAAGACCCCAAATAGCCAGATCAATCTTGCAAAAGAAAAGAAAAGCTGGAAGTATCACAGTTCCAGATTTCAAGTTATATTATAAAGCTGTAGTAATCAAAACAATATGGTAATGGCACAAAAAGAAACACATAGATCAATGAAACAGGATTGAAAGCCCAGAAACAAACCCATGATTATATGGTCAATTAATTTTTGACAAAACAGGCAAGAATATGCAATTAGAATCTTCAACAAATGGTGTTGGGAACACTGGACAGCTACATGCAAAAAAAAAAAAAAAAGAAAAGAAAATGAAAAAGAAAAAGAAAAAGAAAAAAAAAGTGGACCCATTTCCTTACACCATACAAAAAATAATATTAAATGGATTAAAGACCTAAATGTGAGACCTGAAACTATAAAAATTCTGAAAGAGAGCACACGCAATAATTTCTCTGACGTCAGCCATGACAAGATTTCTGTAGGTATTGTCTCCTGAAGCAAGAAAATAAAAGCAAAAATAAACTATTGGGACCATATCAAAATATAAAGCTTCTGCAAAGTGAAGGAAACAATCAACAAACTAAATGGGAGAAGATATTTGCAAATGACATATACACTTATACACTTTAAAGTATTAGTATCCAAAAAATATGAAGAACTTACAAAACTAAAAAAAAAAAAAACCCATATAATCCAAATCCAATTTAAAAATGGGCAGCAAATGTGAACAGATACTTCTCCAAAGAAGATATACAGATGGTTAAAAGACACATGAAAAGATGCTCAACATCACTCTTTACCTGGGAAATAAATCAAAACTATAGTAAGATATCATCTCATACATGTCAAAATGACTAAAATCAAACACACAAAAGACAAGTTTTGGCAAGGTTGTGGAGAAAAAGGAACTCTCTTGCACTATCAGTGAGAATGCAAACTGAAATGCTCGCTTCGGCAGCACATATACTAAAAAAAGAGAATGCAAACTGATGTAGCCACTGTGACAACCAGTATTGAGGTTCTTCAGAAAGTTAAAAATGGATCATAGGAATTACCCTATGATCCAATAATCATACTACTTAGTATTTACCAAAAAAAAAAAGCAAAAACACTAATTCGAAGGGATACATGCACCCTTATGTTTATGACAGCTTATTTACAATAACCAAATTATGAAAGCAGCCCAAAGTCCCATCAATATATGAATAGAAAAGATATGAGATACACACACACACAGACGAATATTATCTAGCCATAAAAAAGAATGAAACTTTGCCATTTACAATGACATGGATAGAGCTAGACAGTATAATGCTAAGCAAAATAAGTCAGTCAAAGAAAGAGAAACACCATATTTCACTCATATGTGTAACTTAAGGAACAAAGCAAATAGGCAAAGTAGGGAAAAGTGAAAGACAAAGAAAGGGGCAAACCAAGAAACAGACTAGTAACTGTAGAGAACAAACTGATGGTTACCAGAGGAAAGGTAAGTAGAGGGATGGGTGAAATAGGTGAAGGGGGTTAAGAGTACACTTATCTTGATGAGCATTGAGTAATGTATAGAATTGTTGAATCACTATATTGTACACCTGAAACTAATATAACACCATACGTTAATATACTGGAATTAAAATTAGAAACTAAAATATATACATGTATTCATGCTGTTGTTATTATTGTTCTTATTTTCTTCCAATTAATATATGGCAGCAAGACTAGTTCATGGCAGCAATTAGTATTGGGAATGACATACTGAGTATACTCTGTACCAAGTCAGGAGAGGACCATGAGCAGGACCTCAAGCAACTCCAACACAGAGAACATCCATAGTACCCCCAACCATTCAGAAATACTGTAAGATCCATAGAAATATATGGTAAAGCCATTGTTTTAAGTAAAAAACAGTTGAATTATTGCAATTTCACGTGGTTCAATCTGATAATCCATATAATGTATAGAAATTAGATATGTTTACACAGAAAAAAATACTATCTTTAAATTTTTGTTAAGGACCTTTAAAAAGTGGGTACCTCTAGGGGTACCTGGGTGGCTCAGTTGGTTAAGCATCTGACTTCAGCTCAGGTCATGATCTTATGGTTCGTGAGTTTGAGCCCCACATCAGGCTCTCTGCTATTGGCATAGAGCCCACTTCAGATCCTCTGTCCCTCTGCTCATTCTCTCCCTTGATCTCTCTCTCAAAATAAATTAAAAAAAAAAAACTTTAAGGGGCGCCTGGGTGGCTCAGTCGGTTAAGCGTCCGACTTTGACTCAGGTCATGATCTCACAGTTCGTGGGTTCGAGCCCCACATCGGGCTCTGTGCTGACAGCCAGCTCAGAGCCTGGAGACTGTTTCCAATTCTGTGTCTCCCTCTCTCTCTCTCTCTCTGACCCTCCCCTGGTCATGCTGTCTCTCTCTCTCAAAAATAAATAAAACATTTTAAAAATAAAAAAAATTTAAAAAAAACTTTAAAAAGTGGCTTCTCTTTTTCAAATAATTTTTAGATTTTTTTCAAAACCATATTACTGTAGCTGAATATCATTTCTCATTTTCATGAGGATCAAGGCAATCACAATCAATATAATCAGGAAAACACAGGTCAGAGCTTCTCCTTCTCCAGCCTTCAATGAACATGTTCCTCGGGTCTCTACCATGTTACCTGTGCACCACCAGCTGCTTAATTTTAACCCTTATATCACAGAGTTCTTAGCTTCTAAACTTGACTTGAATGTTAAAATCCTTAATGGCAATGCTTCTCCCTGCAGATGTCCTAAAAAGCTGATGACAGCATCTGTTTTCACCTGCACAGCCCTATCATCAGGTTGTCTGATCCATTTTGATGGTGTTTGGCAATGACAATGGAAACAGTTGCTGCTTAAATATCTCCATCTCACAAAAAGAGACAATTGATGAAAAGCATTTCTACTTGAGTGTGGAAGATGCAGGACGTTCAAACAACCAGACGTTCCAACTTTTGCAAAGACAGCTTGGGTTTCATCATATGTCCTGTGAGCTCCCACCCCTGGTCTACATGGTTCAAACTTAGTTCATAGTTTCTGGTTGATTGTCAGTGGGAAGGGACATTTTAAAATGATTTCATCACTCATACTGTCTCATCCAGGTCTCCAGAACTTGTGGCAGATTTTATACGAGAAAGAATTTTAGGAAACCAGAAGAATAAATCAAGTAGAATATTAGGTCTAAGAACTACTCTGCCATGCTAAGAGGCAAAGCAACGCTTTCTGTTTGAACACTGTTAAATAAAGAGTTGAAGTAAGGAAAACTTCCTTCCCCTTCTTCAAGGCATTAAAGAGGCAGCCATGGTAGAAGGGAGTACATCAATATTAGTGGCCTAACTCCAGTGGCCAAGCTAACAATATAAATAGGGTGGCACAACAAATGACCCCAAAATAAGAGGCCAAATGCTGCTCAGGAAAGGGGAAAGAGAAAGAAACCCATGGAGACAAAGCACCTGAAAAGGGGCTTTGGAGGAGAGCAAATAAGTGTAAAGGGAATTTTCTTTTCGTTGTTTGTGATGTGACAAACTCCTTCCTCCACCTTTCCAGCAAAGTTTTCTCTCAATTGCTAATTATTTCAAATGATCTGAAAAGGGTTTTGTTGGTTTGTTTCTATTAACCCTAAAGAGATTATTAGTTTGGCATGTGTTTATAGTCCAGAGATGAATCATGGAAATGTTGAAACTGGACTATGGTCAACTTCTGGATGAAGTTAATATTTTTCAACATTCACAAACTCCCAGCTATATCTTGAAACTCTCCCCTCAGTTTAGAAGAGACTTAATTGGCCCAGGATTTATCAACTCTAAAAACACTCTCAGAGATTTATTATAAAGGAAATACTTGCTCCTCTTTTAAACATCAAACACTTCCAAACAGCCTCAAACACGAAGCCAGCAAAGAAACATTCCCTGAATTATAATAAATATTAATAAAGTAATAAATAATATATGTTTTATTTTTGCTTATACATAAAATAGAAGATAAAGGCATCCAAGGTAATGCAATGAAATAATGATGTTGCACATATGCCATAGCAAAGTCACATAGAAGGTAAATGCCAGGTGGCTACACCACTCCAAAGAGGCTGGCAAAATATAAATACCTCAAGCCTCTCTTAAAGCAGGTCTTCATAATTAGGCAACCTGATCTCAATGCAGGAAGGCTTATGCTCCATCTGAAATCACTTGTGGCTATCCACCTTCTTAGTATCAACACTGCAAGTTGTTGCAAGCCTAAAGGGCTGTTGTCTGAAAAGAAACAAAAAATGACATCTAAAGGAAGCCAACAGATGAGACAGATTTTTACATCTCCATATACCAAATTTCACACAGATGGGTTTGTAGGAACAATCTGAGTGCATTTAGCTAAAATAATAAATAAAATATAGCAATTAACTATTTACGAAGTACTTCTAGGCAATCCTTGGAGACAGATATTATCTAGAAGTTCTAACTGTAAGCTAGTCTCAGCAAAATCATAAGATGGATAGGAGATTGGAGAGTAGAATGCAGTGGTAGCAGTACCTGCCATTTAGTGTCCACAAGAAAGAGAAAACAATCCTAGCTTTTTGGAATGCCAACCCCACCCTACCATATGGTAAGCCAATTAAAGGAGGAAAGCTTCCAGGATGCAGGGATGGACTTGCCAGAGGCAGAGAACTACATGAAGAAAGGATAGGTGGAGATAGTGGGAAGAGGCTTTGGTGAATTCTCCTTGGAAACTGTGATTCACACTCACTCAACCACTGATATCTTCCAATCAATTTGGGCAGGGGCAGGAGGCTCTTTGTTACATCTGATTTACCAAGCCAGATGAACTCGCAGAGCTAATTCTTCAAACCAAGAGAGGAAAAGAGAGGGAGAAACCTAACTAAATAAGCAAAATCCCAAAGGCATGAGGTACATTCAAGTTCCTGTTGGCAGATGTATTAATAAGCATGAATTAATTACACACTTGCTATAGTTTGCTAACCTCAGGCACCAGTTACTCTGGCTAGTTCCATCTTCAAAACTGAAGACAAATGAGAGGCTTTATCTGTGGACATTTAGTACTCCCTCTAAAGTACTAGTAATGCTTGGTCTTACCACAAGATGTCCCCTGCGTGAGGGGGAAGGATGGCAGGAGGCTACTTTCTTATCTCAGCCAATTCTACTACATTCAGGGAGACTGAAAAGTGTGCTTCAGGAACAAAGCTTTGAACCCCAGGGAAATTCCAGGGAAACCTGAGAGTTTTATAGAGATAGAGATAGAGATAGAGATAGAGATAGAGATAGAGATAGAGATAGAGATAGAGATAGAGATCTCCTCTCTGGGTACTGATGAATCATTCCTTTTCCAGCATAAAGTCTCCAGTCTTCAAGTTCTCCATTCATATGGACTAGAACAAACAAGATGGGTTGGTTCATTGGTTGGCTGGTTAAACTTCACAAAGGTACTGAGATAGAAAATTAAAAGGACCTGTGATACTGGCTGGATCTGAACAAATTAAGGAGTGGTATTGTGGACCAGTTGCCAGGAAATTTGGGAGCTACTTCTACCTTTGCCTTTAACTCTCTGTGGCTTCTAGCCCTTGATTTCCTAACCTGTGAAATGAGGCCAGCATGATAAAAACTGTATTTCATTTTTTATGCATTTTCTGGTTGACTGGCAGTGAGCACCTAGATGAGTTGCTTGTCAGGATTCCAAGGCCAAAACTAATTTCAAGGGAAAGAGGATTGGAAATGATTAGTGATGCCTACAATGCGCACAGGATTAGGAAGTACTGATTCGTAATTTGCCATACATGGAAGGTCTTTTCTGGGGCTGCAGCTCTATCAAGTTATGACTTATGTACTTCAGCATTACTGAATCTGGACAGTGTGTTCTTATAGCCTCCATTGTTTCTGTCAGCAGTTAATCTTATTAGTGTTCCCTTATACCAGCAAGTCATTTTTCTTTCGATGATTTCAAAATTTTCTCTGTCTGGATTTTATATTTTTATATAAAATATATTTTATATATTTGCAATGATGTGTTATTGTGAATCTTTGGGTATATCTTACTTGGAATTTTTGGGTGTTCTTAGATATGTAGATTAATCAAATTTTGGGAGTTTTCAGTCATTATTTCTTTGGATTTTTTTTTCTTATTTCTCTCACCTCTCCTTCTGGTACCCCTGTTACACATATGTAGATGTGCTTAGTGGTTTCCTATATTTTTCTGAGGTTGTGTTCATTTTTCTTCATTTTTTGTCTCCATTGTTCTTTATAATCTGTATTGATCTATCTCTAAGTTTTATTCTTCTGCCAGCTCAAAACTACTGTTAAGCCTGAGTGAACTTTTCATTTCAATTATTGTACTTTCAATTCCAGAATTTCAATTTGATTCATTTTTATAATTTATATATTTTATTGATATTCTCTATTTGATGAAACAGTCAACCTACCTTCCTTTACTTCTTTAACCATGGTTTCCTTTTAGTTCTTTTGACATACATAATGGCTGCCTTAAAGTGTGTTAAGTCTGACATCTGGGTCCTCACATAGGCGGCTTCTCTTGCCTACATTTTTCCCTGTATGTGGGTCACACCTATTTCTTTGCATGTCCTACATTTTTTTTTGGTTAAAAACTGTAAATTTTAGGTAACATATTGTTGAAGCAGTGGATACTGATTCCTATCCCCCTTCTCTGGAGCCTGTTCTGATTGCTGTTTTCTTTTTTTTTTTTTAATGCTTATTTATTTATTTTGAGAGAGAGAGAGAGCAGAGAAAGGGCAGAGAGAGAGGGAGAGAGAACCCTAAGCAGTCTCTGTGCTGCCAGCACAGACCCCAAGGCAGGAGCTCAAACCCACAAATTGCGAGACCATGACCTGAGCCAAAAGCAAGAGCTGGATGCTTAACCAAATGAGCCTCCCAGGCTGTTTGCTATTTGCTTTTTCAAATTTTTAGACATTTGGATAAACTATTTTAGTAAAGTCTATTTCCCCATCGGAGAGCTCTCTTTGTCCCTTTCCCTGATCTCTCTGTTAAAATATCTGCTTCATTTGGTATCACACCCAACAGTTTCACGCTACTAATTTTTCTACTGTTGTCAACAATGCCCTTGGACGTAAATTGTTCCATAAACTCATCCAATTAAATTCTGGCAGTAGTGGTTGTTAGGACCAGTCTTTGAGGTTTGTTCTAACCTAAAAAAGGTTTTTTCTTAGCTGTCCTTCTCCAATTCTCACTGGTTAACCTAGCCGGTCTGGGATTTCACTTACTGCTCTTAATTTAGAACAACTGTCTGCCACCTCTTATTTGCTTTCACCAAAATTTCCATTTTTTAGATTTCTATTATTTTTGAGACCATACTTAGGTTTAAACTTCCTCACATTTTTTTCTCAAATAAAATCAGTCCCTTTGGAGAGAACTTCAGTTTGATCTTTCCATCCAGATTTCCTCTCTCCTTGAGCAAAATTTTCAAGCTCTGGGCAGGTGTGGTAGCCTCTGATTTTCTTGGCTTACCTCTCCTGACTTGGAGCCTCTGTTCTACAAGTGAACTTGGCAAGTGAGACAAGGGCATCAGGGACTTTAGTGTCTTTAGCCTGACATGCCTGGGGCAGATCTTCTGCCCCATTGAGTGGTGGTTGGGTGGATGAAGGGAACTCTGACTTCTCAGTCACACTCAATAGTACAGTAGTCTCTTCAACTCAGAGCTTGAGAGGGTGAAAAGTGCTGGATACCTGCCTCTCCTGATGATATACCATATCCTTTTATCAGAAACTCAGAGAGAGAGCCCCATCTTCTTGGCCACACCCACTACAAGTAGAGTTTCTGTCAAGCTGGTGGAGAGAAGGCTGGTCATGGCTCAAGTGCCACAGACTTTTACTGTTCTTACTCAGTTTTAAGAGATTTTCTTTTTGAAAAATTTTTAATGTTTATTTATTTTTGAGAGAAAGAGCAAGCGAACAGGGAAGGGGCAGAGAGAGGATCTGAAGCTAGTTCTCTATTGACAGCAGAGAGCCCAATGAGGGGTCCAAACTCACAAACCATGAGATCATGACCTGAGCCACAGTTGGAAACAACCAACTGAGCCATGCAGGTACCCCTTAAGAAATTTTCTTGAGTAAATATTTCTTCATTTGCTGTAAGCCCTTAGAAAAAAGTGTAGATTTTTAAATGCTTAGAACTTTATTTTATAGTTTTCAGTAGTTATCCTTGTTTCACTGAGGAGTAGACCCACAGAACTCCTCAAATGCCAACTGAAAGAGATGCCTAGCAGCTGCCTTCTTTTTAAAAAAGCAAAATTTAAATTTGCTTTAGTTGCATCTTAAAGTTGTCACATCTTTCTTTACTGAATGCATCATCATCAGGTATCGTCTGTTACCCAGTTAAAATTGACAAATGAATAAGTACAGATATATGCTTATTTTCTATTTTGTAGAAAGAATCTGTGTCAGCTGAGGCTCTTGATCATAGAACGAAATTCTAGCAGAACCAGGGGATTCTTGAAGGAATGCTTTCTTGCATACTGTGATTATTTTATGTGTCAACTAAGGAAAGCATACTAGGTAAAGCAGATTGCCCTCCCTAGTGTGGACAGGCCTCATCCAACCAACTGAAGACCTGAATAGAACAGGAAGCTAAGTAACAGGGGGCTCCTCCCTTCTGACTTCTTGAAGTAGAACATTGGTCTTTCTTTTCCAGCCTTCAAACTCAGACTGAAACAGTGGCTTTGCTTGGGTGTCAAGCTTGCTGGCTTTGGGAATGGAAATACACATTAGCTCTCCTGGGTCTCCAGCTAGCCAGCTGAACATCTTGGGACTTCTTAGCCTCTATAAACACATGAGACAATTCACTATAATCAATTTCTGTATAGGTGTACATGTACATATAGACATATATTTATAAGTATATAAACATAGCCATCCTATTGGTTCTGTTTCTCTGGACATCCCTGACCAATACATAAGCTATTTCACCTTTTGTGGGATTTTGCTGTGGCAGATAATTCTTAAATTTAACTTCCTCCAAATGATTAAAAAGTTTAGCCTCAGGACAATCTCCAGGGGGTCACTCATGGTTTCTCCTACTTTTCTTAACTCATAAATGTTGATTATGAAAGTAAATTGCATAAGTAAAACTATTTTTTATCTTTTCTTGTTGCATTTAATTCAGAACTACATGAGACCATCATGTTTTTAGAATGCATACAGATCAAACACCACAAGGCCAAAGTAAAATAACACCAACCAATCTGATAGAAATACTCAAATGAATTGAGAACAAGAGCAGTCAGACCAAAAATGGTGATAGAACCACATATTTTACACTGATTTCTCTACCATTCATCAGAGAGCATACCTAGGACTACAGAAAACATTGACTATTGCTAAGGACTCCAAAATGAATTTAGACCACTTCCAAATGTACGTAAGGCAGGAGAATTGTTGAAATCTAGGGACAAATCTGCAACTGTAACAATGTTATTATCTATATTACCATATCCATAGTCCATCCCTGTTCTGTGAACAATAGTCTGAGCAGATTTACATCACTGGCAAAATAATCTTACAGAAACAATGATCCTTAACTGAAAAAAAACCCTGTAAACATATTGTAAACAATTCTGTTTAACTCTACTTACATGATGCCACGTCTACTTCATTAAACATTTGAAGAGAAAATGGACATTAGGTGTTTTATTGGCCTATCTGATCATTGCAAATCACTTCAAATAGCAATCCTATGTTTAAAAGGATCACACAATTGCATCATCACACAGCAATCTTGCTGGCTGTCTCTGAGGCAATTAGCTCTACAGGTTTCTGCTGTGCTACTCAACTTGAATCTGCTTTTAAAGCAATCAAAGAGAAAATGAGAACCAGCCAGAACAACAGAACCTTACAGAATTGATCTGGAAGACAGCCCTTTTCCCATCAACAAAAAATCTAGTCCTAACTTAAACCCTCATTGCCAAGCACCATTTTCAACCTCTCATGAGATATGAAGTGGAGCCCTCTACTCCTTCAGAAAGAGTAGGTATGACCCTAGCTGACAACCACAATGTGAATGCTCCTGAGTAGCTTCCTGGAAGAAGGGGATGTAGGAGGTGGGTGGTCCTCATTTATTCCTTCAAATATTTGCATGCCCTCACTGGGTAACAGACAATGGACCAGATGATGCCATGGAAGAGCAAAATCAGATACAGGGCATGTCCTCAAGAAGCATCAAGTCTGAGTGTGAAACCAATTAATTACAACCCTGTGTAATAAGAGCTACAAGTGAGACATATTCATGATACATTTGATCTTAGAAGATGTTAAAATCTTTGGCTGAGGAGATGGAAAAAGCCATCTATCTTCACAGAATTATTGAGCCAAATTCCATTTTTTTAAAGATTTATTTGTTCCTCTTTCTCCCTAGCTCTACATCAGTTGCCTTAAATAACAATCCAGCTTCCATCTCAAAATCAAGGGGTGCCTATCTCAAGTAGATAGCAGGTATCTCTCTCATTCCACTTCTATATGGGATCAAAATAGTTTTTAATTGTTTTCTCTCTGGGAGCTAACCTATCAGAATTCAAGTTCCTAACAACAGTATCAAACTCAGCTTCCCAAATCTGCCCCACTAAATGGCACTATAAATTCTATTAATTGACTGCCATTTAACCATTTCCAGATTAACCAACTCTATCCATTTCCTCTGTAAAAAAGACAGATGCCCAATGCATACTGAGTAGTCACAGTACATCAGCCAGTCAGCTGCTTCCTAGCACATCCACACTCCTGTTTCCCTTAAGTTAGTTGTATGTTTATCAACAGTCAATTGTGTTTATTCCCAAACCTGTTTATGCCTGCTGTACTCGTAATCTGAATGAGGATATGGTAAACAGAATAATGCCCCTCAAGGATCTTCACATCCTAATCCCCAGAATTTGTGACTATGTTACCTTATGTGGCAACAGGAGCTTTCCAAATGTAATTAAGGTTAAGGACTTTGAGATGGGGAGAATAGACTGATTTATCCAGGTGGACCCAATCTAATCACATGGTTCTTTATAAGGGGAGATCCCTGCACTGGGTGTAGTTAGAGAGAAAGGTCATGGTGAAGAAGCAAATGGATAACTTCTGGCTTTGAAGATGGAGGAAAGGGGTCATGAACCAAGAAATGAAGGCTGTCTCTAGAGTCGGGAAAAGGTAAGGAAACACTTTCTTCTAGAGTCTCCGCAAAGGAATTCAGCTGGATGTTAGTTCGGTGAAACCCATGTCAGACTTCTGACCTACAGAGTTAAATGATAATGCCTTTGTGTTTATTTAAGCCACTAAATTTTTGGTGACTTGTTACAGCAACATTACAAGAATATGTTGAGTTAAAGATCTCAACCTCCCCACACAGACCCTCCTCCCCTCTACAGCCCTGCTGTGGCTTTTCAGATGTGAGGGGAAGTCTGTCTCCTGGACCATGACCAGTAATGCTTGGTCTGGATGGTTAGAGCTCCCATACTCACGAAAACAGGAAAGTCAGTCCCCAGACAAGTTTTTTTTAACAGGTTTACTAGCACAAAGTTTGCATACAGTTCCAAGGTGGGTAATTACAGGGCCTAGTACTAAGTTATGGTGAATGGGAAGCTTAAAAATATAAGTCCTATTTCCGAATCCTCATACCAACAGCCTATGATTACAAAGAATTTGGAGGAAGCATGTGTGATAGTAAAAGGAGCACAATCTCTAGAAACAGGACTGTGTTTAGTTCCTTCTCTAAACAAATTGCTTAACTTTGGTAAATGGGAACAAAAATACCTAGTTCACAGAGCTGTAAAGATTATCAATAAAGCATGTAAATGTTTAGACACATGAACGTTTAACACATTCATCACTATTGCTGTTACAACTTGTAAATTGTGCTGCTCTTTGACTTCTGTTTCTTGGTCTCTAGTGCTCCATTAGGCCTTATTTAGGAAACCCCTGACACACTCAGTGCCTCAAATTTTTCATTCACAGATGTTGCCTTATTTGATCTTGATAATACTGTGAGAGGTAGGCTGAGTAAACTTTGTTCTGCAGAGGAAGAAACTAAGGTGCTGAAAGATAAAGTGATTTGCAGATTGCTATTAAACGGGCAACGTCAAGTCCAGAAGGTAAACAATCTGGCATTAAGTCCCCTGTCTCCTTCCACCTGCTGTCTATTGATCCTGTTTCTGGTTTCCATATGCAAATACAACGTGGGTCTATTTGAGTAACTCCCCAGCAAGCCCATTAGCATTGTTTTGTTTGAGGCAGCTTCCTTGTGATGTGCCTTTTCCTGCACTTCTCATGCTGACTACCTCATGTCTGCTTGCCTGTACAGTATGTATCAAGCTTGTCTTTCCCCCATCTAGCCACTGCACAAATGTCCAGGCTGATCCACAGGGTCCAGATTGAGAGAGTATGCTTGCTATAGGTTAGCAATAAGGGTCCAAGCAGATGAAAGTCGGTAAAGTCAGTTCCATAAAGAAATGTGACCATTACCCAAATCACTCCACAGATCAATAGAATAGTCTGAAAGTAGTTGTATTTATTCCCTCAGTTTCCCCAAAGTGATCACTTTTCAGGATGCCAGTGGAAATAAGGTCCAAAAGAACATAGTATGAGAGTTGATGGCCACCTGCTGCCCTTGCCACTCTGGAGGCAGTCTCCATGTTTTGTGTATAAGGACTTCAACAATGTGTTGTAAATTAAGTGCAAATCTACATATACATATTCTTAGATGTCTCCAGCTACAAACTTCTTATGCACCCCTTAAGGCCAAACCTGAAATACTCCATACTCCACTTCTTTTTTTTGAATGTTTGTAAAATTTATTTTTGAGAGCGAGACCGTATGAGCAGGGGAGGGTCAGAGAGAGAGAGGGAGACACAGAATCTGAAACAGGCTCCAGGCTCTGAGCTAAATGTCAGCATAGAGCCCGACGCGGGCCTCGAACCCATGAACTGTGAGGTCATGACCTGAGCTGAAATCGGATGCCAAACTGACTGAGCCACCCAGGCGCCCCCGAAATACTCCACTTCTCAAGGTTTATGGAACTCAAAAGAACTCTGATCTCGATCAGAAAGTTCACCTATTTCCATCCATTGGTCCTCCTGCTTCCACAACCCCCACTGGAGGAAGGGGAAAGAAGAGCTAGAGAAACGAACATCTAGTGAACCCAGACTGTGGCACAATGCTGTGTGTGGTCCTAACATAGCCCAGAGAAGTAGGGAGGCATGGTTATTCTTCTTACTAACATAGAGCAAAGATTAAATAATTTACCCAAAGTCCTACAGCAAATATGAGACCGAACAGGAATTGAAGCTCAGGTTTGCTTCTTCAACTATCCCATAGTACCAGAAGCATCTAAAGAGAACACCAAAGAAGACTGATTATGTCACAATATATTAGTCATCAACTACAGCTATATTAACCTGTAACAGTGGATATCCAAGGAAGCGGCTTTGCTCTCCAGGGACATTTAGTCAAGTCTGGAGACATTTTGGTTTTCACAACTAGGGGAGGGGTGCTACCGACATCTAGTGGCCAGAGGCCAAGGATGCTGCTAAATGTGCTGCAGTGCACAAGTCAGCAACAAGAAGTTATGCTGCCCCAAATGTCAAATAGTGCCCAGGTTGAGAAACCCTGACGTGTAAGAATTAGTCTCAACGTTGACCTCTTACAACAATGACAATTCATTAAACATTTATTTTTTTTGCTATGTATTTTTTAATAAACTGACCAGAGGATTCAATATTGTACCATTGCTAATAGACAGATCTTTTCATCCCCATTTACAGATCAGAAAATTGAGAAAGGTTCTAGAACTTGCCAAATACCCAATTAGTACAAAGTGAAGTTAGGACTCAAATTCAGGCAAGAGATGATTCCAGAGCCCATGTTCTTAGTAAGCATGCATACATAATTTCTCTAAGTTTCTCTTGCCTCTGTAAAATAAGGTAGTGTTCTCTAAATCTCCTTAATCTTCTACTACCTTCTTGATTTTTTTTTTTCTACTAGATCGCTTACATTGTTTGCGTAGTATTTTTCTTTAAACCTATACAATCATTTTTTACTTGGCTTCAATTTACATATACTGAAATGCAATCCTAATTGACACAATGGCTAGTTATATTTTTCAAAAATAAGTACCTACTTAAACCTACTGGTGTATGCACCACCTGTATATTCATCCAGTGTCATCATATTCTCACCGTCTTTGGTAAATACCTAGATGCTTGCTAATTTCCTTTCCGGTATAATGGTTTCTACTCTGAAGTGGCCTAAAGTATAAAACCCAGTATGTCTTCATGAGGATTTTAATCTGGGGCCCAAAATAAGTAGAATAAGAAACAGATTGACACATTCTGTCCTAATGAGTGTCTAAGGAACCACCCATGTGAAAATGGAAATCTGATACAGAATTGGAAAATGGCTCAACAACAAGGAAGAATGAGAGGGTAGACACTGGTGAGGAGCCAAATGATAGGACTTTACAATCAGGAACTAGAGTCCCCCAATGCAATAGAGGTGGCTGAAAATAGGATGGTGGCTTTAAATTCTGTGGAAGTCTCTCCCAGAACCTGAAAAACAAATACTGGGGCTCATTTCTTTCAGTGTCTACCAAAAATTTGGTTTTGCTGTCATGTTGGCTTTCTTGTATTGAAAATTCCCAGGATGTCTGGTTGCAACACTCAGGAGCAATATCTACCCCCATACATTTGATGGAGGGTTTCTCCTGAGAAAATGGTGTTTATTTTCGTTTGGTTTGGTTTGCTTTGTTTCGTTTTTAGAAAATATTTATCTTTTTCTGGCTATTAGTTTTCTTTGAACAGATCAACTATGCCCTTTTTCAGATGTCTCTACAGGCTTCCACAGCTTCTCCTTATTCATGGCCTTTGTCCTGAATCACAAGCCCCACCTATCCAACTATCAGACTTATTCCCAGCAACACCCCCTACCACTCCCCTGTTTCTGACTCTGTTTAAGTATAATCATTTGATCCCCTTGGACCTTAGACACTACTACAGCACCACTACCCAACTTCATCCCTGGGCCATGATTTGGCAGTCAACTCCTAGTTAAGCAGCTATTGTTAGTAAATGCTCTATATAATTCAGCTGACCCATAGGTGCCGTTCAGTCCTTGTGACCCATGTCCCCCACCAGGTCAGCCCACATGCAGAACCCATACCACTCTGAGAATCCATCCAAGTAAGGGAAGTCCTTCTCTATAAAGTCAAGAACCAGGTGAGGGACAAAATCTGAAGCCTGGTTCAGATCAAATGTTTGAGATGGTGTTGGTCTAGTCCCCTGCCTGTATTGTTAGTGGGATACATAATAGGAACAAGCTGTGGCCCTGAGGAAAGGGGGAGAGTCATGAATATTGTTTCACCTTAAACAGCTCCCCAAGGTTCATGATCATTAGTACAAATAACTGCTCCTTCTTGGGTGTGAACCGCTGATTGCCCTTATGGAAATGGCCCCTGACTAACAAAAATTCCTGACTCTAGTGTGTGTGTGTGTGTGTGTGTGTGTGTTGTATTAAAATTTTTTTAATGTTTATTTTTCCTTTCATAGTTTATTGTCAAGTTGGTNTCATGGTTGGCCTCCCTCCCTCTCCCCAACTATTTTTCCCCCTTCTCCTCCCCCATGGTCCTCCATTAAGTTTATCCTAATCCACCTATACGTGGAAACATAAGGTATTTGTTCTTCTCTGCCTGACTTCCTTTGCTCAGCATAACACCCTCAAGTTCCATCCATGTTAATACACATGGCCAGATTTCATTCTTTCTTATTGCCATGTAGTATTCCATTGTATAGATAAACCACATCTTCTTGATCCATTTGTCAGTTGATGGACATTTAGGCTCTTTCCATGATTTGGCTATTGTTGAGAGTGCTGCTATGAACATTGGGGTCCATGTGCTCCTATGCATCAGCATTTCTGTATCCCTTGGGTAAATTTCTAACAGTGCTATAGCTGGGTCATAGGGGAGTTCCTACTGTAGTTTTAAAAATAAAAAACAAAACAAGAGCCCTCTACAAATTGATAATGCTTGTTCTTCTTAAATGTATTATTCATAGGAAATATACTTAGTTAATGTTTGCAGAAAATAAATATCAATGAAGGAAACATAAAACCTTATTCTGATGCTACAGCTGTCTTTGCCCATTCTCCTATATACTTATGTTCTGAGTAAATGTATTTTTATTTGACTAAAATACATATTGCAATATTAGATCCATAAAATTAATTGGAATTTGATTTGTTAATTTTCTACTTAGTGATATTCTGAGAAACCAGGTCACTTAAAACTCTCCCAGCATGATTTTGGGGAAATAAAACTATCCCCCAAAAGCTCAGTTGATTGAGCCATCATAATTATCTCTGCACTAGTCTGCTTACTAAATGGTCTCTTTTTCAAAACAAAGATTTTCAAGTAGAAATGTTCTCCTTCAAGTCTGTTTAACCATCTTGTTCTTCCTCTTGAAAAGAAGCTGCAGGCACCCTCTTCACACTGTTAGCTCCTAACTGCTCCTCTGAAAACCAAAATTGGCTGAAATTGCTCACCAAGGAAGTTCCAGCACTTTTTCTGAAGTCTAAGTCATTTAAACCTGGTCCAGGTCAAAGCAGAACATCCTCTGCTGGTCATGCCAAAAATGAAGGAAAAAAAACTAACAATGCTGAGATAGGAGTTCCAGGCCTAGCTCTGCCTTGACCTGAATATATGACCTGAGACAAGCTGTTGGATCTGTGTAAGACTCTGTTTAATCACTAGTCATGGTGGAGTAGTAATATGTGCTCTACAAACTTTACAGGGTTATTATGCACCTCTTAGGAGAGAAGTGTATAAATGTTTGAAAAATTTAAGATCCCTGTACAAATAAAGATTATCATCCTCACTGAGTGAAATCTGGTAAAAGAGAGACAGTTACTTAGATCCGATGATTTCTGTAACCTATATCCTACTTGCCCTGTCCCAAGGTATATAATAAAAAATCCTTTCTTGAGGTGCCTGGCTAGCTCCGTTGGTAGAGCATCCGACTCTTGATCTTGGAGTTGTGAGTTTGAGCCCCCATTGGGTGTGGAGCCTACTTAAAAATAATAGTTTCTTGATGCTTCATTGACAGAAAATATAAATCATCCTTATAAATCTGTTCATTTCACCTTTATCTTTAACAGTTTTTCCCTTCAGATCAACAGCTCTGTAATTCAACACATGCATGTAAGCCCACTGTTTTTCTCTAATAGAGCTAAAGTTAGAGGGGGGATAAAAAGCAGAAGAGTAATCATTCCTTTTGTATTTCCTTTAGAGACCTTGGACAGAATCTATCCTCACCTCCTTAACTTCTCTTCTTGGTGAAAATATTTCCTGTTACAGCTTTAATCACTGCCTTAGAGACCAATCACTAAAACCAGCAAACTGATCAAATGGTTATCAGTAGCCTCAATAAGCCCATACATAGGCTTGTATTGTCTTTCACTTCCATCCATGTTGTCATAGTGAAGTCAGCCACAGAGATGCACAGCTTTTCCACTGAACTTAAAACCATACCCCTGGGGTACCTGGGTGGCTCAGTTGGTTAAGCATCCAACTTTACCTAGGGTCATGATCTCACAGTTCCTGGGTTTGAGCCCTGTATCGGGCTCTTGTGCTGTCAGCTCAGATCCTGGAGCCTGTTTCAGATTCTGTGTCTTCTCTCTCTCTCTCTCTCTCTCTCTCTCTCTCTCTCCCCCCCCCTCCCTCCCTCCTCCTCCCCAGATCACACCCCATTTCTCTCTCTCTCCCTCAAAAATAAAATATTAAAAAGTACGCTACTTCATGCTCTTTTTTGTCTACCATCCCTCAGCCTGTCTGAAGCTGTGGGCCTTTATTTTCTGCCCAGAACACACCAACTCTATTATTCTCCTCCCAGCAGTGGAGCAAATACAATTTGCCATATTCAAACACTATTATTGCAGTTCAGATCTAAGGAATGTCTAATATTTCCAGTAAATCTTTCTTCCACCTAGGAAAATTACTCACTTTGGGATGGGATGGGCCCCAAATAGGACTTGATGATCCAACCTGACTAATCAGTGAGAGGTTCGAAACTGAGACAGGGGAAAGATACCTGGGCTTGCAGAGGCATAGGTTTAGCCCAGCTCCAAACACTCCTGCATCAAGCTGTCAAGGTGTGTGGTGAGCAGGAGCCGAGTTGCTGAGGGTGGGAGACAGACTATGTCCCTTCTAGGGTGTTGCTCCAATCCCCTGTGTTTTGAGGATCCCTCCTGCCTGAGAGCTTGTTCTTGACAGTGGCCACAGTTAAATGCTTTCATCCCACTAGCCTGATTACAGGGTCCTCACTTGGAGGAAGGGGAACCATGGCCTACTTTCTTCCCCATCCCTCCGGATCTGTCACCGTTTTGCACTCTTAACACCTGCCAATAAAAGTGGTCTACGCTAAAAAATGGAAAAACAAAAAACAATGTGCTGCATCAGATATTAATGAGGGAGAGACTGAAGACTGGGGAGATGAAGTGGAGCTGAACTGGGAAGATAATAACTGGTGACAATGGGTGTAATTTTAGGGAAAAGATTTTCTTTAAAAAAAACAAACCCAATTCCTCAAAAGTGGGCTCTGCAGACAAGAAAACCCAAAAGCATTCTTCCAGTCTGTGTCAACCAAAGTCTAAGTCCTCAAGTGCTGACTAATGCCCTGGTGGGAAGTGGCTCATTGCTGGTTTTTTTGGAGAAGGAGCCTGCATGCTTCTTCTTAGTACCTGTGGAAAGGTTGAATTCACTGCCTTTTTCCAGGACAATTTCCACAGTAAAGAAAATAAATAAAAAATTTGAAAAAAACATTTTTGAGGAAAACTGCATCACTGGTGAGACAACATCCTTGTTGGAATCCATCATTTTTGTTCTCAGTTTAGGCAAAATAAGAGTAGCAACTGAAGGCTTAATTTCTGGGATCATATCAGCAAACCAGTCCAACTCTGGATCTTCTACTGGTTTCTTTTTTACTTGAATGGTAAACTCTTCTACTAAACCAAGTTCTGATGGAAGCTGAAGGCACCTTTCTTATGATAACCTTTTTGATAGCTTGGTATGGTTTGGGTCATCCTTGCTGTGTACAAGTTTGATCTTTGGAGGTACGTTTGTTTCAAAGGCTTAGAATCTTCAGTGAGTGCAAGGAAAGTAGGAATGTTCTCTTTTCCCCTGAGGTACCAGGTCTTTCAACTGGGGTTCCACTTCCTGCATTTATTTCAGTATCTAAGTTGCTGGACTCAAAGTCATCCCATGCCGCCTCCTCCACGTTCAAGATAGTGAGTGGGGATGTGGAGACATCATAGGGTTCCATGGGGGCAAATCTGTATGTTGACAGCTTTGTTTTCAGGTTCCTTAGGCTCACTCCTGTCAGACCACTACTCAAACTTTTTAGAACTTGATTGGAAGTTTTCACTAACTCCTGAGGTACTTTTTCCACCTGAGGTACTTTTGCACCTGAAAGTCTATTCATGAGAAATTTCTTAGGTTGAGAAAATTGATCACCTTCTGGGGAAAGGTCTACAGTTGTAGTATAACTGAAACCGGTTCCAGGCTCTGAGTTGTCAGCACAGAGCCCGACGCAGGGGTTGAACTCGGGAACAGTGAGATCATGACCTGAGCCGAAGTCGGATGCTTAACCGACTGAGCNTTGGAGAAGGAGCCTGCATGCTTCTTCTTAGTACCTGTGGAAAGGTTGAATTCACTGCCTTTTTCCAGGACAATTTCCACAGTAAAGAAAATAAATAAAAAATTTGAAAAAAACATTTTTGAGGAAAACTGCATCACTGGTGAGACAACATCCTTGTTGGAATCCATCATTTTTGTCCTCAGTTTAGGCAAAATAAGAGTAGCAGCTGAAGGCCTAATTTCTGGGATCATATCAGCAAACCAGTCCAACTCTGGATCTTCTACTGGTTTCTTTTTTACTTGAATGGTAAACTCTTCTACTAAACCAAGTTCTGATGGAAGCTGAAGGCACCTTTCTTATGATAACCTTTTTGATAGCTTGGTATGGTTTGGGTCATCCTTGCTGTGTACAAGTTTGATCTTTGGAGGTACGTTTGTTTCAAAGGCTTAGAATCTTCAGTGAGTGCAAGGAAAGTAGGAATGTTCTCTTTTCCCCTGAGGTACCAGGTCTTTCAACTGGGGTTCCACTTCCTGCATTTATTGCAGTATCTAAGTTGCTGGACTCAAAGTCATCCCATGCCGCCTCCTCCACGTTCAAGATAGTGAGTGGGGATGTGGAGACATCATAGGGTTCCATGGGGGCAAATCTGTATGTTGACAGCTTTGTTTTCAGGTTCCTCAGGCTCACTCCTGTCAGACCACTACTCAAACTTTTTAGAACTTGATTGGAAGTTTTCACTAACTCCTGAGGTACTTTTTCCACCTGAGGTACTTTTGCACCTGAAAGTCTATTCATGAGAAATTTCTTAGGTTGAGAAAATTGATCACCTTCTGGGGAAAGGTCTACAGTTGTAGTATAACTGAAACCGGTTCCAGGCTCTGAGTTGTCAGCACAGAGCCCGACGCAGGGGTTGAACTCGGGAACAGTGAGATCATGACCTGAGCCGAAGTCGGATGCTTAACCGACTGAGCCACCCAGCCACTCTGTAATATTTTCTGTCTCTTAATTGAAGGTCTCACTGAGTTATTCCATCCTTTTCTCCAGCCCAGTGAATATCTTTATGGTCCGTACTTTAAATTATTGTGAGTTAAATTGTGATGACTCCAGCTTTGTTTTTCCTTTTCAACATGACTTTGGCTATTTGGAGTCTTTTGTGGTTCCATACAAATTTTAGACTTGTTTATTCTAGCCCTGTGAAGAATGCTGGTGTCATTTTGATAGGGGTGGCATTGAATGGGTAGACTGTTTTGGTAGTTTAACAATATTTGTTCTTATCCTTAAGCATGGAATGTTTTTCCATTTCTTTGTGTCTTTTTCAATTTCTTTCCGTGATTTCTTCCTGCTCTCCTTATAATTGGTGACTTTCCTTATTATACTTTTTTTCCTTTTTCTTTATTTTTGGGGACATTTGTGATATGTGGTACCATAACATTCATATATAACATCCTGAGTACTTAACAGTCAATTTCAAGTTGATAGTCACTTTAATTCAAGCACATTCTTTTTTTTTTTTAATGTTTGTTTTCTTATTTTGAGAGAGAGGNAAGCATGGAATGTTTTTCCATTTCTTTGTGTCTTTTTCAATTTCTTTCCGTGATTTCTTCCTGCTCTCCTTATAATTGGTGACTTTCCTTATTATACTTTTTTTCCTTTTTCTTTATTTTTGGGGACATTTGTGATATGTGGTACCATAACATTCATATATAACATCCTGAGTACTTAACAGTCAATTTCAAGTTGATAGTCACTTTAATTCAAGCACATTCTTTTTTTTTTTAATGTTTGTTTTCTTATTTTGAGAGAGAGAGTGAGAGCAGCTGAGGGGCTGAGAGAGAGAGAGAGAGAGAGAGGGTGAGAAAGAATCCCAAGTAGGCTCCATGTGGTCAGCACAGACCCAGGGCTTGATCCCAAAACCATGAGATCATGACCTGAGCCAAAATCCAGAGCCAGACACTTAACCAACTGAGCCACACAGGTGCTCTAGGTCAAGCACATTCTAAAAGTACATTTTTTACTTACCTTCACACACAGACACACACACATTTTATTTTTGATGTCCTATTTTATATCTTATTATTTTGTGAATCCCTTGACCTATAAATCTAGATTATTTTACTATATTTTTCTTTAACCTATATACCAGCTATATAGTTGGGTGTACCACCCTTTACTACGTTTACCTTTACCAGTGAGATTTTTTTTCTCTCCTAATTTTTTTTCTAGTCATGGCCTTTCTTTTCCTTTTAAAGAAATCCCTTTAACATCTCTTCTATGGCTGGTTTGTTGTTGACAAGCTCCTTTAGTTTTTGTTTGTCTGGGAAATTACTCATCTCTCCTTCATACTTCATGATAACCTTGCCAGGTAGAGAATTTTTGGTTTAAGTTGTTCCCTTTCAGCAGTTTGAAAATATCTTGCCACTCCCTCCTGGCCTGAAAGTTTCTCCTGAAAAACCAACTGATGGTCTTATGGAGGTTCCCTTGTATGTAACCAGTTGTTGTTCTCTTGTTACTTTTCAGCTTCTCCTAATTTTTAACTGTTGGCACTCTGATTATAATATGTCTTGGTGTGGCTCTGATTGGGTTCATCTTATTTGGGTTCTCTGTGCTTTCTGGACTTGGGTATCTATTTCTTTCACCTGGGTAGGGAACTTTTCAGCTAATACTTTATCAAATGAGTTTTCTACCCCCTTCTCTTTTCTTTCTGGGATGCTTATGATATAAATGTTAACATGCTTGTTAGTGTCCAAAGTTCTCTTAAATTACTGTCATTTTTCTTAATCTTTTTTCTTATTGATGTTGAGGGTAGTGATTTCCAATACCCCATCTTCCATATCACAGATCCATTCTTCTGCATCACCTAATCTTCAGTTGATTCTAGTATAGTTTTATTTTCAATTATTGTGTTCTTCATCTCTGATTGGTTCTTTTTGATATTTTTTCTTTGCTTAAGTTCTCACTGTGCTCATTTATTCTCTTGAGTTTGCTGAGCATCTTTATGATCATTACTTTGAATTCTTTACTTGATTATTTCCATTGTATTTAGTTCTTTTTCTGGGGTTTGTCTTGTACTTTCTTTTGGAGCATATTCCTCTGCCTCATTTGGTAACTCTGTTTCTATGTATTAGGTAGATCAGTTACATTTCCTTATCTTGAAGAAGTGGCTTCAGGGGCGCCTGAGTGGCTCAGTCAGTTGAGTGTCTGACTTCGGCTCAGGTCATGATCTCCAGGTTTGTGGGTGCCAGCCCCGTCTTGGGCTCTGTGCTGACAGCTAGCTCAGAGCCTGGAGCCTGTCTTCAGATTCTGTGGCTCCCTCTCACTCTAACTCTCCTCTGCTCATGCTGTCTCTTTCTCTCTCTCAAAAATAAATTTAAAAACATTTTTTAAATTAAAAAAAAAAAAAGGGAGCCTGGGTGGCGTAGTCGGTTGAGCGTCCGACTTTCGCTTAGGTCATGATCTCGCAATTCGTGGGTTCAAGCCCGGCGTCAGACTCTGCTGACTGCCAGCTCAGAGCCTGGGGCCTATTTCAGAGTCTGTGTCTCCCTCTCTCTCTCTGACCCTCCCCTGCTCGCTCGCGCTCTCTCTCTCTCTCTCTCTCTCTCCCTCCCTCTCCCTCTCTCTCTCCTAGAAATAAATAAAAATATTAAAAAAAAAAAGTGGCTTTAAGTATAAGGTATCCTGTGGGGCCCAGTAGCACAGAACATCCCCTCTCCCTGGGCTAGTTACCCAGAAGTGATACTTGTGTGGGCTGCATGCACCCTCCTGTTAAGGCTGGGCTACTATTTTGCAGACTGCTAGTATGCAAGGTTGTCCCCCAGCAGAGGTAATACGGCTACCTATGACTGATAACAGCTCTATACTGATAAACAGGCATGCACTCTACCCTGAGAGGCCCAAATTTGACTGTTAGAGTGGTACTGGTGTGCATTATCCGCCCCTGGCTGGACTTGATATATGGTCTGGCTGCCATACGCATGTGGCAGATAGGGCAGGCCTGTGGCATGGCTTGCTGTGAGGCCTGGCTGTGTGTGTTACAGGTGTTCTTGTGGTTGAATCTGGTCTTTCCAGAGCAGGGGCACTTGAGAGTGTCTCTGGTGCTGGCAGAGGCCATTCAGCAGGGTTAACACGGTAGTGAGCTGTCTGATAGGAGAGGCCCTGAGGCAGGTGGATAGTATGCTGCATGGGAAAACCAGAGCAGAATAAGCAGTGCTAGCCCAGAAGATAGTGTCAGAAATGGTACTGCTAGCACCAATCCACCTAGTTAGAAGGGAAGTGACAAAGGTGCCCACCAAAGCTTCCATGTCCAGAGTATGTTTCAACAGACCCCTGACCCTGTAACTCAAATCCTTAAATTAGTCACTGGATCTTCTTCACATATGACCCAGGTGCTTTTCAAACTGCTGTCTCTACACCAGGACTTGCAGAGAGTAAGATTGTGTGCACATCCTTTAAAAGCAGTCTCCGTTTTCTACTGACTTCTGGCTCTCCCAAACAGAAGCGCTATTAGTTTTCAAACCCAGACATTATGAGGATTTGTCTTCCATGTACAGACTCCCAGGCATGGAACTCACTGTGGAGTTTGGAATACTTGTTCCTCAAGGAGGGCTTCTATGGTTGTGATATCCCTCTCACTGTGGAACACAGGCTGGGTGAGTGGGTCTTGATTAAAGCACTCCTTCACCACTTCTACCTGATTTGCCAATTTTTTCTTTATATCCTTAGTTGTGTATGATCTGTTCTGCTAATCTGCAGTTTGTTCTCAAACACTGATCTATGTGTAGTTGCAGATTTTGGTGTGTCAGATATGGGGAAGGAATGAGCTCAGGATCTTTCTATGCCACCATGTTGACCTTGCCTCTCCTCTGTGTTCCTTTTAATGAGGTTTTTAAAAAAAATTTAACGTTTATTTATTTTTGAGACAGAGAGAGACAGAGCACGAGCTGGGGAGGGGCAGAGAGAGAGAATCTGAAACAGGCCCCAGGCTCTGAGCTGTCAGCACAGAGCCTGACATGGGGCTCGAACCCATGAACTGCAAGATCATGACCTGAGCTGAAGTCAGACACTCAACCGACTGAGCCACCCAGACGCCCCTCTTTTAATGAGATTTTAAATTCAGTTTGCTATATATAGTTTTCTTGTAGTATTATTACCTAGCTTTTCTGTCAGTGTAATGTTGTCTCAAAATAGGAGTTTGGAAGTGTTCTGTCCTCTTGAATGTTTTGGCAATTTTTTAGAAGGATTAGCATTTATTCTTTAAATGTTTAGCAGAATTCACCTGTGAAGCCATCTGGTCCTGGGGTTCTCTGGGTTGGAAGATTTTTGATTACTAATTTAATTTCTTTTCTCATTACTGGTCTGTTCATGCTTGCTATTTCTTCCTGATTCTTCTAGATTATCTAATTTATTGATGTATAATTGTTTTTAATTGTTGTGATCCTATGTGTTTCTGTCAGTGTGTCAGTTATTATTTCTCCTCTTTAATTTCTGACTTTGAGTCTTCACCTCCTTTTTTCTTACTCTTGCCTAAGGCTTATTAATTTTTATCTTTATGATAAACCAGCTTTTTTATTGATCTTTATTGTTTTCCTGGCCTCTATTTCATTTATTTCTACTATGATCTTTATTATTTCCTTCAAACTTGGGGCTTAATTTGTTCTTTCGCTGGTTCTTTGAGGTACTTTAAACCTTTTCATTTGTTTTGATTTCTCTTTTTCTTCTTTGTTCAGGAATATATGGTTTCCACAGATTGGTGAATTTTCCAGCTTTCTTCATGTTGTTGATACCTGGTGTTCTGTATTTCCATTGTTTTTTTTTCCCCCCTGTCTCTTTTTACTTTCACATGTTAATTTCCATGGTGGCATTCTCAGTTTCTCCTTTCTTTTGTCTTTGGATCTACCATAAGATTTTTGTTTTGTCATTACATTGTAAATTACATAAAACATAGATAAAAGAGTATATTTTAGGTTGTTAGCAACTGATCTTTGAAGACCTAGAAAGGATCCACCTTTTTGCTCCTTCCTTTTATATTAATGTTGTTACAATTTACCTCTTTTTAGGTCATATATTTGTTAACTTATACTCATTTTTACTAGTTTTTTCTTTTAACTTTTATACTACAGTTGAGTGATTAACACACCATCCTAATATAGAGGTACATTTTTCTACTCTATTTTTCACCTATACCAATGTTTTGTGTATTTCATATGCTTTCATGTGGCTGATTAGTGTGTTCATTTCAGCTTGAATAGCTCCTTTCAGCATTTCTTAAATTTGAAGTCTGGTGGTGAACTCCCTTGGCTTTCGTCGGGAAAGGCCTTCATTTCTCTTTCATAGCAGGAGGATAACTTTGCTGGATAAAGTATTCTTAGCTGGCAATTTTTATTTTCCCACACTCTGAATATGTCATTCTACTCTCTCCTAAATTGTAGAGTTCCTGCTGAGAAATCTGCTAATATCTTAATAGGGCTCCTTTGTAGGTTACTCTTTTTCCTCTGGCTGCCTTTTAAAATTAATTTTTTATCATTGATTTTTACAGTTACTATATAATGGTCTTAGAAAAAGGTTTTTTCACTGAATAACTTTGCGCTGAATAGGATGTTCTATTAGCTTCATCAACTTCCATGTCCACTTCCTCCCCCAGGTTTGGCAAATTCTCAGCTATTATTTCTTTAAATAAACTCTGTCACCTTCTACTCCTCTTTCCTCTCCTCTACTCTCCCCTCCTAGAACCCCAGTTACTCAGATTTTGCCTTTCTTATGAAAATTAATGGCTCTTGTAGACTTTCTTCACTATTTTAAATCTTAGTTCCCTTTCTTGTACTAAGTGTTTTTGTTCTATATTCCTATCCTCTAAGTTACTTGTTCTATCTGATCTGCCCTGCTGCACATGCTCTATATTTGNCGAACCCACGAACCGCGAGATCATGACCTAAGCGAAAGTCGGACGCTTAACCGACTAAGCCACCCAGGCGCCCCTCACTGATTTTTTTCATAATAGCTATTTTGAATTCATAAGTTAGAATACAATATCCCATGCCTTTGAGTTCAGTTGCTAGAGAATTGTTTTCTTTTTGTGATAACGCATTTCCCTGATTTTATTTTCCTAGTTATGTGCTGCTGCTTTTGCCGTTAAAGTAGCAGACACTTTCTTAACAAAGCTTTTACACTTTGGTTCTTCTATTCATCAGCCTGGCTATTAGAAACTTGTCTTTTATATTCCAGAAGGTGGTGCTATAGCTCAAGTTTGTGGTTTCTCCCTTTGCCCTGACTAGACCCAGTTTCTTGAGCACATTCCCTGTCTGTTGGAGCTCAGGACCACAGGTACACTCAGGAGTACATACAAGGATGCAGAGAGTAGGGGGAGGTGTGCATTTGTGCCCTGCCTAAGCCCTTTAAGAACTGGTTCTCAGTTCACTGTAGCCTTGTGAGTCTTGTGGATGCAAGTCCAATTGGTTCAAAGCTAGGTGTTTGGGGGCCCATCTCTCAGTTGCAGGTATTAAAACTTGTGGTTCCAACTTCAAACACTTCACTCCTCAAGAAAAAATCTCAAAGTTAATAGTTCCATCCTGATTGTGGGTCACCATTCCAGGGATGGGGTTTACGGCAAGTTTCTGTCAGCCTCTCCTACTCATTTCAGTGTGGGGTGTTATTTTTTTCCTCATTCACTTGATGTGTAGGAGTCGCACAGTTTTATTTCTTTTACAGGAAACTGTTACATAAGTAACTGTAGATTTGGTATCTCCATGGCAGGAGGTGAGTTCAGGATCCTTCTTCATTGACATCTTGGTCCACAACTCCTTCATTCCTATTTATTTATTTACTTATTTGCTTCTATGATTGGATATTTTCAATAGATCTTTTCAATTATTCTATCTTAAAGCTCACTGATTGTTTTCTGATTAGTCAAGTCTGATGTCGAAATTTTCTATTGAATTTTCAGTTCTGTTACTATATTTTTCAACTCCAAAATTTCTTTGGTGATTTTTTATTTTCTATCTTTGTAAAACTTCTCATTTTGTTTTTGTATTCCTGATATTATATTTTTATCTTTGTTCTCTTCTAGCTCTTAGAGCATCTAGAACAATTATTTTGAATTCTCTGTTAGAAAAACCCTGGATTGGGGGTGCCTGGGTGGCTCAGTTAAGCGTCTGACTTCAACTCAGGTCATGAACTCCCTCTTCATGATTTTGAGCCCCACATCGGGCTCTGTGCTGACAGCTCAGAGCCTGGAGCCTGGTTGGGATTCCAAGTCTCCCTCTCTCCTAGCCTCTTCCCCTCTTGTACTTTGTCACTCTCTCAAAAATAAACATTTAAAAAAAAAGAGAAAACGGATCTCCACTTCTCTGGCACCAATTATTAGAGGTTTACTGTAATCTTTTGATGGAGTCATGTTTCCCTGATTCTTTTTGATCCCTGTAGCTTTGCATAGGTGTCTGAATATTTGAGGTAGTCATGTCTTCAAGATTTTCTCAACTAAGTCTTTTTTTAAGGGAGGACTTTCACCTGTGGGTAAGGACACGTTGGAGCATGTTGTGACCCTGGGTCTTAGTGGTGCAGAGTACCAAATGCAGGGTCACGTGGTGGCACTGGTTCTGAGGGAATGTGATATCTCTCTCCTCAACTGCTATGGTGCAGATCATCAACAACTGCATGGCTTTGTGACAGTTACGGGTGTCTGCACTGGCTGCAAGGGCTATTGGAGTCCTCACTAGTGCCTCCTTCTCCACCAGCTAGGGATCAGTATAGGAAGCAGTGGTGGCTGAAGCTGGCGATGTGCACAGACTCCAGTGTGGAGGCCAAGTGCAGGTGCCTATCTAGTGTCAAAGGCAAGTTGCAGACACACATACACTGGTGGGAGCCAAGAAAGGCAGCAAAGGCTAGGGCCAAATGTGGGCATACTAGCAGCTGCAGATCCCCTGGATATCATGTACCAGCTGGCTGCTGGGTCTCACAATGTGTGCATGGCAGTGGAGGCCAGTTATAGGGGTCTGGCCAGGCCCATGCAGGTATAAAGCTGGACAGGCTAGGTGCAGGTGACTGAAGTGGTGCAAGCTAGTAATGGAAGACAGCACTTTATCTGAAACCACAAGTATCTGGGAAGCCATGACTGTTGGCGTGCTCTCCCCTGGTTGCACAGTCTCCCCTCAGACATGTGCAGTGCACTGAAGGACAGTAATGGATGTCAGGCCAGTGCACAGCTAGAAAGGCTAGCCCTGAGTGTACACACAGCAGTGGGGGTCAGTCACAGGAATCTAGGCTGGCTTCTTGCACTCACACAGCCACAGAGGTCTGGAATGGCTGCCAGTACGGTTCCTGGGCTCCAGAGGGGCTGGGGGAGAAGTTAAGAGTGGAGAGAGACTCAGGCAGCTGGCATCAGTGAGGGTGAATATCTGTGAGGCAAAAGCCAGTGAAATGTGCAGGGAGTCCATAGCAGCTGCCCTAGCTATTAGTTTCTTTGGTGATGAAAGCTACCAGGTTTGTCTGCATCACAGGTCTTTGATGTATGGCTACACTTGTGTATCACTTGTGCTGTATGGCTAGTACATGCAGCTTTTGCTTTTTCTTCCTTGTTCCTAACCATCTCTGTACATTTCTATTTTGCCACTGGGGAAAACCAATGCAGGACCTTCATGTAGTGCCTTGAAAGGCCAGGGAAGCTAGTCCCTCAGTCTCTAAGGGAGAACTCTTCATAGCTGACAAGTTGACTCAATGCTAAGCAATGACACCTTAGGGAATAGGATGATGCAGGCAAAATGAAGCTGTCTTCCTTCCTCTTTTTTGCAGTTACTTGCAGATTTTTTAATTGTACTCTGTTGCTAATGTTTCTTAGTGGGTTACAGAGCTCTCTGCTCTTTTTGTTCATGAATAACTGTATAAATGTTGATACTTGTTGGACGAGGCTGGGGTCTCCTACACCACCATTTTGGTGACATCACTCTTGAATCCTCCTATTGAATACTGTCACATCAGCTACATTATTTCAGTGTATTCAGTCTTTTTCCACCATGGTCAGTGCCTGTACTGAGGGACTGCATCTGTAAGTACTGGATTAAGAAGCTTCCTTCCCCCCAGTAGAATCTTTCTGATCTTTAAAAGAAAGTCCAAAGTGACTTTGGTTGTAATCAGTAGTAATTAGCCCTGAAATCACCAAATTCATTTGTCTTTTTTACTCTCAAAGTCAAGGTAACAGATGTATTCTCTTGGCAGTTAGCCAGCCTTTCCAGTATCATTGTTCTGTCTCCTCCAGTAAGCATTCACTTTGGGGTTTGAGATGAAGCCCCTCATGATTCCATAACAACACTCTGAGGATGGAATTCTGATAGTATTTTGGAAAAGGTTCCATTTTGGTTTCCTGTGGGTGAAAGCTTCCAATATACCAGAATGCTGGGCAAATAAAAGTGATAAAAAAATGAGTCCCTCATCAGTATGTGAGCAAATGTATACCAGTTTACTCTCCATCTCTATTCCCCAAAAGAACAGCCTGTCTTTTTAAATAACTGTTTTCCAGGGTGCCTGGGTGGCTCAGTCAGTTGAGCTCTGACTTTGGCTCGGGTCATGATCTCACGGTTCGTGGGTTCGAGCCCCACATTGGGCTCTGTGCTGACAGCTAGCTCAGAGCCTGGAGCCTGTTTCAGATTCTATATCTCCCTCTCTCTCTGACCCTCCCCTATGCACACTGCCTCTCTCTCTCAGAAATAAAACATTAAAAAAATTTTAAAAAAATAACTTTTCCACAGCAACTTCTTCCACATGGNCCAATTCCTCAAAAGTGGGCTCTGCAGACAAGAAAACCCAAAAGCATTCTTCCAGTCTGTGTCAACCAAAGTCTAAGTCCTCAAGTGCTGACTAATGCCCTGGTGGGAAGTGGCTCATTGCTGGTTTTTTTGGAGAAGGAGCCTGCATGCTTCTTCTTAGTACCTGTGGAAAGGTTGAATTCACTGCCTTTTTCCAGGACAATTCCCACAGTAAAGAAAATAAATAAAAAATTTGAAAAAAACATTTTTGAGGAAAACTGCATCACTGGTGAGACAACATCCTTGTTGGAATCCATCATTTTTGNAAAAAATTTTAAAAAAATAACTTTTCCACAGCAACTTCTTCCACATGGAGAGTCATGGTAGTCCAAAGTTGGGCTGAAAAAACTCAAAACTGTTATTCCCAAGTTGTTCAAGCAGCCCACATGATCCCTGGCCACATCAGCCTTTTCATCCCTTCCATAGTGGGGAAGAGCCTTTGAAGAGGTCATTGAGAAGAGTTCATTCAGTTTCTTTGTGGTCATTTTGGGGGAAAAAAAAAGATCAAAATATTTTTACAAAGCAGTAGCATAAGCCCTGAAAAATTCTATACTTAAGCACAAAGCCAGTGCTGAAAACCTAGTACATTGAAAAGTTTCCCTACAATAATGTTGGTCCACACTTGAGAAGGCTAGAGGAAAAACATTAAGAAATAATTTTTTTGTTGAAAGCATAATTTTTCCCTTAATTGAGCTGAAAGTCTCAGCAGCATTTCATAACAGATCCTTTGGGAATGATTTGAAACAAAATAAACTACCTTCATAAACTCATCATTCAACAAGAATTTATTGAAGATCTACTACATGCCAGACTATATGGAAGTTCATGGAATTTCCAAAGATTAATCAGCCCTGTATCCTTAACTATAGGAATCTGGCCAAACTGTTTAAAAAGGAAAACAATAGCATTAGCACCATCACCATAATAGTTCCTATTTATTAAGTACTAGGAACTAGATTACATACTCTCATTTCCCAACAACCCTGCCAAGAAAGTACAGATGATGTGAGGTTCTGACATTTGTTCAGCATATACACAGCTAGTGTTAAGTAGAATCAAGGTGAAAACAAAGCCACTCTGACCACAAAGCCTATAACTTAACACCATAAGACACATTCAGAGAAAGCACACTGGCAATTCTAAAGAAAGAGAAATTACTTCTTGGCCTTTTTGTAACTTTGGGGTATTAGAAACTATGTTTGCCTAGATTTGGGGTCATCTTTCATAAAACTTTCCTCAGCTAAGGATTGAGCCCAACATCTTACTTGAGTTTCTCAGGTCCGCTTACAATTTTGGAAAAGTTATCCTTTGGATGAAACCTCTCCTGAAGTAATCCGTCTCACTCTAATCTAGTCTACTACGTGTCCTTTCCAACAGCTCTCTCTCCTTCCTCTTTTGTGGGATAAACCTTTTCCATGTGGTTCCTGTAGGGTTAACTCACATAACCCTCTTTCCCCAAGAACATAATCTAATCCACCTGACGAGAATCTTCTATTCCCACTGACCTCAGCAATTGGTCTGGTTGGGTTCCATACCTATATTTGAATGAATCAATCTCCCCTGGGAATTTTCCGCTACCTCAGAAGAGTATTTGCCTACTAGGCATCAAATTGGAATAGTGTGAATGTATTATTTACCATCTTGTCCAACACAAAGAGCTGAGAAACAGAGTGAAGGCACTCTAATAACCGGACCCCACATATCTGAGGCTAACTGCACACCTAGTCTTTTCAGGTCAGAGCTCCAATAAATGTCCTCTCCATAAGCTTAGTGTAAGTTGGGTTTCTTTTACTAGAAAACACAAATTAAGAATAATACATTAAAGAAGTTGTCTATAGATGTCTTTGATTATGTGTACCCCATCACTAAATTTTGCTCAGTATCAAAATATGAATGTATTATATATTTATATTGCTATACTAATATATTATGTAGTTATAAAGAATACACAAAATAAATAATATAAAAGGGTGATTAAAAACCACATATAAATAAAAGCTTTCATGTTTTCTTTCTGAACCCCTTTGAATGGCAAAGCAAAGCCCCCAAATAGTCATATTCCACATTAGAGACCACTGCATGAATGAAGATTGGCCAAGGTTGGACAGTGCTGTGAAGAAAATCAGAGCTTATGTCTTGAGAATGGAGCAGTTTGTATTGGCAATGCACTCTATGGTGACATTTTGATGGTGGGTGATGGAGATCACTGGTAAAAATCAAGGATATTAAACCTTGAGAGACTGGGGAATTTATCAAACAGAATGAGAAGCTCCATAATGTCCTCCACTTTTCAACACCATCATGGAAATCCTCTTCACTCTTCCCATAATATTAATTACTTTCTCATCACTCAACTTTAGCTCCCATCACATTGTATCATAGCTAAGTAGCAGCCCTCTATCTCTTTCACTTAACTGTAAGCATTTTAGTCACATTTCACTAATCTCTGCATTTCTAATAGGTGCTTAACACAGAACTGGGAAACTTCTGTGATGAATGAATGCATTCAGTACACCAGCTTAGAGCTAGAAAAAGAAATCAATTTAAGACGGTTGCCTAGCAAGAGATAAGATCATAAGAACTTGAATGTATCACTTTTCAGCTAAGAAAACTTCATGTAGAGCTGTATATGGGTAATTTTAAACCTTTGTGTGGTAAAACCTACAGACGGAGTCTACTGCTTCAAAAGGAGAAACATTTCTTTTGCTTTCTCAGTGACTCCTTAAAATAGAAGATGATGGGGNTATCCAAAACACTGGAATATCCAAATTTTGTTAACAAACCATTCTACATTCTGTTTTCCATCAAAATCTAGAATGTATTTTACACTTCCAGCACATCATAATTTGCACTAGTCCTATTTCAAGTGCCCACTAACCACATGTGGATACTATACTTCTAAATTTTATCCTTAGACATTAAGTCCATTAGCTAATATGTTCTACCAAATCAAACTGGATTATAACAGAAATATCACTTGAGAGCCAATTTGATATAGTGACGAAAGCACAGGCTTTATAGTCAGACAGTCTCAAAATCATATCCCAGCAAAATGATACAAACAACTGTAAATTTTTTTTGTAATAGTGAAAAATTAACATTAAATTTCTCTCACTAGAATAATGGGTAACAAATTGTCATATGTCTCCACAATGGTATATTATACATCATTTAAATGAACTAAATCTACATGTGTGCAGAACATGAATATAATTAAAAAATGTTTAGTGCAAAATGTATTATATAATAGAATACTTTCAGTATTAGACTATTTTTAAAAGTGTAAATAAGTGTAAAATGACTGTGGATATATGATAATGAAGTGAAATTAGAAAGACATGCTTGGAAAGCTATATATCCACTTAGGAATAGTGGTTCTCTGGGGATAGAAGGGGGGATCTGGGGTGACCATGTGGAAGAGAAGACTTCAACAGTATTTTCAATGACTTGAGGAGGAAGAGGGAAAAAAATTCTAAGACAAACACTTAGGCAGTTAACAAATGACTACATATAAAGAAGTCCCTTACCTGAAGATAAATATATGTACACCCTCTCTCTCAGCAGTTTCAATGAAGCAAACCCAGTATAACTACGCTCCTTAATCCAGAAAATTTTTAGACAGGCCCAGGCCTCCCTCTGAAAATCAGTTTTCCAAGGTAGCCCATCTTTCCACAAGGCAAACCCATACTTCAACAACACTGGCTTGAAGAAGCACAGAAAGACCACTACTAACTATTGAACTTCCCACCTAGACAAGTCTGGGAAGAAGAAACAACTTTCTAAATGATCTAATCATTTAAGTTAAATGGAGCATGACAAGAAGTGCCTTTACAGTTTGCTCAGTCTGTAGGATTTTGAGTTGGATTTGTATAAAGGGTAACAAAACTTAAAGTAATTAATGCAAAGTTAATTGTCATGCAAGCATTGGGAATTTAATACAGTGCTTATAGAGAATTTATTTTTGGACACATCTTTTTTAACAACATCTCCTAACCCATATGTGCTTTTACAATGAGGCTTCTAATGATAAAATCCTATGACCATTTTCATTTGTTCCATTATCATTATACAAAACTGTGCTTTTTCTGCCTGATCCCACTTCAATTTAAACAATGATTAAATGGGAAATAAATTGCTGCGGTGAAAGTATTGATGGAATCATAAACTGGCACTTACCCATGGAAACAAATCATCTACTAATGAATTAATTGTTGGTTTTATTTGGGGGTGAGAACATTTGATGCAATAAAATGAAGTGCATACACATTCATAGGCCCCCAATAAGCGATTATGTCACAAGAACAACAAATTAACCAAGATTTTTTTATAGCATGTAGGCTCTAGTTGGAAAAAAAAGCAGTCCAGTGAAAGAGAGAATATATGATCTACCTTGCCCACTTGATAATGCTTGTCCTGCCAAGGTAAGATGACTTTTAATTAAAAAGAAAGGAGACAATTAATTCACTGGTGCATAAAACATGCACATTCAAAGTAATAGAAATCCTGAGAAAGTTTGTGCAAAGACCGCAGTCACTTTCCACAAACCAGCATGCCACTGGCCCCTGTGTTCCCTGTAGAATAACTTCGGGCACTTTTAAAAGGTATTTGATGGTCAATCTTTATTTCCATGGTGGGCTTAAAAAAAGAGGTGGCTAAATTAGTAAGCCCATTTAGATCCTTAAAAAAAAAAAAAAAAAGCCACACTATTAAACCAAAAAGAGACTATTAACCATACCTCAGATGAGCCTAGATTGGATCTGCCAGAGTAGAGTTCTCCACAGTTGAGGTATTCACTGTGCACCCTTATCTTTCTGGGACTTGTGCTGAGAGATAACACAGTCCTCTGACTTCTAAAACAAAACCCCTGGATTCTAAGAAAATGCTCTTCAAAACACAAAACAGATAATTCCATGGATGGATAAAGCTCATTATTAAAGCAAGCAAGCACATCCACCCATATAATAGAAATAAACCAGGACCACACATAACCTGGGTCCATCAGAATAAAGGCTTCACATATATAGGCAATCAGGTATGCACAGGCCAGGAGAACAATTAGAAATGACAAAAATACCCAAACGTTTTAAGAAAAAACATTCCCAGGCAGAGATAATGAATACAAACCTTAGCATCACATTTAAAAATTTTTGTTTCTAATTATAAAATTACCATGTTCTCATTTAAAACAAAATCCAAAAAAAAAGATTTAAAAGCATCCATGACCCTATTTATCCAAAAGTTATTTGTTCTTTCAATGTTGTGTATAATTAAAAGCAAAGTTTCTCAACTTCAGCACTATTGTCATTGTGGACCACATAATTTGTTGTGGGTGGCTGTTCTGTGCATTGTAAGATGTTCATCAGGATCCCTGGCCTCTACTCACCAGATACTGGTAGCACCACCCTAGTGTGGCAGCCAAAAGGGTCTCCAGACACTGATAAATATCTCCTGAGAGGCAAAGAAGCCCCCAGTTAAGAACCACCTTTAAAAGAATCACATAAAATTTTGAAATCAGCAACTTTGACTTAATACATTGTAAGCATCTTTCTGTGTAATTAAAAACATTTATGTAGCATCCTTTTTAATGGTTTCAAAATAGTCTATTACATGATATGCTAGAATTTATGCAACTGATCTTTATTTAATTGGTCCTGTTTCCAATGTTGTGCTATAATATAATGAAGATCTTTGCACATATTTCAGCACACAATTATTTCCTTAGAATATATTTCTTAAGATTTCTGGGTCAAGGTTTTTTACTTTGATTTTTTAACTTCATTTAAAAATTTTTGACACACCCTTGACTCATTTTCAGTTTGAGATTGGTATCAGCCTTTACCTGGGACACTTTTTCCCACTTTACTCCATGAGTATAGGGATTGGTTTCCATCTATTCACTACAGTATCCACACAGTGCTCTGAACAGTGTCCAGCACATAGGACCACCAGTTCAATATTTATGGAACAGAAGAATAGATAAGTGAAAGAACTGCAGTTAAAATTTCAAACATCATGCAAATGACTAGTTTTGAGATCTATGTTATCCAAAAATAGCACATTTGAGGTTGATCCTTATATAACAAGCTATAGATACATTTTTATTTTGGAGAAGAAGGAAGGATATTAAGAGGCAGATTAGAAGTCCAAGACTTGAACACTTTACAGTCTAAAGTTTGCAGTTGGAGAGAAGAGATTTTGATGGAGGTAGGGAAGTAATGAATTATTTATTGAATCCCCCTAGCTCTGGATGTTCTTTAGAAGACTGTTCACTGTTTTTATTACTATACAGCTTCCTTCGTGGTAGGGGGAAAAAAAATAAAGTCAAACTGGTTTCCTTAAATATTTTTATAAGTCAAGACTAAGAAATTTGGAAGATGTTGTTTTGACTAAATATTTGTCTTGTGATGGAAACATTCCAAAATAAGATTGAATAGTTGATCTGAATTAATACTCTGTACTTGTCCATATCTAATTAGTAGATCTTGAACCCCAAAGTTATTGGGGAAAATACAAATCTAGTTATAATGAGGGCATAAAAACTTTTTCAAGTAATAGTCCATTTTGCAGCTATGTCCACTCCCAGATGGTATAATACACTTCTCTTAGAATAAAAACCCCTCAGGGTGTCTGGATGGGTCAGTGGATTGAGTATCTGACTTTGGCTCAGGTCATGATCTCCTAGTTCCTGGGTTTGAGTCCCTCTTTGGATTCTATGCTGACAGTACAGAACCTGCTTGAGATTGTCTCTCTCTCTCTCTCAGTCCCACCCCTGCTTGCTCGCTCGCTCGCTCTCAAAATAAATTAACTTAAAAAAAGATTAAGAATAAAAACCCCAACTCTCTCCACTCTTAGATCCCCCTTCTCTTCTCTTTGAAGTAGGTGAGATTTATTTTTTGTGACTAGCTAAACCATGACAGAAGCACAAATGGAAGGGCAAGAAGGTGGTGTGTGCCTCATTTAAGATTCAAGGAGGAGTCCTAGCCAAGATGTTCATAATTGGGAGAATTAAAGAAGATAAAATATGTAGATCCTGGTAAATGGACCATACCATCTTCACTGCTTTATTCTAAGGTCACATTTGTTGAACAAGATATTAATCAAGCTCCAGTTAAAAAAAAAAATTAAACAATTGTCTTTATACTCCAGTTTGTTTTAAAACTTAAACCTCCAGTTAGCTATCATAATGGAGTCACTAGGTACTTGAGAAATTATGTAACTGGCTGAACTTACACAAACATCATGCTAAAAATATCCCTTATTTTGGAGACCTTTGCATTAATTGCCTCAACAAAGAAATCCTAGATGTTATATAGATGATAGTCATCAACCTTGGGAACATTAGAATCACCTGGTAGCCTTTTTTTTTTTTTTTGCATATTTGAGTTATATTTAACAAAATTGTAAGATATTTAGAGTACAATCTAATAGATTTGATATATGTATACATTGTGAAGACTCCCCCCACTAAGTTAATTAATACACCTATCACCTCATATTTATTCTTTTTTTGTGTGTGTGAAAACATTTAAGTTCTACTAGCAAATTTCAATTAAACAATAGTGTTATCTACTATAGTCACCATGTCTTACATTAGACTTTCAGAAGCTATTCATCTTATAACTGAAACTTTGTACCCTTTGACAGACTTTTCCCTGTTTCCACCCACTCCTACCCCAGAAACCAATTTTCTACTCTGTTTCTAGGAATTCTTTTTTTTTTTGTATTTTCTTATTGTTCGTAGTATTAGGATCCACATATAAATGATACCATGCTGTATTTGTCTTTCTCTGCTAATTTGACTTAGCATTATGTCCTTCAGGTCCATTCATGTTGTCACAAATGTCAATATTGCCACCTTTGTATGGCTGAATAATAAAACAGTGTGTATTTGTGTATACATGGATACATTTTCTTTATGGATAAATTTTCTTTATCCATTCATCATCTATTAGCGGACACTTAGGTTGCTTCCATGTCTTGACTAAAGAGTTGCCTTTATTTGACATCTTTGTCAACATTTTTTATCTCTTTTCTTTTTTAGAAGAGCCATCCTAACTGGTGTAAAGTGATAGCTCATTGTAGTTGTGATTTGCATTCCAATGATGAGTAGTGATTTGAGCATCTCTTCATGTTCTTGTTGACCACCTATATATCTTCTGTAGAGAAATGTCTATTCAAGTCCTCTGTCCATTTCTTAATCAGATTTTTTTCTATTGAGTAATATGAGTTCTTTATATGTTTTGAATATTAACCCCTTATCTGATACATGATATGCAAATATTTTTTTCCATTCAATAGGTTGCCTTTTCATTTTGTTTACAGTTTCTTTTGTTGTGCGAAATATTTTGGTTTGATATAGTCCTGCTTATTATTGGTAATATTGCCCTTGATTTGGGTGTCAAATCCAAAGAATCATCACCAAGTCCAGAAACTTACCACCTATGTTTTCTTCTAGGAGTTGTATGTTTCCACATCTCTTGTTGAAACATTTAATCCATTTAGAGCTGGCTTTTGTATGTAGTGTAAGATAATGGGCCAGTTTCATTTTTTGGCATATGGCTGTCAAGTTTTCCTAACACCATTTATTAAAGAGACTGTCCTTTTCCTATTGTATATCCTTGGCTCCTTTGTGAAAAATTGACCACACATGCATAGGTTTATTTCTGGGCTCTCTATTCTGTTCCACTGATCTATATGTCTGTTTGTTTGTTTGTTTTGTTCTTTGCCATACTGTTTTGATTACTACAACTTAGCAATAAATTTTGAAATCAGGGAGCATAGTGTCTCTAGCTTTTTTCTTTTTTATCAAGATTTTTTTATTATTCAAGGTCTTTTCTGGTTCCATAAATATTTTAGGATTGTTTATTCTATTTCCATGAAAAAAGCCATTGAAATTTTGACAGAGATTGCATTTAGTTTATAGATTGCTTTTGGTAAATGAATATTTTAACAATATTAATTCTTCCAATCCATGACTATGTAATATTTTCCTATTAGATCTCTTTAATTTCTTCATTCAATGTCTCATAGATTTCAATGTACAGGTCTTTAATCCACTTTGTTAAGTTTATTTTTAGGTACTTTAACCTTTTTGATGCGATTGTTTTCTTTCTCTCATTATTAGTGTATAGAAACACAAGTAATTTGTATATTCATTTTTGTATTCTGCAACTTTACTGAATTCATTTATTACTTGTACCAGTATTTTGCTGGAGTCTTTCTAGAGTTTTCCATATGTACCATGTCATCTACAAAGTGAAAGTTTTAATTTGTTCAAATTAAAAGTTCAAATTTGGATGCATTTTATTTATTTTTCTTGCCTAATCACTGTGGCTAAGACTTCCAGAGATATACTGAATAGATGTGGTGAGAGCAGACACTTGTCTTATTCCTGATCTTAAAGAAAAAGCATTTAGCTTTTCAGTGTTCCATATGTTCTCAGCTGTAGACTTATCATATATGGCCTTTATTACATTGAAGCACTTATCTTCCATACTTCCTTTGTAGAAATTTTTTGTCATAAATGGATGTAAAATTTTGCCAAATGTTTTTTCTGCATCTATTGAGATGATTATACAATTTTAATCCTTCATTTTAGTAATGTGGTGTAAGCATTTATTGATTTATGGATATTGAACTGTCTCTACATGCTTGGGATAAATTCCACCTGATCACAATGTATAAACCTTTTAATATATTATTGAATTCAGTTTGCTAATACTTTGTTGAGGATTTGTACATCTATGATCATCAGAATTATTGGCCTATGATTTTCTTTTCTCCTGGTGACCTTGTTGGGTTTCATATCAGGGTAATGCTGGTCTTATAAAATGAAATTGGGAGTGTTCCTTTTTCTTTTTTGTTACAGCTTAAGAAAAAATAGTATTAATTCTTTTAATGTTTGGTAGAGTTTAATAGTAAAAATATGTTTCTGGGTTTCCTTGTGTCAGGTTTTTAATTACTAAATTAATCTCTTACTCAGTATTGGTCAGTTCAGATTTTTAGTTTCTTCATGATCAGTTTTCATAAGTTGTGTGTTTCTAGAAATTTATTCATTTTCTCTAGGTTATCCAGTTTGTTGGCAGATATTTGCTTATAGTATCTTTTATAATCTTTCATGTTTTATGGTTTCTGTGTATGACCACCTCTTTCATTTTTTTTTAAAATTTTTTAAGGTTTTATTTATTTCTGAGAGAGAGAGAGCATGAGCAGGGGAGGGTCAGAGAGAGAGGGAGACACAGGATCTGAAGCAGGCTCCAGGCTCTGAGCTAGCTGTCAGCACAGAGCCCGACGTGGGGCTCGAACCCACGAACCGTGAGATCATGACCTGAGCCGAAGTCGGACGCTTAACCGACTGAGCCACCCAGGCACCCCTTTCATTTCTGATGTTATTTGGATCGTCTCTCTTTTTTTCTTAGTCTAGCTAAAGGTTTGTCACTGTATCTTTAAAAAAAAAAAAAACAGCTCTTTGTTTCACCTCTTCTGTTGTTTTTCTGATCTGTGTTTCATTTATTTCTTCTTTGATCTTTGTTTCCTTCCTTCTAACTTTTGGTTTTGTTTGTTCTTTTTATGGTTCCTTCAGGTATAAAGTTAGGTTATTTGAGATCTTTCTTTTTTCATGATGTAGGATTTACCACATTGAACTTCTCTCTTAGAAGAGGTTTATGCTGCATTCCATTACTTTTGGTATGTTGTATTTACATTTTCATTTGTCTCAAGTATTTTTTTTTTTTTTGGTTTCTTTAACATATTGGTTGTTTAGTAGCCTGCTATTTAATCTCCACATTTGAATTTTTCCAGTTCACTTACTATAATTGATTTCTAGTTTCATATCATTGTGGTCAGAAAACATGTTTGGTCTTTCTGTTCCTGAAATCATTATTATATTATATGTTAACTAACTTCGATTTATATTTAAAAAATATAGTTTTGGTCTGATTTCAGTCTTCTAAAATCTATAAGACTTGTTTTGTGGGGCACCTGAATGTCTCAGTTGGTTAACTGTCTGACTTTGGCTCAGGTCATGATCTCATGGTTGGTGAGTTTGAGCCCTGCATCTTGCTCTGTGGTGACAGTGCTCAGCCTGCTTGGGATTCTCTCTCTTTTCTTCTCCCTTGCTCTCTCTGCTCCTCCCCCACTGTGCACTCTCTCCTTTTCTCTCAAAAAAAAAAAAAAACTTTAAAAACAAAAAACTTGTTTTGTGACATAGCCTCTAATATATCCTGTAGAATATTCCATGTGCACTTAGAAAAATGTATATTCTGTTACTTTTGAATGGAATGTTCTGTGTAAGTCCATCTGATCTAATGTGTTAAGGTCAATGTTTCCTTATTAATGTTCTGTCTGATCTATCCATTGGTGAAAGTCCCCTAGTATTATTGTATTGCTATCTATTTTTCCCTTTAGGTCTCTTTATATTTGCTTAATTTATTTAGGTGATCCTATGTTGGAAAATTAAATACTTCAAATGTTATATCCCCTTGTAGGATTGACTACATAAGCATTATATAATGATCTTCTTTGTATCATATTACAGTGTGTATCTTTAAGCGTATTGACTCTGATTATAAGTATAGCTACCCCAGCTTTCTCTTGGTTTCTATTTGTATAGAATATCTTTTAACATCCCTTCACTTACAGTCCATATGTGTCTTTACATCTGAAATGAGTCTCTTGTTTAGATGGGTCTTGTTTTGTATCCATTCAGCCCATCTGTGTCTTTTGATTAGAGAATTTGGTACTTTTATATTTAAATTATAGGCATTTATTGCCATTTTGTTGATTGTTCCTATATTCCTTTCTTCACTTGCTGTCCATGATTTGGTTTGCTTAATTCCTTTCCCCTTAACTTTTCGTATCTAATGGAGATTTTTACTTTGTGTATTTGCGCGTCTATGATCATTAGGCTTACGTAAAACAACTTAGAAGTCTATTTAAGATCGATACATTCAAACACATTCTAAATTTCTTTACTTCCCCTACCTGTACAATCCATTTTTGATGTTGCAATTTACATATTTTTATTTTGCATATGTATTGTTATTGTGCTTATAGTTATTTTTGTCTTTTAAATATCATACTAGGTACTTATAGTATACTATAGTATAGTAGGTAATTTATAGGTAATTATAGTATAATATAGTATACTAGGTAATTTATAAGTAATTACCTCCCACTGCTACAACATGAGATCTGAATTTTACTATGTTCTTAGCTTTATATATAGATTTATACAGATATATTTATACTTTAATGTTTTCCTGTTAGTAATTAGTACCCTTTCATTTCACCTTAAATAAGTCCCTTTAATATTTCTTACAAGGCTGCTTTAGTGGTAATAAACTCCTTCAGTTTTTCTTTGCCTGGAAAAATCTTTCTCTCTCCTTCAATTAGTTCTCAAGGACAGCTTTGCCAGGTAAAGTATTCTTAGTTGGCAGTTTATTCTTTTAGCACTTTGAATGAATCATGCCACTCCCTTCTGGCCCACAAAATTTCTGCTGGAAAATCTGCAAATAGTCTTGTACATAACAATTTGTTTTTCTCTTGCTGCTTTTAAGATTCTTTGTTTTTAACTTTAGGCAATTTAATTATACTGGGTCTTTGTGTGGTTCTCCTTGAGTTGATCTTCTTTTGTGCTCTCTGGCCTTCTTCACCCTGGAGGTCTATTTTCTTTTCTGGATTAAGGTTATCAGTCAGTATTTCTTTAAATAACTTGTCTGAATCTTTCTTTTCTCCTTAAGGGACCACTGTAATGTGAGAGTTGATCCATGTGATGTTCTTCTGTAAGTCCCTTAAGCTATATTCACTCTTCTCAATTTTTTTATTGTATTATAATTAACATACAATGTTATATTAGTTTCAGGTACACAACACAATGATTCAACACTTATATATGTTATTCAGTGCTCACCACTGATAAATGAAGTCACCATCTGTCACCGTACATTATTACAATATTACTGACCATATTCCCTATGCTGTAGTTTTTATTTCTCTGACTTGTTTCATAACTGGAAGTTTTCTACCCCTTATCCATCTTTATCTATTTCACCCATCCCTACCATTCACCTCCCCTCTGGCAACCACCAATTTATTGTACTTAAGAGTTTCTGTGTCTGTTTATTTAGGTGTTTTGTTTTTTTTAGATTCATAAATAAAATCACATGGTATCTGTCTTTTTTGACTTATTTCCCTTAGATAACACCCTCTAGGTTCTTCCATGTTGTCAATAATGGCAAGATCCCATCGTTTTTTATGGCTGAGCAATGGTCCATTGTATACACATACCATGTCTTCTTTATTGATTCTCTTTATCAGTGGACATTTGGGTGGCTTCCAAATATTGGCTCTTATAGATAATGCTGCAATAAACATAGGGGTGCATATATCTTTTTGAATTAGTGTCGTCATTTTCTTTGGTATATACCCAGTAGTGACATTAGTGAATCATATGGTAATTCTATTTTTAATTTTTTGAGAAACTTTCATATGGCTTTCCACAGTGGTTGGACCAATTTACATATTCTCACTAACAGTGCACGAGGGTTCCTTTCTTTCCACATCCTCACCAACACTTTTTTTTAAATCTTTTTGATAATAGCTATTCTGACTTATAAGTGGTAATATCTCATTGTACTTTTGATTTACATTTCCCTGATGGTTAGTGATGTTTAGCATTTTTTGATGCATCCATTGGCCATCTGTGTGTCTTCTTCAGGAAAATGTCTTGATCCTCTGTCCATTTTTAAATCAGATTATTGATTTTTTGGTGTTGAGTTATAGAAATTCTTCATATACTCTAGATATTAACTCCCTGTCAGATATCATTTGCAAATACTTTTTCATTCACTGGGTTCTCTTTTTGTTTTGTTGATGATTTCCTTTGCTATGCAAAAGTTTTTATTTTGGTGTAGTCTCAATAGTTTACTTCTGCTTTTGTTTCCCTTGCCTGAGGAGACATATCCATAAATATGTTGCTAAAGACAATGTAAAAAAGATTACTCCCTGTGATTTAAGTCTTATGGTTTCAGGACTTCTATTTAGGTCTTCAATCTATTTTGAGGGGTGGGTTGTTTGTTTTGGAGGCAGGTTCATGTATGGTATAAGAAAGTGGTTTGGTTTCATTCTTTTACATGTAACTGCCGTTTCCCCAGCACCACTTACTAGAAAGCTGTCTTTTCCTCATTGTATATTATGCTTCCTTTGTCATAAACTAATTGACCATATATGTGTAGGTTTATTTCTGGGCTCTCTATCCTGTTCCATTGATCTGTTTATTTTTGTGTCAGTACCATACTGTTTTGATTACTGTATCATGAAATCTAGGATTGTGATATGTCTAGATTTGTTCTTCTTTCTTGGGATTGCCTTCCTATTGAAGATCTTTTGTCATTCCATACACATTTTAAGATTATTCTAGTTCTGTGAAAAATGCTATTGGTGTTTTGACAGGGATTGCATTGAATTCAGATTGTTTTAGATAGTATGAACATTTTAACAATATTCTTCCAATCCATGAGCATGGTATACCTTTTCACTTATTTGTGTCATGTTCAATTTTTTTTCAATAGTGTCTTAAAGTTTTCAGAGTATAGGTCTTTCACTTCCTTGGTTAAATTTATTCCTAGGTATTTTGTTATTTTTGGCATAATTGCAAATGTAATTGTTAATTTCTCTTTCTGCTACTCATGTATGGTGTACAGAAATTCAATTTCTGTATATTAACTTTGTAACTTGCAATTTTACTGAAATCATTTATCAGTCTTAATAGCTTTTAGTGGTGTCTAGAGTTTTCTATATGTAGTATCGTATCATCTGCAAACTTCTTCCATACTGATTTAGATCCCTGTTACTTCTTTTTCTTGCCTGATTACTGTGGCTAGGTCTTCCAGTACTATGTTGAATAAAAGTGGTGAGAGTGGACATCCTTGCTCTTGACCTTAGAAGTTTTTAGTTTTTGCCAATAAGATGTTAGCTTTCAGCTTGCTATATATGGTCTTTATTACATTGAAGTATGGTTCCCTCTCTACCCACTTTGAGTTTTTACAATGCATGGATGTTGTATTTTGTCAAGTGCTTTTTCTGCATCTATTGAGATAATAATTATGGTTTTTATCCTTCCTCTTGTTAATGTGATGTATCATATTGATTTGTGAATATCAAGCCATCCTAGCATCCCTGTAATAAATCCTACTTGATCATGATGGTTTTTTAAATGTATTGTTGAATTCTGTTTGCTAACTGAATTGTTTTTGAGGGTTTTTGCATCTGTATTCATCAGAGATATGGGCCTGTAGTTTCCTTTTTTGTAGTATCTTTGTCGGGTTTTGGTATCAGGATAACAATGGCCCCAGAGAATGAATTTGAAAACTACTTCCTCTTTCATTTTTCGAATAGTTTTAGAAAAATAGGTATTAAATCTCCTTTAAATGTTTGATGGAATTCACCTGTGAAGCCATCTGTTCCTGGACTTTTGTTTGTTGGGAGTTTTTTGATCACTAATCTAATTTCATTGCTGGTAATTAGTCTGTTCATATTTTCTATTTCTTCCTAATTCAGTTTTGGAAGATTACATTTCTAGGAATTGATCCATTTCTCCTAGGTGATCTAATTTGTTGGCAAATAATTTTATAATATTTTCTTACAATCTTTTGTATTTCTGTGGTACTGGTCATTTCTCCTCCCTCATATCTGATTTTACTTGAAAACTTTTTTTTCCTTCTTGATAAGTCTGACTAAAGATTTATCAATTTTGCTTACGTTTTCAGAGAACCAACTCCTGATTTCAATGATCTTTTCTCTTTTTTCTCTATTACATTTATTTATGTTCTAATTTTTATTCCTTATGACTTTATGTTCTTCTCTAGCACCCTTAGGTGTGAGGTTAGTTTGGGTGTTTGAATTTTTTCTTGTTTCTAGAGGTAGAGTTATATCCCTATAAATGTCTCTCTTAGAACTACTTTTATTGTGTCCTGAAAATTTTGGATCCTTTTGTTTTCATTTTGTCTCCATTCATGTTTTTAAATTTCCTCTTTTATTTCTTGGCTCACTCATTCATTGTTTAGTAGTATGTTTGTTAGCCTCCATTTATGTGTTCTTTCCAGATACTTTCTTGTTATAGATTTCTAGTTTTATACCTTCTGACTGGAAAAGATGTTTGATATAATTTCATTCTTATATTTATTGAGCCATGTTTTATAGCCTAACATGTGGTCTATCCTGGAGATGTTCCATGTACATTTGAAAAGAATGTGCATTCTGCTTTTGGATAAATTGTACTATGTATATTTCTTAGGTCCAACTGGTCTTATGTGTCATTCAAAGCCACAATTTCCTTGCTGCTTTTCTGTCTGTATGACTTTTTGATATCATGTGGCATGTTAACGCCCCCTACTATTTTATTGCTATCAATTTTCCCTTTGTTAATAGTTGTCTTCTGTATTAAGGTGCTCTTATGTTAGGTGTGTAGATATTTACAAGTGTTATATCCGCTCCTTGGATTCACCCCTTTATCATCATGTAGTGCCCTTCTTAGCTTCTCACTACATTTTCTTGTTGTAGTCTATTTTGTTTGATAGAAGTATAGCTACCCCACTTTGGATTTTTTCCCACTGCCCTTTGCATGTTAGATGTTTTTCCATCCCTTCACTTCAGTCTATATGTGTCTTTAGGTCTGAAGTGAGTGTCTTTTAGGATTTATATAGATGGTCATTGTTTCTATCTATTCAGTCACCATATGTTTTTTGATTGAAGCATTTAATCCATTTATATTTAAAGTAACTATTGGGGTGCCTGGGTGGCTCAGCCGGTTGAGTTTCTACTACTGATTTCAGCTCAGGTCATATTCCCAAGTCTTGGGATCGAGCCCCACGGTGGGCTTGGGGCTGCGCATGAAACCTGCTTGGGATTCTCTCTCTGTTCCTCTGTCCCCCTCCTCCATTCTGTGTCTCTCTAAAATAAATTAAAAAAAATTTTAAAGTAATTATTAATGAGTATGTACTTAGCACCATTTTTAAAAATGTTTTGGTTGTTTGGTGGCTTTCTTTAGTGTTATACTCATTTTCTCTATTTTTTTTGTGTGTGTATCTATATCATGTTTTTTATTTGTGGTTACCATTAGGTTCATACATATTTGTGGTGGTCTACATTAAGTTGATGGCTTAAATTCAAATGCATTCTAAAAGCACTAAATTTTTATTCCTCCCTCTATGTTTTATCTATGTCCTATTTTATATCTTTTTATCTTACATATCCCTTGACTGATTTTTGTAGATTAAATTGATTGTACTATTTTTTAACCTCCATATTGACTTTATAAGTGTTTAATCCACTACCTTAACTATGTTTGCTTTTCCCTATGATTTTTTTTTCCTTTCATAATTGTTTTTACTTTTAGGTGTGGCCTTTCTTTCCATTTGAAGAATTCCCTTTAACATTTCTCATAAGTCTGGTTTAGTGGCTACANCTTCTGAGAAGCTAGCTGATAGCCTTATGAGGTTTCTCTTTCCTTTTGCTTTTAAAATTATCATTACTTTTTGCTGTCTTAATTATTGTGTCTTGTTGTGGACACCCTTGGGTTAATTTTAGGGTCTCTTTCCTGGACCTGGATATCTGCTTCTTTCTCCAGATTAGAGAAGTTATCCACTATTATTTCAAATACATTTGCTGCTCCCCTCCTCTCTTCCCCTTCTAGTGTCGCTATAATGTTACTGTACTGGTGGTGTTGCTGAGTTCCCTTAACCTAGTCTCATTATTTTTTTTTCCTTTTTATTGTTCAGCTTGTTTGCTTTCTAGTACCAAATCACTGATCCATTTTTCTGTACCTTCTAATCTGCTCTGAATTCCCTCTAGTATATTTATTTCCATTATTGAATTCATCGGATTCTCTTATATTTTCTCTTTGTTGAAGTTCTTATTGAGTTCATCTACTGTTTTCTTGAACCCAGTATCTTTATGACCATTACTTTGAAACAGAGATGAGCAATAATGCCAGATAAAGAGTTCATTTGGCTCTTTTGCTGAGTGTCTTGTTCCTTCAACTGGGACATATTCCCCTGTCTCATTTTATCTATTTATTAGGGAGATCAGCTATGTCTCCTGATCTTGAAAGTAGTGGGCTTGTATAGACGTCCTCTGGTTCCTGGTAGCACAATCCTCCTTGGTTACTAGGACCAGCACTCCAGGGATGTCTTCTATATGGGCTGCATGTTCCCTAGTGTTGTGGCTAAAGCATTCAACTTCAGGCCAGACTGCTGCAAGGACCTATTTTGCCTGCTGTGGGTGCACTCAGCAGTTTGGGCACTAGGCAGGGTTTGGTCCCTTTGCTGTTGAGAGCCCTGTATGAGGTGGCCATGGGCTTGTAGGTAGGTAAGGCTGCCAGTGAGGCTAGGTGTCTGCAGTTAGCCTCTCTGCCACAGTTCTGGGGGCACTGAATGGCAGGACTTATTCCCTGCACAGCCAGCTAAGAGGCTCAGCTGCTGGAATAGCAGGCACACTGGTGTGTGAAGTTGGTTCTCTCTCCCCATGGCAATAGTCCCTTGGAGCAGTGCCAGCCTCTGCCAGGGCTGCCTGCAAGATAAGGCGGAGCAGGAGCTACTTCAGGATTATTTGGAATATATTTGTTTTCATTTTACTTGACTATGTTGATTTCTGCATCTTAGGTAAAACAGCCACATCTCTCAATCTTGAAAGAGTGGCCTTATGTAGGAGATGAACATCTATCAGCCTGGCCCTGGGTCCTTTCACAATTGTCCAAGTTTCCTTCATTGTTGTTGGTAGCCTCCAGTTGAAGGGGTACCAGAATCTATCCCAATGTATCCCAAAGTGAAGGACCTGTCATCCCTTAGATGCAGGCTGATTAGAAGGCATACCTCAGGTGAAAAGTATGTAGTTAATCTCTTCCTGGGAGACACTGGAAATTGGGCATTTTTGCCTGCTCCTTCTACTCTGGGCTCACATGTATATATAGCTGCAAATGGCTACTCCTGTGACTGTTAAGAACCACTTCTTTGCTTGCTACTGTCCTGTGAAACTCATGAATGCAAGTCCCAATACTATAAAAGCCAGGTGATCCATGGGCAGCAGTGCAAAAGCTGGGGCACAAATGTGTATACAAGTTTCTTCCACAATGACACTGGCAACTTTGGGCTGTGGGGAGACAACAGAAGATGTGTCCACCAGTTTCCCCAGTCTCCAGAGAATGCATCTAGCCCCTAGATGTGTGTTAACGGAGAAGCCTTTAACTACCTGCAGTCAGTAGTTTTCAAAGTATGCAGATGAGTCCCCTTTTAGTTAAAAAACTGGGAGGCTGGAGGAAGGGGCAGGGCATGGGCAACTTGTTGGCTTAGTTGGTATAGCGTCTCTCTTGATTTCAGATCATGATTCCTGCCAGGGTTGTTGCAGTGAGCCCTACCTCAGGTTCCATGCTGAGTGAGGCCTGCTTCAGATTCTCTCTCTCCCTTCTCTCTCTCCTCGGCTCATTCTCTAAAATTAAATAAAAATAAAAAATTTGGAGATGGGTCATTTTGCCTGCTCCATTTACACTGGGCCCAGGCAAGGTAGCCCCTGTAAGTGTTCACAAGCCAGGAACAACTACTCCTTTGTTTGCTACAGTCTTGTACCCAAGTGTCACTGGTGTCCAGTGGTAAGTGTTTGGGGACCTGTCCCTTAGGAGTCTTAAAAGTCAGGGCACCAGATGCGCAGTTTCTCCTCAGGGAGAAGCTAGGAGTTGGGGAGTTTTTTCCCCAGTTGTATGGTCTTGTACCAGGTTCACTAGAAGTGTGTCTCAGCCTTTCCCACATATTTCAATGTGGCTGTTTTCTCATTCAGCCATGTGTAAGTCACCTAGCTAGTTTCTGGTTTTTGTTCAGCAGTAATTGCTCTGTATGTAACTATACATTGTGTGTGCATTAGAGGAAGAAAGTTCAAGAGGCTCCTATGATGCTGTATTGGTAAACCTTTACCTGGTAGCCCTTTTAAAAATGTCTGGGCCTAATCCCAGAGATTCTCATTTATTTTGTTTTATTGTCAAGTTTGTTTCCATGTAACACCCAGTGCTCATCCCAACAAGTGCCCTCCTCCATGCCCACCACCCCCATCAGCTCTCCATTTGTTCTCAGCATTCAAGAGTCTTTCATGGTTTGCCTCCCTCCCCCCAACTATTTTTTCTCCTTCTCCTCCCCCACGGTCCTGTTCAGTTTCTCCTGTTCCACCTATATGTGCAAACATATGGTATCCATCTTTCTCTGCCTTATTTTGCTCAGCATAACACCCTCAAGGTCCATCCACGTTGTTACAAATGGCCAGATTTCCTTCTTTCTCATTGCCATGTAGTAATCCATTGTAGAGATATACCACATCTTCTTGATCCATTCATCAGTTGATGGACATTAGGTGCTTTCCATGATTGGCTATTGTTGCAAGTGCTGCTATGAACATTGGGATTCATGTGCCCCTATGCATCAGCACAGAGATTCTATTTAATTGGCCTGGGACAGGGCTCTAGCATTCCTCTAACTGTATGGCTGCCCCCATTTAAATGCAATGTGCCAAGAGCTTTAAGGCTCACTCTCTGCATGCTACTGTAGCTATCCTTCAACAGTTTTGACCCAAACCTTCCTGAACACCTAATCTCTAGTGGGGATTTCCCACCTAGCCAAAGTAAGTAAAATCACTTCGTAGCGCCCATTGTTATTTGAGATTCCACTTAATAGTGGGAATGACATGCTATGCATTTTGAGAAGATATTCAAAGGGACAACTCTTGTCCCTTTGAGTTGTTTGACAACTTCAGATAGCTCACTGGGCATCTTCAAAAGCCACCTCTCACCTCAAATGAACCCTGAAGCATATTAGCATCAGAACTTTCAGCCCCTAGGACAAAGAACTCTTGTTGGCAGTAACCTCAACAGTTCTGGAGAATTTTAAGAATTGGCAGAAGACTAAATATTTACTAAATTTTCAAAGTCCTATAAACTAGAACTAGATGAATACAATTCCCAAATGATTCAAATTTCTCAAATATAACATTAATTATTTTGTTGCTAAATGAGGCAAACAGTGTCTCACATAGCAGACACAGACATTTAAAAACCTAATTGATAAACACTGAAATTGCTCATCAATAGTGTTGGTAAAATTTCAAATTTTTTTGGATAGCAAGATTAGCATACATTTCAGGGCCAGATGAGTATTTCCTTCAATAATTATAAATTATACTGTAATTACAGGCATTCCTGTACTAATTTAAGACAATAAATTTCAAAAATATTTCACTAGATTTTCTATCTTAATTATACTCAAGCTGGGACAAATGATCACTGGTCAGTCCTACAAACAAAATAATTAAACTACTCCTTAAAAACCTATCCAATTCTCCAGAACACCTCTTACTGCTAGGTATTTTTCCTTCAATGAGTAAACATATTGAGCACCACTGATGAGCCAGGCATCAAACTAGATACTCTTCAGAATACCAGCTAGTGACTGAGTCAGTCAGACTAAAAATTCTAAGCTCTGCTACTTGTTATTATATAAATCAAACTATACAATGTCTGTTTACCTCATGTTCCTCATCTACAAAATGAGAATCTACTTACAGGGCTGTGAATATTCTAAGATATACACAATGTACCTGTCTGTAATAATTGGCACTAGATTCTCACAACTCTGAAACTAGGTAGTACTACATGTTTGCAAATGTTGAACAATGGTATTGAGAGGTTGTGACCTGCATATTGTCTCCTTTGGGATGTTTTCCATTATCCAATTTTTATTTCTGTTGTCTATTCTTCTAATGTATTTTCTGGTAGTTCTTTTTGTGTATATTCTAAGAAATGGAGAAAACTATTATTACAGACTCAAATGCTACTAGCTGTGGTATTTTGGCAGCATGAAGAATCTGAGACCACTGAAGACAAACTCAGTGAACAATGCAATGTATAACCTATAGTTTAATGTAACATTAATGTAAACCTATAGTTTAACATATAGGAGTACGTTGTACTATCCTCCTGAATGGCAAATTCTTTTAATCAAGTAGACTGTTTTTAATACTTGCTCACTCCTCCCTATACTCCATTCCTTGGTATCAGAAGAGGAAAGTTTCATTAGACGTACACTCTGACTAGAATGGCACACTATTCATTGGTGTTCCTAAGAGTCCACAGCTTGGCACCAAACTAAACATATTATTACTTTATTGTAATATTTAAAAGCTTGTATTCTGTGGGGCGCCTGGGTGGCTTAGTCAGTTAAGCGTCCGACTTTCGCTTAGGTCATGATCTCGCGGTTCGTGGGTTCGAGCCCCGCATCGGGCTCTGTGCTGACTGCCAGCTCGGAGCCTCGGGGCCTATTTCAGAGTCTGTATCTCCCTCTCTCTGACTCTCCCCTGCTCACACTGTCTCTCTCTCTCTCTCTCTCCCCTAGAAATAAATAAAAATATTTTTAAAAAAAACCCTTGTATTCTGAAAACTGAGTTCCGCAAAATACTTAAGTGCCATCTCTTGTATTTTTTGGTTAACATTCCTTTGGAACAGTATTCTTTAGGTATTAATAGATTCTTCCCAATTCATTTTCCTTATTTATGTTTTTATACTCTACAACTCCTAAAGTAGTTCTCCCATCAGCAAAGCAAGTTATAGGCACAACTTTTTAAAGAACCCTGCCACAACAGCTATATTCAGTCCTTACTGGGATTTCTTGACATGTGAATGCTCCAGCGAAACTCATCACCACTAAACAAGTAGACCTAAGCAAAATCTGGTATGCAAACGGCTCTTCAGCAAGTCTTCCCAACAGACTTGATTAATGCTGAAGTCACAGAATGCTTCCTTTCTTAATACAGCTCACCGCTGGTAATTTATTCTTTGTATCTTTCAAGTTACTGTTTATTAAAAAAAGCAAAAACTCTAATAAACCTAGCATGTGCCTATACACTTACTTACTTCCCACTTAGTCACACTTATCAAGCATCTTCCAGGCATCCCGTACCTAATATGTGCCTGGGATAAAATAGAAACGATTGCCGGACCCTTGGAGATTATGATAGAAGTGGGCTGAGTTTGCTGGACAGGGTGGAGATGTGTATTAGTCAATATTTTTTTTATCACAAATGTTGAAAAAGGAATCTATTGGCAAGATCAAAGGGCAGCCACAGAATTAATGAGGTTAGAGAATGAGATGCAGTAACTGGTACCTTAGGGAAGGTTATGCAGCATAAATATCACCTTTAATCCCTATATGATGGCTTCAGTTAAATANGTGCTGACTGCCAGCTCAGAGCCTGGAGCCTATTTCAGAGTCTGTCACTCCCTCTTTCTCTGACCCTCCCCTGCTCACGCTGTGTCTCTCTCTCTCTCTTCTAGAAATAAAACATTAAAAAAAAACAAAAAAAACAAAACATGAGAATACATTCTTTTTTTAAAATTTTTTTAAATGTTTTTTATTTATTTCTTGGAGAGAGAGAGACAGCGTGAGCAGGGGAGGTTCAGAGAGAGAGAGTCACAGACTCTGAAACAGGCTCCAGGCTCTGAGCTGGCAGTGAGCACAGAGCCCGACGCGGGGCTCGAACCCACGAACCACAAGATCATGACCCAAGAGAAAGTCGGACGCTTAACCGACTAAGCCACCCAGGCGCCCCTGAGAATACATTCTTAAAAAGTCACTTCTTTGAAATGAAATTCATCAACTGACATAAAAACTATTCAAATCAACATAAAGCTAATTGATACTCAATATGAAGATATGCACAGTAAAAACTGTATTACATTTCCAATTCTGTTATATATTAATAATGGAATATTGATTTTGGAAAATTCTTTCCACAGACTTTGAAACTGGGTTCTCGTTGATACTGATTTTCCCTTTTCAACACTTTTAAATTTAGCAGGCTACAATGCTAATTTTTACCACCTAGTATTCATTCAATATTAGAATGTATACTGTACATCTATGCAATTAAAGTCTGATGCCTTTTTCACATCTTCATTTAAAATGTAAACTAAAGGACATGGGGGGACAGGTATAAATTCCCTTATATGAATTAGCCCTTGAAATTATGGGTGACAATTCATGGTTTAAACTACTAGCTGACAAATAGGAAATACATTTCTCCCTCTCCCTCCCAATTTTTGTAACAGAGTAGGGAAGAAGATGCTCTCAACAAGTGAATTTTCTAGGTGAAATTAAAAGTTAAAATTAACATTTTAAACCTAACATATCCTGTTTCCATAGACTAAGTTCATTGTACTCAATTTAATGAGAGCTATCCCCAAACCCTAATACCTTTCTCCAGAGGCAAAGCCAACTGCCTGTAAGTTTTGTGTGGTCACACAGCCAATCCTAATAGCTAACATTTCAATATTATCTACTATGGAAGTGGCCTTGAAATGATTATTTTGCATATATTACCTGTATCCTCATAAAAAAAATCCTGAGGTTAGTCATATTATCACTTCCATTTTTTCAATGAAAAAACCAAGTTGGGCATCACTCAAGTAACTTCTACAGTCCGCTCGCATAGCAATTACCAGAACTTGTGAACACCATATCTGATGCTCCCGATAAATCCCTTGTACGCATAGGCAACTGCATGAATACAAATCACTGCCTCCTCCATCTTCTAACTATGTGATAGAGGCAAGTTACCTAAAAACTCTTCCATCTAAAAAAGGAGAGTGGTACTTCTTGGGATGTTAGGAAAAGGCCAAGCCTTATGAAATTTCTTTCTATAACATAAACATCTTTCAACGTTTTCTATTTTTAAGAAATAAGATTTAATGTTTTTTTTTTTAAGTGTACCCTCAACACAGGGCTGGAAGTCACAACCCCAACATCAAGAGTAGCATGCTCCACTGACTAAGCCAGCCAAGTGCCCCTTAAGGAGTTTTTTTTTTCCTGCTGTCCAACAAGGTTTTGTAAGTTAAATTTGTAAGGAAATTACTTTCTAGGACGTCTAAAGCTATATTACCCTTAAACAACTGGAGAATATAAAAATTCTGTGAAGGAAAGGTCTGAAAAATTTCATGCTTTTGTGCTATACTAACTGCCCAGCAGAGGTCTCAATCAGACAAACAGAAACAATAGCATTGTACCATGCCACTTCTCAAGACACATTTTAAAGGGACAACTAAGTGATAAAACCATGCTTAGAGAGCTGGGGGTGGGGAGACTGTGGCATCTGCATCCATATCCATACAGTTTATTGGGATAAAAATACTGTGAACTCCTGACAGTTAAGAGAACTCTTTGGATGTTAAACTTTGAGACGTGATGTCAGTTCTTCCTTTCAGCTCATTTCCCAAATTGATGGTCCCAAGGCAATAGCTCGCTAACAAGGTAGGAAATATGCTGACAGTATGTAATCTTAAACATGTTTATATTAAAACAAACATAAATCTAGAATGGAAAAAAATTTCAAGTAATTTAACAAATGCCTTTGATTTCATGTATCATTTCTCTGTTTAACTAATAATGTTTACTAATGAGCCATATTTAACAAATAAGAACACAAGGGCAAAAATCACACTGGAATTCAGGTCTTTGTCCTGAACACTTTGTCCAGTGATCACTTTAACACTAATTCTAAAGTAAAAATTTAGCCATTACTTTATAATTTATTCTAAGTCCTGTCCTTAAAAAACAATATAAAAAGGGATTACTTAATATCCTTAGAGTTGCAAAAAATGTAAAAACAATAAAAAGTATTCTGTATATATTTTTCTTTAATTGTATTTCCTACTTTAGTATGTGAGAGGGAGTTATTTTCTTCCCATTAATTAATAATTCTTACCTTTCCACTAATAAAAATTTGTAGATACTTACTCTAGATGATCTTAGGTCCAAATAATTTTGTCTGGGTCTCAATGTCCACCACTTACCATTTTCTTGAAAAACCATGCTGCATGGAATTGATCAGAGCCAGTGTCTTAGAATCAAATCCTCTTCTCTCAGCGCCGGAGTCTGGTGGTGTGCTTGTGGTTATGATACAGGTATTGAAATAGGCCTCTCTAGATTGGGTTTCAGAATTATGTGACTGTCTCCAAACGTAGGGTGCGTCAAGGATCCCAGGCAAAATGGTTGTGGGTAAGCTGAGCCAAAAGGTGGGGGTAGATCCTGCTTCATGTGTACTTAGAGGGTGAGGGAAGATAGCTCTCTCTTTCCTCAATTTAACCAGTGGCCTTTTGAATGCAAAACTTTGACTCACGAGGTAGTCATTCTTATCCCATTTGCTTTTCTAAGTTGACCTCCCTTCACACAGCAAGACCTTGGGGCAGTCCTGTAGGGTGCAAGTTCCAAGGATGGAAATGTAGGTTCCAAAACATTCCTGAGTCAAGGCAGGGCTCTCAGTCTGAGAGCAGAAATGCAGAGTCCTGCCATTTTAGGAACATGCTATTCAGCTCTCACCTCCAACAAAAGCAGCCTATCAAAACAGTTGAACCAGGTGAAAAGAGTCCAACATAATTAGACTTTAATATGTGAGGTCATTATACTCTTCTAAGAAACTAAGAAACCAAAAGATTACTAGAGGCTAATTATACATATTGTTTTAGTTCCTTGTTGTAAGCCCCCTTCTATGACATTAATAAAGTAAATTAATATTTTACTGCAAAAAAAATTATGGATAGTGATATGTAAATAAATTATCATTAGTTCTTACACAACTACTGCATAGTGCTATTACCCAAAAGGTAGGACCATTTTACGCCTATATTTCACTTCTGTATTTAGAAAGAGAATCTGCATGATTTACATAAATGTAACTATCAGTGAAGGTTTAACAATGGAAACGCAATCTAACAGACAGCAATGCAGAAGACATGTATTTTTAATTACCTTTCATTTGAGTGACCTTATTTAAAATATAAAAGGTAATTTTGGAGTTCTTAGTCTCCTAAGGAGATTTTCAAACGTGCTTATAAAAATTGTTAGTGAGATCTTTAAGAAATATCTTCCATGTCCACATCCTGTTGTAATTTCTGCACCATTTTTTCTTCCAACTGTTTTCCTTGGCCTTCAAAAATAAAATAAAAAAAAACTATCAATTCACTGTAACCTTGGAGAACTCATATCAACACTTTATAAAGGATCTTAAATGCTTTAAAATAACATTAGCCATTTCTAAGAAATTTAAGAAGAGTAACTAAAAGAATAATAACTAAACTTAAACAGGTCTTATGATATGTCATGCATAAAATAACCATTCCGTACACATTTGTTTACTTCACCCCCCTAACAACATGCATTTTAAATATGAAAGAATGGAGACCCAGAGACAGATGAAATTGTCCCAGATCATTCAGTAAGCCTAGTAAGTCAAAGAGCTAGGATTTGAACCCTGGCCTTCTGATTCCAAGGTCTCTGTTTTTAACACTGTACTTACCTACCCTCAGAGGGTTACCTAAAAAGTTAGGTAACAACAGTTCATTACTAATGTTTTGGGTGTAGTTCATATCATCTATATGTGGAACAAATATTCCAAGATTTTGCCTATTTTAATAAAATATGGCAGAAAAAATAACCTACTTAATACTTTTACATAGGGGTGCCTGGGTGGCTCAGTTGGTAAAGAACCCTCCTTCAGCACAGGTCATGATCTCACAGTATGTTAGTTCGAGCCCTGCGTCAGACTCTGTGGTGACAGCTCAGAGCCTTGGAGCCTGCTTCAGATTCTGTGTCTCTGCCTCTTTCTACCCTCCCCAGCTCATGCTCTACCTCTCAATAATAAGCATCAGAAAAAATTAACAAAAAAACTTTTACATACATCTATTCAATGTACTATTACAGAATTTGACCTTTATTAATGTTTAGGCATGGAATCATTCACAGGAATTAACTAAGTCTCACAGAATTTCTCTCCCTTTGGGTAATCTGCATTAAGTAAATTGTATAGCAGATAGCATCTGGTGCCACCTGAGTAAAAGGCTGGTTTTCTAGCACCACAAAAGAAACTACACAAACAACTGTCCAAATGAGTGACTACAGGCAAGTTATATAAACACAAAGAGAAAGTTTTAATACAAACAGTAGTTCTCAAACTTTAGTATCAAAATCAGTACCAGAAAGCTAAGGAACAGAAGCTCAGACTTAAAAGGGCTGGGCCTCTGTATTTAGTGCCCCAAGTAATTCCCATACCAACCAAAGTTGGAAAACCACTAATATAAAAACATTATTCTTTAATTAAAATATGAGGCAAAAATCTATGGAAATTATTATTCAAATATTCATAACTAGCTTATGGAATACAGGATTTTTATGAAGGAAGAAATTAAAACTAGGAAATACACTGAAGAAATTACATCTTTATAAACCAAGTCTGTCATTAATGAGATAGTTACATGAAAAAATACCCATAAAAAGTTGACTAATACCCATTTACACAGACCACAACAATCTAGATTTTTAATTTCTCTACTGAAAAAGAACTTTTGTGTAATGCAGCACTTACCTGCAAGAGGGGCCCGGATAAGATGAATGTTTTGCTTGACTTCTTTGATGTCCTGAACTTTCTGTAATTCTTTATTTTTCTTTAATCTAGGACACAACACATCAAAGCCAAAACTGTAGTTACTAAAATTTCTTAAGACATTAATGCATAATTTATAAAAATAAAGTATTTTACCCAGAGACAAGCAATCAGAACTCAAAATTACTTTCTAGTTCCTAATTAGCTTAAGAATCCTCTACTAACAACTGGTTAATTGATTACATCCCTACATACTTTATTCCTAACTAAGTAGGGATTAATATATATTTGCCGAGTGAATGAAGAAATGTGATAGAAGAATTAAACCTCAGACATCAATGTCTATTATACACATACAATGTAAATCTCTCAACTGCTTAAGTGCCTAGATCTTTTCTCCTCATACAGAATATACAGTCTCTGTGCTACCTAATTTTTTAAATCAGTAACTACAAGAACACAAAACACATAAGACATTCATGTGAGACAAATCTGCTGAGAGACTAGTTCTCAAACATTTAGGCTCCCTTTCTGTATCACTTTAACATTTTTTAAAGCCAGAAAGCTGTCGGCACATGTTTTTCTATAACAAACTTAAACAGTAATGAGATCAAAAACAAATGCTCCTGCGACCTCTAGGTGGCTCAGTCTGTTAAGTGTCCTAATCTTGATCTCATCTCAGGTCATGATCTCCCAGTTCCTGGGATCTATCCTGGCATGCAGCTCTGCACCAATAGCATGGAGACTGCTTGGGATTCTTGGTCTCCTTCTCTCTCTACCCCTCCCGCTTTCAAGTGCTCACTCGCTCGCTCTCAAAAAAATCAAAACAACAAATCCGCCCCCTCTCCCACAAATGCCCCTATTCTAAAGAAATAGCCAATTCCACGCCAGGGAAGTACAAGATGAGGCCACATCTTATTAGCCATAAATCAAGAAAACACCCAAAGAAAGATGAGAAAATTCACAATGACATGGCAGCCTGCCTGAAGGAACTCCCATTGGCCAATATGGAGCACTTAGAACATCGAAATAATGACAAAGAATAATAACCCATTGAATACCATATGAATCAATGAACACACAAATATATGAATAAAGGAATACATTTTGAAACTGGAAAAGCTCTTTTATATGAGAAAGGAAACTAATAAAAGTAGAAAAAAATTACTGAATCAGAAACCTCACCATTTGGCACCAATCACAATAGTAACAAATTCAGACAAACTTCTAATGATGCTAACACGAGCAGGTACCAGTTTAAGGAAGGGACTTTTTGCAGAGCATTAATGTATCTCCCCTAAGATATGTACTGATTCAAAAGGAAAAAAAGAATTTTTCAATGGAGTAGAAAAAACTGGCAGACAACCCCTTAACCAAGTGATCAGTCACTTGAAACAACACGTGGCTCCTGCTATGTGTGTCCTTCTTATGTATCATCATTTCTATGTTACTCTGGCCAAAGGTACCTAACCTGAATCCCATCAGGAGGAAAACCTAAGATAAACACAAACTGAGGAATATTCTATGAAATAAATGACCTATGTTCTTCAAAAATGTCAATGTCACTTAAGACAAAGATGAGAAACTGTCCAAATAAAAGGCACTTGAGCAAACAGGACCACTAAATGCAATGCAAGATCTAGGATTTACTGTTACTGTTGGAACTGGTGAAATTTAAATAAGGTCTGTAGGTTATATAACAGTATCATCCAATGTTAATTTCCTGGTAACTATACAATTACATAAGACATGTTTTTATTTTTATATACGTTGAAATATACTCAGGAAGAAGGTATCATGTCTTCAACTTACTATAGAGACAAGAACAGAGTAAATGTGTCAAAATGCTAACAGAATATACAAGAGTTCTTTATACTATTATTGCAAGTTTTCTTAAGTTATGTGAAAAAAAGTAGAAAAAAATTTCTGTATTTCTACTAGCACTAATTTTCCAAGAGTTACTTTATACATATATTCATACCTGTTCATTATAAATTTAGCTTGGCGTTTCTGTTTGATCTCTTCAACTCTCTTCATTGCATCAACTACAAAAAAATTTTAAGAGTTACAAATTTCTGCACATTCAAGCAAAAACTTTAACAATCACTTCTGAAGAAGGTAGGTACTCTTAACTGACATCACTGTTAACTCTTTATCTTTCACAAATATATCTCTAATTTTTATTTTACAAAAGCCTTTATTGCTACTAAACTTTCCTTCTATAGCAATGCTCAAAGTTTACAAAGAACCTGGATTAACGGCAACTAATCTCATTCTTACCTTGTCCTCTCCATTAATAAAAAGCACCCTTCTGGGCATAAATACTACTTTTTCTCTAAATTCCTGGGGTATGGTCTGCACATGGGGAATACTGGTAGAATGAACCAATCTATTTGCCATGTTCCCAACCACTAAAATCCAATTGTTTTAGAAAATGCATAGAAAAGCTGAATCCAACTATGCTCTACAATCTACATCAGTACTAAGACAAACTACACACGTAGTTTTAAATTTTCTGGCAGCCACATTAAAAAGTCAAAAATCTAATAAATTTTGTTTCACCCAACATATCCAAACTACTGTCATTTTAACATAATACAAAAATTACTGAGGAATATACTTATTTTTATATGAAGTCTTCAAAAACGATGTATTTTACATTTACAGCAAATCTCTATTCAGACAAGCCACATTTTAACTGCTCAGTAGCCCCAGTGGATAGCGGCTGCCAGACTGAGCGGATATACTCCCAGTCTAACTTCTTATATTTTGTGGATGTGAAGAATAGCAGGATATTCACATAATCTTAAATTTTTGACAATATACTTTAATTATAAAGGATAAAATACTAACTTTACAGTGAAGAAATCTGTCAGATGTCAACTTAAACAATGATCAAAGTTAACAGAGCCAGTAATAAGACCAATAGACAAGCAAAGTACCTCCTAATAGGACACAACGATAAGAACTCAGCATCCCACCTATGGTATTCCAGCGAAACGTCCATTACCCAAATCTAACTTTGAGGCAGTATCAAACAAAAGTCAATTGCAGCATTTTATAACAAACACTTGATTCGTACTCTTCAAAACCATCAATATCAGGGCACCTAGGTGGCTCAGTTGGTTAAGCATCCAACATTGGCTCAGGTCCTGATCTCACGGTTCGTGGGTTCAAGACCCACATAGGGCTCTGTGCTGACAGCTCAGAGCTTGGAGCCCACTTTGGATTCTCTGTCCTCTTCTCTTTTTGCCCCTTCCCCACTCATTCTCAGTCTCTCAAAAATAAAAAAAATTCTTAAAAACCTGTCAATATCATACAGTATATAAACTCAGGCATGACATGTACTGTTCTTCCACAAGTCTGAGATTAAATGATACTGTATTAATGTTAATTTCTTAATTTTAAAAACTGTTATGGTTATATACAAGAATGTTCTATTTTTCAGGAAATATTCTTCATACTAAACTACTTAGGAATAAAAGCATTTCGGATTCAACTTAAAAACTTCAAAAAACTATAAAAGCAAAAAAAGGAGAATGTTAAACTTAATAATTAACATGTGAAGAATTAAAGATGAAGGGTATCAGAATTCTGCAACTTTTTTGTTCAGTCTAAAATTATGTCCAAATAAAAACATTTAAGTGTAATCTGGGGATCAGCCAACATTGATACCACCTGAGAGCATGGCAGAAATGCACCACAATCTGCATTTTAACAAGATCCCCAAAGGCCTCATGATATCTGTATAAATAATCTAAGACAAAGTCAACTTTAAATCTACGTATGCTGAAGATGTAACTTTTTCTTTAGTTTTCAATAAAAATAAGGCCAAGTACTCAAAAGTATTTCTGTACCTTAAAATTAGTCAGAGGGGAAATAAACAGAAGTGGTGGGTAGGGGCACCGGGATGGCTCAATCAGCTAAGCATCCAACTCTATTTCAGCTCAGGTCCTGATCTCAGAGTCTGTGAGATCAAGCCCTGTTTCAGGCTCTGTGCTGACAGCCTGCTTGGGATTCTGCTTCTCCTCCACAGAAGTGCTTGCTCTCTCTCTCCCCCAAGTAAACTTTTTAAAAAATGTGGCAGATAAATCCAAATAGTAAGGCACTACATTTCCAAATATTCCAGAAGAGTTAAAAAAATTTAATGTAAGAAACACCTGACATTTAAAAAAAATTTTTTTTAAGGTTCATTTTTTTGAGAGCAAGAGACAGTATGAGCGGGGTAAGGGTAGAGAGAGGGAGACCCAGAATCTGAAACAGGCTCTGAGCTGTCACCACAGACCCAACGCGGGGTTCAAACTCACAAAACGTGAGATCATGAACTGAGCCAAAGTTGGACACTTAACTGAACCAACCAGGAGCCCCAGAAAACACCTGACAATAAAAACTGATTCACAATACAGAGACAGGAAGAATAAAATACAAACTTTTCTTTCTAGTATTCTTGTCTTTGAATTTCTCCTGCTGTTTCTGTGGATACTGGAATCTTAAGAAATGTTACTCAGTCCACACCTTTACACAATTCAAAAATATAAGCAATGAATATAAAACTACTGCCAACAGATTAGCTTATAAACCTGATACTGAAATAGAGGGTGTGAGGTATCAACAAATCTTTTAGAAGAATGTATTTTTCAGGAAAACTAACAATTTTTATTGTGTAGTAGGAAATAGTTTTAAGTTTCAAAGTCTACAGAGAAGATTTACTACAAAATGTTTGCTTTTAGAATCTCAAAAAAAAAAAAAGGATAATAAAATCTATGAAGGAAAAAAACCCTCAATAGAACACTGCTGCTTACAAAATTTAGGTACATATAAATGAGTGGGGCAATGACTGGTAACATATGAACCAGTTACTGTGTAACAGGAACAATAAATAGGAGTACTCCGTGAAATGCATCTGAAGGGCAGGGACTCTATGTACCTTCTTCATCTCTGTATGCAAGACTAAGTACTTATTGTTAAAATATATGAAGTCTTAACACAACATATTTCTCAGGAGCGATGTTAGTAACATGAAACCAGCACAGAGGGTCATAGTAACTGAATATCCACAGATGACTAAGATAGTTACCTGTTTCAATATCAAACTAAATCTCCACCAAGGAATGGATACTACCTATAGACTCCGGTCATTTCACAATATATATAAATATCAAATCATTGCACTATACACGTTACATGTCAATTATACCTCAATTTAAAAAAAAATCCCTTTAAATTCTTTAGAAATCCTTCAGTTTAAACCAGTATATTCAACTGCTTTTCAGAAATTAACTCTTCCTCTAATTACAAAACAGAAGGGAAAGACCTTATTTTAAAAAAACAAAATGCCAAGGTTATGTGGAAAGCAATTCCAAAACTGGAGTCTAATTTCTACACACAGTCCAAGAAGATATAGCTCCACTTATACCTAAGTCATGCACTTAGAAATTGTTAGGAAATGCAATTATCACCTTAAGTGCTACACTTTTTAATTTTACAGAAACATTACATTTTATAAGGTATACCAAATATATATAATGTTTTTATCCCTAAACTAAATTATCTAAACTTATAAAGCATATTTGGTTGGGGCACCTGGGTGACTCAGTCAGCTAAGCATCTGACCCTTGAGTTCAGCTCAGCTCATGATCTCATAGTTCATGAGTTCAAGCCCACATCGGGCTCTGTACTGACAGTGCAGAGCCAGCTTGGGATTCTCTGTCCCTCTCTTCTTTGCCCTTTCCACACTCGAGTGCACACATGCATGCACACTCTCAAAATAAATGAATAAAAAAAAAAAAGTGTGTTAAATTTTGTATATACTTTAACTATGCCACACTCACCCCAAAAATGTATTCTCCACCTCTTATGTTTTTCAGATTTTTAGACATTTTCATACCTCTGTGTAGGTACTTCAAATAATATATCTAATAATGACATTACTTTTATAATGGATATATCAGCCAATTCTGAAAAGGATTTGGGACAGCTTATAATAAAAGATGCAAATACAACAAAACCAGTAAAAGAAAGATAAAGAATAAAAGCTAATCAATGAAAAGAAAATATTTAAACAACATAAAACATTAAATTCAAGGTAATATCCCAAACCAGTTTCGAAAATTCCTGGTATTCTTTTGTCACTTACTAGTTTTATTCCATAACTCTCGCTGGTATTTAACAGGTTCATTTCTACGTTTTTCAAATTCAAATGAATTATCCTGTAAGAGAGGGAAAAATAATGGTTTTAAAAGTGATACAAAGGAAGCATTACTTAAAACTTTATTCTCCTTTTCATAAGATTTCCAAGTGTTTAAAACCATAGACACATATTAAGATTTCCCCAGGGTGACCCCAGCAAACCCAAGTTTTCATACTTTTTCTCCTTTACACCACCAGATGTACAAGACAGCCCTACTGAAAAATCTGTATATAAGTGATTTTTAAGAGGACATCAGGTGGATGGTATCAGCCCCACCCTTCAGACGGTTATATAACAATCATGGAGATTACAAAAAAAGTAAAGAAGCCTCCCTAATTTGCAGTTCCTAAATGAGACTCACAGGCAGAAAACTTTCTATGAGGCTGAACCATATGAATTACTACTTTTCAAAGACCAAAATGAGTCAAACATTGAGAATTTCATGGTTCAACCTAAATACCGATCATGTATGTTCATATATCTCAATACTTACATAACTTTGTTATGGCATAAACCTATAAAACTACACATCTTCAAATAAATGTGGTGCTACTCTGCATGACACAATTCTCTCCCAGAAATTCTTCAAGTGCCCTTGAAGTGTAGTTGGTATTTTGACAGTTAACAATACCATTTACCTTTAAAACATGCGAAACAATTTTAGAAAAGCTATAATCTCTTAGAAAAACTATAGGTATGTTTCTTAGTCTTCAAATTTATGTGAGATAGCCACATAGAACAGCATTAACTCTGTATTTATCTATTTCATTTATATACATGTGGCCTATTCAGTCACAATAACCTCAGCAATGACAAGGTAACTGGTCACCAGCAAATGACAGTGACTGGCATCCTTTCTTCACTCATGCAGTTGTCACTTGAATTTGAAGTGTTGTTTATTCTCATTCATACTGGAAATTATTTTTGTGACAATAATTGTGATTTGGCTTTGCATCTTGTCAAAATATATTCTTCCCATTTGTGGAAAATGAATGGTATTAAGGAAGCCAGGAAGAAGCTTTATAGCAACTGCTTAGATACTGCCCTTAAGGAGAGGTGGGAAAGATGAAGTCAAGGAGGCAAGGAACAGTTTAAAGATCTTCCTCCCTCAAAGCTAGCTTGTGCAGCAGCTTTCACCTCCTTTTAGAGGGGTCAAATGTGAACTAGCTTCACCAAGCCCTTATACCAACTCAGTACCAACAACCTGATGACAGGTGACTCGTGTGAAGTTCTCTCACCCGACTACCCACTATTCCTCCTTCTACCAACACTATTAACTAATTTCTCTGTTCTCGAAATCCTGTAAGGAAACCCAGAAACTACTCATCCAAATGAGTCTACTACAAATCTGATCAGAACCCTCAATGCTATTCATGAGTTCTTTAATTAATCGCTTGGCTTCGTCTCAAAATCCTTGAGTAGTAATTTTCAACTTCAATCAATTTAAATGATTTTCCCTTTTGTCTGCAGGATATAAAAAATGGCTTTCTGAGAATAAGGAAAATCATGTTCAAAAACTGAATTAGGAATTTTTTTCCGTTTCAGAATTCTACAGATTTATGGTTTTTAAGATCATGTGGAAATGAGATTATTAATTAGAGCCAAACCCAAATAAATCACTTACCAATCTTATCACAGGAAACCTTGTTATAATTAAATTATATACCATCTCTTACAAAAGTTAAAACTTTGAAAACCGTAAAAATTCTATTGATAGCTAACTATACTCACCACTGTAAGCTCTTTACCAGCTGCTTTACGGAATGCTTTAGTCCACCTAACCTTGCGAGGATTGCGCTTCTTTTTAAAGTTTTTATGACACTTGGATTTACAGAATCTGAACACCTGTAAGACAAGTTAAAATAGTGGTAAGTCAACATTAAAAAATTTTCTATCACAGGATGTTACACCTGCCTAGACAAAATCTACTGCAAAGTCTGAGAAATGACAATGGCTGTCACTCACAATTTCTTCTACTTACAACACCATTTAGAATTATGTAAGACATAAAAGATTTAATATAAATTGAACTATTTTTTGACTAAAATCTATCAAATATCACAAATAATGGCTGAGGGCCCCAAAATTATGGTTAAAAAACTTCCAGTCATTTTTATAGATTATTAGTAAAACCTTACAATCATCTTGAATAAAAACAATAGTTTCAGGGGCGCCTGGGTGGCTTAGTCGGTTAAGCGTCCGACTTTCGCTTAGGTCATGATCTCGCGTCGGGCTCTGTGCTCACTGCCAGCTCAGAGCCTGGAGCCTGTTTCAGAGTCTGTCACTCCCTCTCTCTCTGACTCTCCCCTGCTCATGCTGTCTCGCTCGCTCTCTCTCCTAGAAATAGATAAAACATTTTTAAAAAATTAAAAAAAAAACCNCGGGCTCTGTGCTCACTGCCAGCTCAGAGCCTGAAGCCTGTTTCAGAGTCTGTCACTCCCTCTCTCTCTGACTCTCCCCTGCTCATGCTGTGTCTCTCTCTCTCTCCCCTAGAAATAGATAAAACATTTTTAAAAAATTAAAAAAAAAACAATAGTTTCAAGGAAAAGTCACTTATTTAAATCCCTCCCCACTTAATAATTCTCAAAGATCACTTTCTATATACCTCACTGGGAGTGAAAGTTTCAAACAACTGTGAAGCCCTTTTATTCTTTGCATCCTTTTTGTTAAAAGAAAATAATTTCAAAAAAGCAACTAACACTGTCTACAGATTTGTTTTCTAAAGTATGTATGTATTCACAGTAGGAAAATTCTTCAATACTTTTAATTCTTCACCTTCATCCCAGAAGACATTATCCTTTAAGAGTACTAACTTAAAACTTAATGATGCTTCAAAGTGCCCCTGAAATGGCTAACTGGTACTCATTTTAAGTCTAAAATGCATATTTTGTTACTTTGTAATGTCTTAGAACACATTGCAATTTGTATGTGTATAGGAAATCTGAAGAGGGCACCTGAGTGGCTCAGTCGGTTAAGCGTCGGACTTCAGCTCAGGTCAGGATCTCGCAGTTCGTGGGTTCGAGCCCTGCGTTGGGCTCTGTGCTGACAGCTCAGAGCCTGGAGCCTGCTTCGGATTCTGTGTCCCCCTCTCTCTCTGACCCTCCCCTGCTCACACTGCCTCTTTCTCTCTCAGAAATAAAACATTAAAAAAAAAAAAAAGGAAATCTGAAGAGAAAATGTTCTATTTCAGAGTATATGGATCTTGGCAAAGAAAATTAAGGTGAATCATCACACCTAGAAGATGTGACCCATGAAAAAAAGGTCAAAATGAAGTATACACATTTCAAATTGTGTATATACATCACAGAAGTGTATATCACAAGCCAAAATATTTTTCATGTTATGTACACTTTGTTCTATGGGGAAATTCAAGCAGGTCCCTATAAACATTGAGAACACAATTTTCTTAGAAATAGTCAATACTAGGGTTGCCTGGGTGGCTCAGCCAGTTGGGCGTTTGACTCTTGATTTTGGCTCAGGTCAGGATCCCAGGGTCAGGGCATAGAGCCCCACACTGGGGCTGAGCATGGAGGCTGCTTGGGATTCTCTCTCTCTCTCTCTCTCTCTCTCTCTCTCCCTCCCTCTCTGTCCCTACTCTGTGCTCCCCTGACCCTCCCTCTCACCCCACCACCCAATAAAAGCCAATACAAGTTTCATCTGATCTAGGTCAGTACCTTCTGGAGAGCCCTCTCCTAAGAGACATGGGTCAAAACATGCCTATATTGTTGAATTACTTTCAAAGCAAGTAGAAATCTAAGAATACGAATGGGTCTCCCACCATGAATCAGTAAATTTTGTATTTTCAGTTCAAAGGACTATTATCTTTTAAAGTCAAGGTTCCTACATTTAATATATACTAGATAATTCCTAGACAAGTCCCATTTCTGAGATACATCTAACGAGAGGCTTTAACTTGTCCTGGATCTCCTCAATTCCAAAAAGACCCAATGGAAAGTTATAGAGAAGTCTATTTGAACTCTGTATCTAATAGATGTTAACTGAAAAGCACAATAAAGTACCTGAAGAGACTGCAATCAATGGAGCTATGAAGGGAATTTAATCAACAAATAGGATCTACTATGTGTCTGATATTACCAGGTGCTATGGATACAAGAATAATTAAAACCTTAGGAAGATTAGGCTAGCATTGAAATAAAGTCTCAGGTAACAATGAAGAGAATGAGATAGAGCATAAACAGTGGGATAAAACTATATACAATGATCATATATGTATATATATGTATATGTATATATATTCATATAGAAATAATATAGAAATATAAAAAAGAAGGTGGTTATATCTATGGTGGTGTTGGTAGTGGATGGATTGTTAGGCAAAGATTCATAGGCTCAAGTTTCCCTTTTAAGCTAGTCCTCTATTATCCTCAGTCTTCAACATGCAAACAAATAATCTAATACCTCAGCTTCAAAGTTCTTCAACTCTTTCTTAAATTCCACTGACTGGAGGCACCTGGGTGGCTCAGACGGTTAAGCATCCAACTTTGCCTCAGGTCATGATCTCACAGTTCGTGGGTTCAAGTCCCTCATCAGGCTCTGCTGACAACTCAGAGCCTGGAGTCCACTTCAGATTCTGTGTCTCCCTCACTCTCTGCCCCTACCCCGCTCTCACTCTGTTACTCTCTCTCTCAAAAAAAACATTAAAAAAATATTTATAAAATTCCACTGACTGAATACTTACTAAGCACTCATTAAGGGTGCATATATTTTTTATGTTTGAAAAGTATACAAACATGTGGAATATTAACATTAGTTGTACCCTTAAGAAATTACCTAAGAAGCCTAAGAGGGAGGTCTCTATGAAAAACAGTGTTAAGGGTGTATGGGTGGCTCAGTCAGTTGGGCCTCTGACTTCGGCTCAGATCATGATCTCACTGGTCCTGGGTTTGAGCCCCGTGTCAGGCTCTGAGCTGGATTATCTCAGACCTTGGAGCCTGCTCTGGATTCTGTGTCTCCCTCTCTCTCTGCCCTTACCTGCTCACACCTCTCCTTCTTTCTGTCTCTCAAAAATAAATGAACATTAGGGGCACCTGGGTGGCTCAGTCGGTTAAGCATCTGGCTTTGGCTCAGGTCACGATCTCACAGCTTGGGCCCCGCGTCGGGCTCTGTGCTGACAGTTCAGAGCTTGGAGCCGGTCTTCGGATTCTGTGTCTCCCTCTTTCTGTCCCTCTCCTGCTCACGCTGTCTCTCTCTCTCTCCCCCTCAAAAATAAATAAAACGTTTAAAAAAATTTTTAAAATAAATGAACATTAAAAAGAATAAGGAAAGAAAAACAGTCCCAAAAGTTAAGAAGAAAAAAAAGGCAGAAAGACTGTTAAAAGGCTATAAAAGTAACAGATGCATATTGTGAAACCAGAGTGGGAGGGCAGAAAGAAAACAAAGACCACTAACCTTTGTAGACACAGATAAATAAGACTTGATAACTAGATAAAAAAAAGGTGAAAGGTTCAAAGATGACTCTCACATTTCTAGCAAAACTGTCTAGGCATAAGACAGTGGTATTAAATGAGAAAGCAAACAAAGATTTGAATTAGGCACTCTCAGTAAGTTCACTGTTTGCAACAAACAGGTTTTCCCTATCCAGTGGAAAATTCAGACTAGAGCAAAGAAGATACAGACTTGCACATCATTATCACAGAAAAACGAGATTCCTATCTTTCTTAGTGCTTCAGGGCTTCTGCATCTTATATCCCCAGCCAACTCTGTTCTGGATCCACTGGTCTTCCCTAGAGTAAGCTGGATCCTAGCCAATTCAATACCGTCCTTGCTAGCAATATAGACTTCGTCATCAATATGAACTTCCACTGTGTCTGCCAGATCAACACTCAACTCTACATAGCTCCCATGGTTCGTTGTTCTAATTCCTATACCCACCTGATAAGCCCTGCTGGACAAAAATCATAAAATTATGAAGACCAGATCATCTACAAAGCCATATTGCCCACTGTGAATTAAATGTCAACTTAACAATCATTAGGTTTGTTTCTATAAATTTTTTTATCATGTTCCTGAGAGCAGGTTCAAAATCTTGTATATTATCTTTCAAGTTCCCAAACCTAGCTTAGGTCCCACACTTTCTGCAAGAACCCCTTGCTACAAATTAATGATGTCAATATCTCCCATCTGTAAGAGATACAAGGTGATGAGGCAGGAACTGTAATCCTTAGACTAACAACATCACCTGTTAAAATGTAAAGTCCTAGGGGTGCCTGGGTGGCTCAGCTGGGTGAGCTTCTGACTTCCGCTCAGGTTATGATTGCTAGGTTTGTGAGTTCAAGCCCCGCGCTGGGCTCTGTGCTGACAGCTCAGAGCCTGGAGCCTACTTCAGATTCTGTGTCTTCCTCCCTCTCTGCTCCTCTCCTGCTCCTACTATGTGTCTCTCTCTCTAAAAAATAAATAAGCATTAAAAAAAAAAAATAAAAAAGTCAAGTCCTAGATCCAAATTCTGAGAAAAAAATGTGTTAAACAGAGGAACGAGATTCATTCTGATATATGAAAGCAAATTCATGTATCATTCACAAAGTCTTTCACAACCAGGCCCTTAACTATGTATTTTATGTTTAGAGACGAATCTTTTTATATACAGACTTATACACGTATTTGTAGCCTTACTTCAAGTCTGGATCACCATCTACAAGTCACTCACATCCCTGGAGATTGCTTCGTTGTGCCTTTCTTCAACTGTTCATTCTATTTCCACCTACAATTCTCACTTTTGCACGCAACATCCAAGAATCAGGATAAATGACATCTCCTTTCTGAGCCTTTTCATATACGACCCTCACCAAATCACTGCCAGCAACTTCTTAACACATAACTACTACCATATGCAACATTTCTATCAATCTCTGCTTGTTACGGACACTCTCAGGCCTTATTCATCTCTACGGACATAGACCCTAGCAATGATACCTGACCAGGCATGAATTCAACCAAGTTTACTTAATTCAAGAACTTCACCCACGAACAAAAGTGGCCAAACAGCCCAAACACACCCCCCAAACTACTTCCGGCGCTGGCTAAAGTAACTCGGGGACCTCACCGAGTGAGGTGGCCTGGTGTCCAGCTCGGTTCGGGAAACCAGGAGAGACAAACTTCCCGGTCGGGAGGCCGAGGCCGGAGCTCTCACAAAATCATCCCCTTGTGAGGGCAGCGCGGAAAACCCGAGCTAAACGCCCCAGGCGCAAAGGAGCCGCGCGCGGAAGCGGCGTTCCTCACGTCGCGGGAGCGTCGCAGAACGCGCGCCGGCCTGGGCCGCCTCACCTTGCAATCGTTGCGGACAAACATCATGCCGTGGCCGGGGTAAATGGGCCCCGAACAGAAATAACACTTCTCAATACGCATGTTGAAACCGCGTGAGTTCTCACAGACCAAACGCCGATCTCGAGTGGAAGTGACGCAGCCCCATCACAGGAAGTGATTCTCGTCACTTGAGTACCTGACCCGGAAATAGTGTGCGTGCGCCGGTCCTGTGGGCCCTGGAAAGCGCTCCGAATGTGACAGCGCCTCTCAGCGGCAGCGTGAGCAAAAGCGCTGCCATTTGGCGCAGGCGCAGAGCTGAAAAGTCGGCTTGGCCACCTTCTCTGCGGGGAAGTAGAACGTGCGGGGGCGCCGCCTTAAGAACCTGTTCTCACAGCGCCTCGGTTTCTTCTCTATTATACCCTATTAACGTCAGCATTTACTCATATCTTAAATGATTTGTGCTCTATCCCTGGCCGACTCTCCACACACTGGGATGTCTCCAGAAACTCCTTAGAGAGCACTGGGGCACCGCCTGCCCCAGATCCGCCACTGGCTTATGTCCCCAGAGTGCCTGCGCTGTGGCAGCAAGGAAAGCCTGCCGCCCAAAGCCTACGACCGAAGCAGTCGAGTCTCTGAAGCTCTGAAGCTCAGCGAATGTTACCAACAATTTTGGGGAGACCTGGAGTGATTTAAATCTTTTCTCCTTCCCACACCTTTTAATTAAAAAACATTTTCATAAGAAACTAGGGTTCCCTCCTCAGACTTCCATTCGCCACACTGGCAATTGGTTCCTTTTCAAGGAACCTTATTTATGTGCATAGATAAACATGTTTATTTCTGTGTGTGCTTGTCTCTTCTTTTTAACACCAGTGAGTATCCTATTCACCCTTTTCTGGACCTGGTTGTTACCGGTCTCCCATTACTGGAATAAAAGGACAGGGATTTTTGTCATTTTGTTTACAGCTACAGCCACGATGATGAAGTTTGGGGGTGATGGTGGGGTGGTCTGGAGGCTACAGCCAAGAAAGAATTCTTGAAGACATCTTTGGTGCAAAATGGTGATTTTATTAAAGTACGGGGACAAGATCCTTGGGCAGGAAGAGCTGTACTGGGGTGATGGGTAACTGATTATATACTCTCAGGTTGGGAGGGAGTTAGGGATAGCGTAAGTCTCTGAGGTATTTTGGAAACAAGATTTCCGGGACCTTGAGAGATTAGCTGTTGCCAGGGAAATGCCGTTTATTACTGTTTAGTAAAACCTCAGTCATGGGACCCTTCAGATGTATATCAGAGGGCCATAAGCCTGGAGTATGACTGCCAGCATGTATCTTGGAGAGTTGAGTTAAAGGAAGTTTCTAAAGGAATTTTTATATGTTAAGGTAGACTTACAGGATCCTCAAGGTTGGGATAATGTTAAGCTAAGATTCTCTTTTGCCCCTAGCAAAGTATCATCAAGGCAGCTGAATTTAGAGGGAGGTTGCTCTGCCTGGTTCAAGGATTTGTCAATGGGTTGTAGGCAGTAAGGGAATTTACTTTTTCATTTGCATTAGTTTCCCACATTACCATGTCAAGTAGTTAAGCCTTTGTTATTGGGTAGCCAGGAGTGTTTGAGGAATATCACATTATTCCACTAGGGGACAGGGGAGTACTGTTAGCCTGTATTTTGCCTTCAGCTTGCCCTAGGCTCCCTCATCAACAAATACCTGGAACAGTTCCTGGCACACAAATATATATTCTATTATCAATTAATATTTAACATTCTTTTTCACCATTTTGTATATACACAATTATATGAAGATATCATTTTAATTGGTGGCTTATTGATGGACGTTTGTTTCCTATCTTTTGACATAACAAGTATCTTTATATTACTGGTGGGAGAGTCAGCATTGTGTGAAAGGAGGTCTAGGTTCTTGGATTCCCCTTGGGAAATATTTACCTGAGGATCTGCACTCCAATAAAGATGGCCTGAAGGAAAGTAGCGAGTGGAGAGCAGTTTTATTAAGGTGGGAGAGCAGGGTGGCCCAGAGGCGGTAACTGCACTGAGGCTAGAGGGGTCCTTTCTTTTTATACAAGCAGAGTCTTGGGTCATAGAGGGAGCTTCCAATTATTTGGGGGATTCCTCCCCCAGGTTGGGAGGGGGAGTTTCTGACCCTACAAGGTTTGTACCAAAACATTCATTGCAGCCTTTCCTCCCCACCCACCTTCTGCCAGGGAGGGGGGAGGGGGGAGGCTAAAACCACCCTGCCAGTGCATTATAAACAAACTAGGGGTTACCCTGGGGGCAGAGGTGGAAGAGGATAGCCACATTCTGCACCTGTAGCTCTTGGTCTGGTAGCCCCAAAGTCTTGGAAGCCACAAGGTCAGGATGTTGTGCCCTAGCTTCTAATATGGACTCTTCTTGCCTCCAGCTCATGTCTGCCAATCTGTCACTTACTGATAGACTTTTTTTTTCTCCAAAAGAAGAGTTCATCTACATAGAACTGCTGGGTCAGAAGATGTGATTTGTACACTATTAATATTTCATAGACAACACTGAATGATCTCTGAAAGGTTTTACCAATTAACACTCAACAACAACCTGTAAGATAAATGATTTCACCACATCTTTAAGGATAATCTTTGCCAGTCTGAGATTAAAATTTGTTTCATTATTATTTTAACTTGTATTATTTAATTACAAATGAGGTTAAGAATATTTCCAAATATTGAAATCTATTTCATTCTCTGAATTGCCTGTTTGTGTCCTTTACAGTTTTCTACTGTGTTGATTTTTAACAGCACTTTACGTATTAGGAAAGTTAGTACTTTGCTGACATTGAGAACATTGAGATATTATTTCCCAATTTATCAATTCAAAAAAGTTTTTTTAGTTTATTTACTTATTTTGAGAGAGAGCGCAAGTGTGAGCAGGAGAGAGGCAGAGAGAGAGGAAAAGAGAGACAATCCCAAGCTGACTCCATGCTGCCAGTGCAGAGCCCAATGCAGAGCTCAAACTTCAAGAACTGTAAGATCATGACCTGAGCCAAAACCAAGAGCTGGGCACTTAACCAGCTGAGCCAACCAGGAGCCCCAACCCAATTTATCAATATTTTAAACGTATAGTATTTTTTCCATCCAGAAATGTTTTCTTTGTATGTATCCAAATCTATCCAATCTTTTATGGTTTTGGATTTGGTGTTTTGCTTGGAACTGCATTTCCCTTTTCAAAATTCCTTTTCAATAATTTTTCTCTATTATTTTTATAGTATTTTTCACATTGAATTTTTAACTTATCTGGAATTGCTAAAATATAAGTAAAGACATAGGATTCTATTTTCTTTCTAATACCATATGTTGATATTTCCCCCCACTAATACAAAATGTCACCTCTCTATGGGTGTACTTCTGGACTCTGCTTTGTTTGATTTTATCTACTTATGTGCCAGTTCCAAAATGTTTACATTTTTGTAAATTATTTTAAATAACTAGGTTTACTTGCAGCCCTCTTCTCCCTTCTTTGGCCTTCTTATTCATTGTCTCTCTGGCTATTCTTTAAAGTTTTTTTTTTTTCATTTTAACTTTAGAATCCATTTGTCTAATTATAATCTACAAAGAGATCCAATTTTTCCTTTTATCTGATATATTTATTTTTTTTTTTTTACTTTTCTTGTCTCATCATTTGACTAGTAACAGCTCTTCCTGCCCAAGGATCTTGTCCCCGTACTTTAATAAAATCACCATTTTGCACCAAAGATGTCTTCAAGAATTCTTTCTTGGCTGTAGCCTCCAGACCACCCCATCACCCCCAAACTTCATCATCGTGGCTGTAGCTGTANTTTAATAAAATCACCATTTTGCACCAAAGATGTCTTCAAGAATTCTTTCTTGGCTGTAGCCTCCAGATCACCCCACCATCACCCCCAAACTTCATCATCATGGCTGTAGCTGTAAACAAAATGACAAAAATCCCTGTCCTTTTATTCCAGTAATGAGAGACCGGTAACAACCAGGTCCAGAAAAGGGTGAATAGAATACTCACTGGTGTTAAAAAGAAGAGACAAGCACACACAGAAATAAACATGTTTATCTATGCACATAAATAAGGTTCCTTGAAAAGGAACCAATTGCCAGTGTGGCGAATGGAAGTCTGAGGAGGGAACCCTAGTTTCTTATGAAAATGTTTTTTAATTAAAAGGTGTGGGAAGGAGAAAAGATTTAAGTCTCCCCAAAATTGTTGGTAACATTCGCTGAGCTTCAGAGCTTCACAGACTCGACTGCTTCGAGATCAAGGGAACAGTAAATATTTCTGAGCCAGGGACACACTTGACTGCCCCAAGGAGACCAGTGTGCTTGCAAGGGAGTGAGAGGGACAGTGACAGAAAATAAGGTCAGAGTCCATCTTGCCACATATTCCTTCCATATTCCATCCATTGATGGATGATACCCACTTCCCAAAGTCTCTTGCATCCATATCTCAGCTTTAATATTAATTCAGGGCCTTACCATCCTTGTTTTGCTTATCAGAGAATGGCTAGTATAACACTGCCTGAACTGTAGGTGCTCTATAAATGTTTGGTGATAATGTATTTGAATTACCTTCTCCAGAATCTGTTGTCTTGGCTGGCTCCTCATCAAACACCTAATGGAATCTGTATCCCTGAATTTAGTTTTCTCTAATATTCTAACTTCTTGTTTGAGACTTTATTGTGATAGGAAATGGAATTACATTCACACACAAACTTGACAGACTAGACTACTTTTTAATTAAAAGCTTAATTGGCACAAAGTTCACTGAAGATACGCTTTACTTTTACACAATCTGATAAATAGAAAAATACATTGATGCACAAAATTATACTTCAATACCAAATCCAAACAAATGATTTCCCAAAAGAATACAGGTTATTTATTTCAATAATTAAAGATAGTTCTTGCATGTGGACTATATCATGTATATGTTTAACCTTGTATTATATTTAAGGCCAGTGGGATATGTAGCTAATTGCTCATTTGGTTCTTGAAAAAGTGAAACATACAAATATTGTCTTCTTTTTAACTACATATAAAATGCTGCCTGAAATGTAGCTGTAAAATTATGATTTGCCTCACTGAAGTCTTACGGCAACTTTAAAAGGCCCTGTTTGTGATTATGATCCTGCCCTTGTAATGTCTGAATCTTCTTCTTACTGGTATAACACAATTCAAATGCACAGGACTCAATGACTTCTTTGGTATTTAAAAGAAGTCTTTATTCCAAGGCTAGAAATATGTAAGATCTTAGTAACCACAGCTAAGTTTTTTAAGGGAGTGGTGGGAGGGAAGTGGCAAAAAAACAGGATATTCAGTAAAAAGCTATTTGAAAATTACCATGTAAAAGTAATTACTTTTCTATCATAGCTGTATTTTTCTGATTATAGTTCTTCCAAGCATTGGCCACCAAAAAATACATTTACTTTTATTCTTTGTTTAAATTACAATGAGTGGTATTTTCTTCCTAAACAGCCACTAAGATCTTTGAAAGTTTTAACCTGATTTCTCTAAACCACTTTTAATAAAAAAGAATTTTCCCCTCTTGACCTTTATAAACACCTTCCATAAGGCACATTTCAAAACTACCTTGAATTTGATATGAAGACACTTAGGCATTGCAGAGGAATCCATGAGCTTGGCAAGACCCAGCAAGTGCAATAAATGCCTGTGATCTCAATAAAAAATACAGGCTATACAAGGCTTCATTTTTTCATATTGAGCTATAGTATAAATGTAACTGCTTAAATACAAACATCTTTTTTCCTACCAAATGGCAAACATTTTATGTAATTAAAAACTAATTCCTCCAATTATACCAATATAAAAAATAAAACAAATTGCAAATATCAATGTCATAAAGCATGATGGTGAGACAAAAGATTAGTACTTCACAAGCTAATTAAAACTACCTCTGAGGATGCCAGACCAACATTATAAATATGAAGAAAAAGAAGCTAAATGTTTACTTCTCACAAATAACTTCAGCATAAGCACCAGCTATGTTCAAATGTGGCCAGCACATAAGCCAAGTATAAATGCACATATCACAGTGAAATAAGGCCATAAAAATCTAATTCCCTGATCCTTCAATCAACCCTTCAGAGTAGTGGGAATATAGCAGGGAGCTAGAAGCCCCACTTCAGTTGTTCATACTATATTAAGATATACCTGACCTCACCCCCAATCCCTTTCCTACCAAGAGTCACATTGAGTGTATAATTGGTCAATTCAGTTTATCCAGAGTCTATAGACATAAACATAATTTATCCTATATTCATTTTAGAGATAATATTTATATAAATACTCAAGGATATTGAACTGATATTTGTGTATATTCTTATTTAACATTCAAGTGGTTTAGATAGCATTTTTACAAAGTCACCTACAGTACAAGTAGAGTTTTTTAATTTGGATTAAAGATTGATTGTTTTATAATTGTATCTAAGATTTTAAGTGTTAGATTCTGGACTGATGTATGTTAAGGCAAGTGATGGTATCTTCAGTCATTCTATTTAATAAATGCACTCTTCTGGGACTACAAAATCCTCAACTCTTGAATGATATACTGCCATGGGCTAAGGTTTTTTAAGGCACTTCTGGCAATGTGAAACATTCTCACAACTCTCAGGCTGAATCTTAAATATTTACAAAGCTGCAGCAAATTAATTATAAACCAGATGCTTTAATTGATAGGTCTAATTGGGACGGTGAGAAGCAGTTTGTACACAACGCCGGTTCATCTCTCTCTGTGCCACATTTCACCCACAGAGATAACAGACCACTTGAGTTACTGTGTAGCTCACTGGGCTCTTCAGCAGCCGCATATCCCCTTCTCCTTTTCTTCATTCAAGTGATCTGTGGAGGTGTGACCATTGGATCGTACCACTCCTTCAGGAATCCAGGATTTGTCTACACACCGTTCCATTCGTTTCATTATCAGGTCCAGGAGCATCTCGATTGCTTGGTTTATGTTTGTCCCATTGGCAGCACTAGTTTCAAAGTAGGGGATTCTGCAAGACAGAGACAACTCAGGTAACAACATGCGGAGAGAAATAATAATTCAACTTCAAAATAAGAGGAGCATAAATACATGAGAAAATAAAAATGCTTTACCACAACAGAGTTCATCAAGAAGCATAAGAAGACAATAAAATAATTAACACTGAATTCCTAACAGAGAAAAACCTCTGGAAATTTTTATTCCCATATCACAGATGACTTTTTAAAAAATGTTTATTTTTGAGAGAGAGAGAGAGAGAGAGAGAGAGAGAGAGCGAGAGCGAGAAGGAGAGGAGCAGAGAGAAGGAGACACAGAATGTGAAGCTGTGTCTGAGCTGTCAGCACAGAGCCTGTCATGGGGCTTGAACCCACAAGCCATGAGATCATGACCATAGCGGAAGGCAGACACTCAACTGACTGAGTCCTCTACGCGCCCCTCCATTTCACAGGTAATTGAACCGAGGCTCAGAAAGATGAAATAATTTCCCCAGCTGCATAAATATACAAAGTAGCATAGCCAAGATTTGAATCCACAGCTGCTTGATTCCAGCATCACCAACTTAACCATTAAGTTCTACTGGTTCCAAACAAATCTACTTTGTATGAGGATTTCCAAAACAAATCCCTTCCACTGCAGGCTGCACATGCACTGACAGGAGAGAAAAATGCAAGCTCCCTGGCTGTGTTTGTCAAAGGCTTTGCCACTTGTTAATTCTAGGCTGTATGCTCTGGCCATAAATTTGAGGACTTTGAGATGACATACATCATCTCAGAGTTTCTCAAGGACATCAGTCTTTTCTTATTGAAGGACCTATGGTATATGTGTAATTTTTAAATAACTCACAAAACATAGTTTCAAAACTATTAAGGCTGCTTTTCACATCATCTTGAAAAATGAGTCTTCTTTCAGGGGCCACCTATTATACACCTGAGTTAGTCTTTGCAACAGGATTAATCAACTGCCAAATTTTTCCTTCTTCTCAATAAAGCCTCCCTCCCTCTCCTCCTCCTCTTTCTCAAACTATTGATTTCATTTCCACCACTTAGTAAAGAATCTGACCAAAAGGTCAGAGGTATAATGACTGAGGTATAATGACTCTGAGGTATAACGACTACAAAAGAAAGTTGTTTGAGCACCTCTGAGGGTATTGCAATTGAGTCTAGTTAAATTTTCCTTACATTTATAGGGACTTTAAAATTCTCCATCAGTATTACTTTTTTATGGAGAATATCTTTGTTTTCCTGTGTTTGCCTAGTATGTTAATAGCACATCAGTGACTCTGATTACAATTTAAGTTCTTCTTTTATTATTTCTTGGCTAGGAGCAGCTTCCACCTGAGAGCTTTTATAGATGCTTTTACAGATCTTTTCACAACTGCTTTGCTTCTCAGGTCACTAAGATGCACACTGTGGGGGAAGGAGGAAACACCTGGGTGGCTCAGTTGGTTAAGCATCGGACAATTCTTCATCTTGGCTCAGGTCATGATCTCACCATCTTGAGATCTGAGATCGAGCCTGCATGGGCTCCTCGCTGGGCATGGAACCTGCTTAAGATTCTCTCTCCCTCTCCTTCTGCCCCTCCCCTCCCCTCTCTCCTTCTACCTCATCTCCCTGACTACCCTCACACATGTGTGTGGAGCCCCTCTCTCTTTATAAAAACAAAACAAAACAAAAAACACCCCAGCACATTAGGGTTACACGTATAGGAATGGAAGGCTATTTCTCCATGTGATTCCTCATGAGGGTGTCTTATTATCTGCACACTTCCTGTAGGAACTGATAGGACTTGGAACTAACTGGACCTCTGTACTTCTCTCTTGCTTCAGGATAGCTCTTGAAAACTGGTTGAGGAACTCTCAAATGAGCATTTATCCATCCATCTGTGAGTACTACAAGACACGGTTGCTCTATTGATTCCACCATGCCCATGTTCATATCCCTTCGTATACTGATTCTATCGTATCTTAATTAGGAAACAGCATGCTGGGCAAATTACATGCTCTTATTGTTTTTAAACCTGCCTGGCTACATCTTTGGTAATTGTCAGTCTTCTTAATTCCATCTTCATCTGTTGCCTTATCCATAAAATGAAGATAATGTGTCTTTCTATCCCGCTCCTCTGGTCATGTGTAATATTTGATGACCAAGTGTGAGGAGTACAACCTTTGTGGGGATTCAACAAGTATTTATTTATTGAGCACTTAATGTTATTGAGGTGAATCACAGGGACAGTGTGTGAGGCTACCATTGTTATAAGAATTGAATTTTAGATTGAGAATTGTCAAAATTTAAATATATTTTCTCATCGTGTTCTTTCTTAACTACACCATGAAGAATCATTTAAGGTTTATAGAACATTTTTCATACTTAAAAGAAGGCTTAATCATTCTATCATCATTCAGAAATACACTGTTTCATGAAAAACTTCATCACTCCCCCTGAATAATCAGCTGAAATTTGAAATGCAAATACACACACACACACACACACACACACACACACACACACACACACACAGAGAGAGAGAGAGAGACAGAAGAGGAAGCAGCAGCAGCAGCAGCAGCAGGAGGAGGAGGAGGAGGAGGAGGAGAGGAAGGAAAAGAAAGAAGGAAAGAAGATTGGTTGAACAGAAGAACATCATAATGCACATCTAATTTTTTGAAATCCCCTCAAAATCCAATGTAAATAGCTTTCAAACTCAAGTCCTGAGCCTCATTGAATCTCTTGACTGAATCTCTATTAAGCTGTTTCTACTTTCCAGTTTTTCCCATCTTGCTCCTGCAAATTGCCTCACAGTTATTTTTGAGGCATAAATGAAAAATCACAATTGAAAATACTTTTAAAAACTATAAAATCTGGGGCACCTGGGTGGCTCAGTTGGTTAAGCATCTGACTTAGACTTAGGTCATGATCTCACAGCTGGTGAGTTCAAGCCCTGCATCGGGCTCTGTGCTGACAGCTCAGAGCCTGGAGCCTGCTTCAGATTCTGCATCTCCCTCACTCTATGCCCCTTCCCTGCTCATGCTCTCTCTCTCTCTCTCTCCCTCTCAAAAATAAATAAAACATTAAGGAAAAAAAAAAACCTTAAAAAAAAAAGAACTATAAAATCTATGCATGGAATTTACAAACATCTTGGACAATGGTTAAGAGCCATAACCTCTGAAGTCAGCCTGCCTGGATTTGAATCCTAGTACAACCTCTTACCAACTATGGAACCCTGACAAGCCATTAAACTCTGTGCCTTATTTGCTCCATCCATAAAACTAAATAATATCAGTAGTGTCTTATAAGGATTAAATGAGTTAACATTTAAAGCATTTGTATCATAATCTGACACACAGGGAATATGTCATTTTTGACACATGTGTCATTGATAACTGTTTCTTATTTATAACACAGAAATAGGTTAGATTATAAACATTTGTGTGTAATTTTGTTTTCTAACACTAAGAACACATCATCCCATAGAAACATTGTCACTGAGTCATGGGACAGTCATAACTCTAAGAGACCTGAGCAACATTATCAACATTAACTTCTCAAACTATCTTACAAACTATTGATTTAATCCATAAAGTAGCTGATCTACAGTACTACCTTAAATTCTAGCACCTGGGACCATGCTATGCTTCCTTCCCTACATCAGGGATGGCTCATCCAGACCCATCACTGCCAAAGTTCTTCATGCCCCAAATCATCTGCCCACTGTGAGTTCTCATCAGATCCCTCAATCCCTCAAGTGATCTTCACCAAATGGAGAGAAATGGACTTTATTTCACTGATTAATACTTAGGTAGAAATGACTGATACTTCTAGCAGAGCTATAAGCTATTGTCCACTACTGTTGCTAACTTAATCAAACACTTAACTGGTAGAACTTCAGGGTATATGAGTTCTTTTACATACAAACTTTTTAAAAAATTAAAAAAAAATTTTTTTTTAAATTTATTTCTAGGAGAGAGAGAGAGACAGCGTGAGCAGGGGAGGGTCAGAGAGAGAGGGAGTCACAGACTGAAACAGGCTCCAGGCTCTGAGCTGGCAGTCAGCACAGAGCCCGACGCGGGGCTCGAACCCACGAACCGCGAGATCATGACCTAAGCGAAATTGAGCGCTTAACCGACAAAGCCACCCAGGCGCCCCTATATACAAACTTTTAAGTCACTCATGGTAATATAGTACATCTTTTAATAAGATGTAGTTTAAATTCTAATTCCAAATTCACTTAAAAACATCTCAGTCAAGTATATTTTCCTGCCATTTGTGAAGCTCCAGGTCATGGGACCAGGAGTGTGGTTAACAACCTTAATCTTCAGACTAATCATTCAGAGTCTTTCTCAGAAGACTCTGGGGCAATGCAGTTTTTGTTTCGACAGGAATGAATGATGGCTAGAATTCACTCCTCTCTGCTTGTTAAGCTGCCAGAAGAGAAGCAAATAAGATCCACAGAGAAGACCCTGAAATAAGACTTTATTTCCATAATATAATGATGCTCCAGAGACAGAAATGTGCCTTTGTGTTCACATTTGAAAACTGGACTGCCTAGCTTGTCCTAAGGGCATAGGAGTCTAGTGGATGGAGTTCTACTATTTTTATGTCCATATCTTCTTGATGTTCACTTTTAGAAGGCATTAAGGCTACATTATTTGAACACTTCTCCATATCCGTAAAGAGGATAACTGGTTCTTGGGGTCAGGGTAAGGAGGAATTGAGATAATACATGTAAAGGGCTTACTTAGCACAAACCTAGCATCCAACAAAGTGCTCAATAAATGTTAATATAATGAGTTTTTTCTTCTCTAAAAATATATTTTTTTATTTTATATTCTGTTTTTCCGAAAACTTACTAGGCAAAAATTTAATAAAATTAGCTTAAATTCAGGAGGATCAATTGTCCCACCTTTAACCATAGAGAGAGTGATACTGTCCCTTCTCTCCACATGGTGGTGCTAATGTAGCATTACTAGAGGCAGTATCACCAAACTTTTGAAAAAATACTGTGCAGCTACCTATGATATTAATCCAGAAATGACCACTCAATAGTCATTTGGAATGCATGCAGAACACCAATTTTGGTATATTTTTAAAAAAGAAATAGATTAATCACAAATTTTAAAACTAATAACATGAGCAAAATGGCCAACTACTTCAAATCAATGAGGAAGGATATTATTATCATTTACAGTTTTCATCAGCATATCTAGATCCTGCTCATACCATAGGTATGATCCACATCAGGCTGGTTTCTTTTCTACTATTTATTTCCACAAAACTTGAAGATTTGTGGAATCTAGATTCCACAATCTAGATTCCTGTTAGAGGAATGAAAGCAAGCATATCTGAGGATTCTCTCAAATGGTTCTAGTTATTGGACTCTAGTGTGGATCCAGATATTATGGAGAAATTTTTTTACTAAATTACACAATGAGTCTCACTACTTTCAATAGTCTGTTGAAAGCTAAATGAAGAGCCATTTATAAGAAAGGGCTGGTTTCTGGGCTGTTTCAAACTAGGAGATTGTGCCAAATAAAATCTAGATCCTGTAACTGAGTTGTGTGGGGTTCTGAAAATCAATCTTGTATGTTTAGTTTCAGCTTATGTGGTTTTATTTATTTATTTATTTTTAATATTTTTATTTATTTCTAGGAGAGAGAGACAGCGTGAGCAGGGGAGGGCCAGAGAGAGAGAGGGAGATACAGACTTTGAAACAGGCTCCAGGCTCTGAGCTGGCAGTCAGCACAGAGCCTGACGCGGGGCTCGAACCCACGAAGCGCGAGATCATGACCCAAGCGAAAGTCGACCCAAGCGAAAGTCGGACGCTTAACCGACTAAGCCACCCAGGCACCCCCAGCTTATGTGGTTTTAAAATATGCCCAATAATACATCATTATTTCTTGAATAAAGGAAGGATGTCATGAAGTATGCAAAGAATCACATTATTCAAGATCAAACTGTTCATACCACATTTCATCTAGTTCAGTCTACATATGACACTAAGTATGCCCTTAAGCTAAGCCACTTGAAACTCAGAAATAGCCTGTACTCATTAATGCTGTAAATAAATGTTTTTTTTTTTTAACTGCCTGAGCCACCCAGGTGCCCTGTTTTATTTATTTCTAAGAGAGAGAGAGTGTGAGCAGGGGAGGGTCACAGAGAGAGGGAGATACAGAATCTGAAGCAGGCTCCAGGCTCTGAGCTGGCTGTAGGCACAGAGCCTGACAGGGGGCTCGAACCCACGAACTGTGAGATCGTGACCTGAGCCGAAGTTGGACGCTCAACTGACTGAGCCACCCAGGCGCCCCGTGTAAATAAATGTTTTTAACATACCCTTTAATCCAGAAACTCCAGGGCACTTTCCTCTCTTACTGAGCATACAGCCCATGGCCTCCAGGGGGGAAAAAGTGGTTTTATATTTCCTGCCTTTAAGAAAGTAGATCTTAAAAGTTCTCATCAGATGAAAAAAAATTGTAACTATATGTGGTAATGGATGTTAACTTACTGTGATCATTTTGCAATATATGCATGTATCAAATCATCCTGTTGTATGCCTAAAGCTAATACAATGTTATATGTCAATTATTTCTCAATTTTAAAAAATTTGCTGCTCATTCCTGTGTACAGCACATGAAATATGTATATTCAATTATCACTCCTTCATTGTAGTCACAAATTTTTCTATTTCCTTCAGCTGTGAATCAAGAACAAAAGGCTTATAAGGACCACCAATTATCCTGTATGAAAAAATAAGAGTGTGGGAAGGCATTTAGATGCAGCCATTTTTACTTAAAAAGACCTTGCCTGCCCACTTCTGGCAGGCACTCAGTACCAACCCCAGTGTTCCTTCCCAGCTGATTTAATCAACTGTGGAAGAAAAAAAATCCTCTCTTAAACATGGATTTTCCAGTGATGCGTCATTGAGCACATTTCCCTCATCCATCCATGGCACAGTAGACAACTGCTTCACATTTTGTGCATAATGGTTTATCCAACTTATACTGTCAAGGAAAATATCCACCAGCATGCACATCAGATAGTAACTTGACGTCTACACCAGTGGTTCTCAAAGTGCTGGACTCAACCACCTGCAGTAGCGGCATCTGGGAATCAGAAACATAAACTTTTGTGTTCCACCCCAGATCTACTGAATCAGAAACTCCTTGTTAGATTAGTCAGTTAAGCATCCAACTTCGGCTCAGGTCATGATCTCATGGTTCCCAAGTTCAAGCCCAGCATTGGTCTATCAGTGCAGAGCCCACTTTAGATCCTCTGTTCCCTCCTCTCTGTCCCTCCCCAACTCATGTGTTTGCATGTGTACACATGCTCCTCTCTCTCTCTCTCTCTCTTCCTCTCTCAAAAATAAATAAACATTAAAAAATAAAATAAAGAAACTCCTTGGGACCCATACTACACTAAGGCTTGAAATCCAAAAGTATCACCTCAAAGAGGAATGTTGCCAATACTGGATTCTGCTTTCTCTTCTAACACATTTGACTTCGTAGCTATTTTTTAAAGTGTTTCAGCAACTATGTAGACTGTAATTGTTTTGACTGGCAGCAGTACAAGTTTGAACAAATCTGTTTTGCTCTTTTCTCTGACTTCATTGACAATATTATTCAATGTAACATACTAGAAGTATTATATTGCATTTGTTCTAGACAAACCTAAATGTTCCAGGGAATTACAGGTAAATGGATTCTTAGTCTACTAAAAATAAAATTTCTGATATTCTACATCATGCATTCAATTCACCCTTTCCATTTTTGGCTGCCACATGAAATTCTTATTCGCAGATTTATTGTCCTTGCAGACACAGATTTATGTTCCATATTTGTACTGTAACACGTTCTTTATTAGGTCTGCAAAACTTTTCTTAAACAAAGTCTTTCTCCAAAAGCATGTATATTTAAAAGAACCATTTGTGAATGAAGGATTGATTTTCAAGAACCAGGGAGAAAAGGCAGCACAATAGTAACAAAAAATGCAAATTTATCAAACATTCAAATGATATGAAGATGTGCCATAAACTCTATTTTACAACTATTAGCAGAGATAAACTGACCAACATAGCCCTTTAGTACATGTACAACCAATGAAAATGCTAATGATTAAAAACGAAAACATTCTGTGAAAACAATCATTAAACTTAGACATCAAATTTATAAAATGCATGTGCACTAAATAGTTTCATTATAGCTTCTCCTGAAATTGCCAAACAGCCTACAGAACTATATTTTATGCTTCCTAATTCCTAAAGAAAGTTTGTCTCCATCCCTTTCCATTCTTCTCCAATAGATTCCATCATTTTATCTGCTAATCCCTTCTCTCCATTTTAACTTAATTCAGAAACTTTAGATTGAGCCCCTCTTATGAAGTTCCCCAGAGCTTGTGAGCTGGGCACAGACGAAAGACAATTCCTGTCTCCCTAGATTCCCCCTACAGACAGAAGGCAATGTTGGGCTCTTTGATACCAGGCAAGATGTGGAATCCTGAGACCCAGAACAGAGGAAACAAACAAAAGGCTGAAGAAGCCCAGAGGGGGAAGAAGTCAATCCTGGCTCCCTTCCAAGTACTTGAGAACATACTTGTTGGATCTAGCTAGCTCTCCTAGATGCCCTATCTCGTTTGGCCTCATTCACATACTTCTCAAAATCATGGTCTAGGTCCACGGTTTCCATTGCTTCATCGCTCACTTCCTCCTCACCCACTTGCAACATAGCTCCCAGGTCCCAGTTTCGACACTTCAGTATTCTCGTGGTATCTGGCCTGCCCTCTTTCCTTTCCTTTCCTTTGCACTACATTACACGAGTGCCTCTCAAGAATAGATGAGCGTATTTAGAATTGCCTGTGGGGCTTTGCCAGCCTCCACCTCAGAATCACTACTCCAGATCAATGTGGCAGAAGCTCAGAGGTGAGGCCCAGATTTGAGTATTTGTTAAAACCTCCAGAGGTACTTTTAACATGAAATGATGTGTAGAGCCTTTAAAAGACATCAATACCCAGGCCCCCGCCTGTGGCGGTTTTTTAACAGGTCAACTTGGTAGGCTGAACATTTCCCAGAATTTCCTTTCCGGTTAGGGTAGATCACAGGAGGGATTTGGGGGAGATTAGGGGGCGGAAGTGAAGCAGCAGCTACTCTATAGCTCTCATACATTCTTGCTCACCTGCTGGCTCATCTCATTGGCATAAACCAGCAAACACACCTGTACCTGCTCCACCTTCCCTAAGATCCTCTCAGTTTCTCCAGCTCCTGGGCCAGGTGGGTGTGCCTGGTCCTGTGACAAAGGTCCCTGGCTTCTCTAGGCGTCCCACACTATTCAGGTCAGAGGCAACAAATATTGACACGGTTTCAGTCTCTCATTATGGGTCCCAGCTGGTGTTTGCTGGTGTTCTCTCTCGTCATCTTAGACCCCCCTTCCCTTCCTGACTGCCTGTCCTGTGGACTTCACGCTTCAGCATCAGAAGCAACACTTTACAGAAAGTGCTTAACCAGCTCCCACAGATCCCTGTAACAAAGCTTTTTAGATATAATTTTCTTCGATTGAATCTTGCCTAATAAACCACTCCAGACCAATTATGTCGGAAGCTCAGAGAGGAGGCCCAGACATAAGCATTTGTTAAAAGCTCCTCAGAATTTTTTTTTAGAACATTTATTTATTTTGAGAGAGAAAGAGCATGCACACTGAAGGAGGAGGGGAAGGGCAGAGAAAGAGAATCTCAATCAGCCTTTGCACCAGCAGTGCAGAGCCCAATGGAGGGACTGAACTCACAAACCTGTGAGATCATGACCTGAGCCAAAACCAAGACTTGGACACTTAACTGAGCCAACCCAGGTGCCTGACTCCTCAGTTGCTTCGAACACAGTTAAGCACCATCTATCCTACAGTGAAAACCTCTACATTCTATTTCAAATCTGTGCCAGGGTAAGCCAGTATAGTTGATGAGAATACACACACTCCTCAGCCTCACCCTGCCTTGTCCCACCCCTAGAATTGAGAAAGATTTCAAATCTTGCTCTGCCCCACCCTGTTTTCTCTGATTTACTCCCTTTTCTCTTTTCCACAAATATAGTCCTTACATGTCTAACAGATCACCACAATCTCCTTGTCTTTCCTCCCTCCATTTCACCCTACCCATCCCTCACCCCAGACTGATGTAGACAAGTACTTATCACATCCCTCCATGTTCAAAGGCTTTCAGCAACTTCCTGTCCCCCAGGAGATCAAGTCTACTCTCCTTATCTGGTATTCAAAATTGTCCAGACTCTGGCTTCTTCCCACTTGGCCAACCTATCCTTCTACTCCCTTCCCAAGGTGAACCCTATCCTCCAGTGTTTTCTCGTCCTCCATCAGCCCAAGGATGAACAAAGCAGTTGTCACAAGATAAAAGGAGTAAGGGCCTCCTATGGCCTCCTTGGATTCTGCTTAACAACCAGGGCCAGTAGTTGGGTAACATCCCCTGCACACCATACCACCCCTCTCTCCACTTCCCTGCTTCCTTCTCAACTCCACTTGTTGCCTCCCACTTACATTAAGCGTAACTAATGCATACACATTAGAGGTAGAAAGGAAGTAAGGCACAAATTGCTTTGTAGAGGTGCTCTGACATTTTTTAATAAGCAGGGGCTATCCCTTCCTTTCATGCCCAATTAATGCTGCTGCTACTGTACTGTGATCCTATTCAGGAGCTCAAGGAGAAGACAGTATTTAGATGATTCTCTGCCACAAAACCACAACCTAAACCAAGGCCCTCACACTCCTCTCTGAGCATAGAAATTTCAAACCAATAGGCCTTCTTGTATGCTGGGGCTGTCTATAGCAGTTCATGAACTGGCTTTGAAATTTTTTTGCTGAATAGAGAGAATTTTCTCATCCCATGCATCTCCTATTTGCATCTTGGGAAAGCAGCCTTCTAGAATTAGGCCATTTGCACTCAAATGTGTCTTTCTTCAAACACCATGAGATTGAGAAAATGGTACTGAAACAGTAAATTAAAGCCCTCCCCCGGTGTTTTTCCTAGGGCCCTAGGGTCCTTACTATCACATAATATTAATATGCAAAGTAGGTATTTATACCTCCCCAGGCTTACATCTGAGTGTGTTAATTTTTTGCTTTTATATTTTCTATTACCCATTCATGTGCTAATGTTTGAATTGGAAATGCGTTCTCTGGATTTCTTCACAAAAATACTCACCCGTATTTCTCTGCAAGTCCTCTTGCTTCCTCCTCTTTTACTACTCTCTGGTCTTCCAGATCACTCTTATTTCCACATAACACTATATCTGGGTTTTCACAATATGCATGCATTTGTAGCTGGCCTAGAAGAAAAATGATTATAGGTAAATAATAGAAGTGTATGGCCAACGGAAAATGTATTCAAAAGTGCTTCGAAACTGTAAACGGATAGAGAGACATAAGGAATGATATAATGCTTTCAAAAGCATCAATAATCTAACTGACAAAACTGAATGGATGGGACAGAGATGTAAAACTTACCCTTAAGCTCATACCCCACCTTACTTACATATCAGAGAGGAGTGGGATAATTTGCTAACCCTCCAAAAGAACATATGTGCACGTGGTGGCCACGGGCACACATGTGGCTATCTTTCTATTGAAGGCCATTTGAAAAATACTTGGAGAACTTTTAGTACTTATTGCTAATCTGAAAGCTTGGTTTTTCATGTGGTTTCTTTCCATGCAACAACATTTTCAGAAGAATGGTCTTTATACAAAAACTAGCTTGTTTCTCTCTGGAATGTTTTTCACATTTTTCTATTATCCTAAGGCAGAATCAATTCAATTAAAATAAACAAGATATTTTTTATTAAGATTAAGGGAGGGAAAATTTGGAATAAATAGTTAATGATCCTGTCACCAGAACCAGGAGGAAGCAGGAGAGCATAACTCTTTTTCCATAGCTTTTATTTCTTTTCACCTGAAAACCTGTAAATAGGCATAATTTTAAAAGGCAATTAAAAAAACAAAATTTAATCTCCCAAAGCAGTAAAATAAAGTCTTATTTCTTATTCATCACACCCTATAATACAATTAAAGCAGCCCAAACTTTCACATTAAGACATGCCTCAAAGTTGGTATGGCCTAATTTATTTTTTATCATGGTTAACCAGAAAAGTGTTGACATTTTAGTTCCTCATTACAAAGTCATGTTCATTATATCTTATCAAGAGAAAATCTAGTCTGCAAGCATTCACTGATCATTAACATATGCCAGATACTTGGTGCGGAATTTCAGGGCCCTGATCTTTGCCCTCAAGGAACAACCAGGCAACAAGGCCTATACAGGCAAAACCAAACTGTGTATGTTTCCAATAACTTCCATGCCCTTTCTTTCCTCCAGGCTGGTACACATTCTGTCCCCATGTGCTTGAATACCCAGCCACAACCTTCCTTCCAGGAATCCTGACCGTTCTTTTAAGACTTTCCTCTCAGTTACCTCTACTATGAAACCCTTCTGGTCTCCAGAGAAGCTCTGTGTTCTATTAACCCCATATATGTCCAGTGTCATGATTATGAGCATGAACTCAGAACAGACCGTGTCTAAGGCTGATTCCTGGCTCTGCCATTTACTAGCTGTGTGACCTTGACCAAGTTGTTTCCCCATCTGTAAATGGTAACGATGATGGTACTTACTTCATAGGGTTAAGGTGTGGATTAAACGAGTTAATTCAGTGATTCTCTAAGTGAGGCCCATGGACCAGCAGTCTTACCACTACTAGGAACTTGCTATAAATGCAAATTCTCCGGTCACACCTGAGACCTACTGAATCAGGAATTCTGGATCTGGGGCCCAGAATCCATGCTTTGATAAGCCCCCTGGGTGATCCAGATGCACATTTGAGAACCGCTAGGTTCATCTGTTAAAGCAAGTAGAAGTGCTATGTGAGTATTACCAGTAATGATGTTTAACACTGTTTATTTTGGAGACTCTGTTAAGTATGATTATTGGTGATTTTTCTTTTTATTTCTTCCTTCCCATTTTTTCTACAAAGACTGACTTATTTATATAAAAAGTAAAGTTACCAAATCTTTTAAAAATCTCACTAGAGAAAAAGGCATATACATAAAAACCTACAACTTGAGGTAGTTTATGCTAAAAATTCTCAAAGTAGTACAAGATATAATAGCCATTAGGAAGGGAAAGTTTGATCCAACTACAGTTATCACAGAAATTTTCATGGAGGCCGTAACTTTCCAGGTTTTAAAGAATAAGTAGAACTCCAGCCAATTTGAAAAAGGGAGGTGGGGGGAGTAGGTAAAAGGGGATTTTCAGACAGGTGGAATAATAGGAATAAAAATATTGAGGCAAAAACATGTACAATATAGATCTGTTGGGCTCTTATACCATTTACGTGAGGCTACAAAAGAAAGGTTTAGTAAATAAATTTACGCAACTTTAAACTTTCTTTACAAAATAGGCTGTCACTAGATGAGGAATGACTATGGGCATGACTTGCCCATCCTCTGAGGTCCAGGAAGACAGATGAGTGAATATAATACTGCCTGAATCCTTTCAGATTTCAGATTTAGGCTCAGAGGACTCAGCTCTCTGTTCAGCCTCCTGAATGCAGCAGGGTTCACCTCTGCATGTATCCCCTTCCCAACAGGGCATGGGGAGATTAGGAGTCAAGAGAAAAGGAACGGCCAGTGCAGATATGGAGAAGCAAATGGAGGGTGCAGACCTGCTCTCCTCTCCCCAGGCCAATCAAAGCCCAGTAATCAGCTGTTTAATGCAACAGTACCTCTGTTCTGATATGTATCCCCCGCAAAAAAGAAGAAATGAATGATATGTATAATATTCAAAATGCTAACAGGCAGAGAAAAAATAAAATGTATAGATAATAAATTTTAATTCCTAATTAAGATTTGATATTATTACCTCTGACCCTGAACATTATAACTGTTGTGTTGTTGTTGTTGTTTTTTTAAGCTGGGTTGGGGGGAGAATACTTTCCATTGAAGATATGAAATCCTCAAAATGTATATGTTTTCTTTACCTGTGTATAAGAATTCTTTTACACTATAAGGAAAACAAAGTAACATGCATATGTCACACATAATTTCACATAACTTTGTTGTTTATCTAATTAGTCCAGATAGACAAAATTTATCTGTCTCAGAGTTTCCATTTGTATCTGTGAAGGGTTGGTTGATCTCTCAAGGTGGCATGATCATCTCTCAATGCAAAGATTCTATGAGCACATCTCTAATAAAAATCTTATTAAGTGTTTGACTTAAGAAAGCCCCAGAATTTTGTTTTTAATATTTATTTTTGAGAGAGAGAGAGGGAGACAGAGCACAAGTGGGGGAGGGGCAGAGAGAGAGGGAGACACAAAATCTGAAGCAAGGTCCAGACTCTGGACTGTCAGCACAGAGCCTGAAGAGAGCTCAAACCCACCAACTGTGAGATCATGACCTGAGCTGAAGTCGGATGCTCAACCAACTAAGCCACCCAGGCACCCCCAGAATTTATTCTAATGTTGCCAAGAAGAGGATGATGAGCAAGGTCTGAAGATAAAGGACTAAAAATAGCTACCATCATTCAGCTGTAAGAGAAATAATGAGGTATGCAACACAGGCATTAACAAAGTCAAGTCCAGTTAGCATAACTAAAGTTGGCAAACCTATACTTAAAAATATTAAACAGCTCTTCAACTGGTCATGATAAATTTAGTTGAGCAAGTGCATGAAAGACTACTGAACCTGTAGCACGTGGGTGGCTCAGTTGGTTAAGTGTTTGACTTTGGCTCAGGTCATGATCTCTTGCGGTTCATGGGTTCAAGCCCTGCATCAGGTTCTGTGCTGACAGCTCAGAGCTTGGAGCCTGCTTCAGCTTCTGTGTCTCCCTCTCTCTGCCCCTCCCCTGTTCTCTCTCTCTCTCTCAAAAATAAACATTAAAAACAAAAGCCTATTGAACTGAAAGCCAAAATTACATGTCCTCAGTGAAGTCAACTACTCTTTAAGGCCCAGAGTCCTCATCCTAAAGACACACCACCTGCCTGAATCTTCTCCCACAGAGCTTGTAAGGATCAGATAAAAAGTGTAGGGAAATGCTTTCAAATTCACAATGCACTGCATAAATTACTTATTTAAAAACCTGTTTTTAAAAATAAGGTTTTCTACTATCAAAATCACAGCCAATGATCCTTTTATAATACCAAAACACCAAGTTATTTTTAAATGGTAGGTATTCTTAAGTAAGCATTTTTATTTTAAAGATTTAGATGTCAAGAATTTAACATCACAGCCTTCCTCAACAGATTTCTCTAGTCTCGGTTTACACTAATACAACCAACAGATTAAAATGTACATTTGCAAACTGTTATTTGATCAAATAGCAGGATTTTAGGTGGCTACTAACCAATCATTTAAGATTTTAGGATCTCTGCAAACAGCCAAGATGAAGGTTTGAAGGAGAGAGAGAAAGTGTAATGCTAGTGACCAATTTTGCCAATGTAATTCTAAAGTCTTCCATGATGGGATCCTCCTGCCAAATGATCTGTCCCTAAAAGCAGAAAAGGGACCTCTGAGTACAGAAGAGACATGGAGCCAGGGGTATGATCTTCAAAGCCTTCAGAAAATATTTATGTCTATGTAATATATGTATTAAGCCCTCGGATGATACAAATCCTCATAGCCTATGATAGGCAAGCAGACACTTAGAGATTTAACTTCTCTGGGCTTCTGTTTCCTTATCTATAAAATGGGGATAAAAGTACCCTCTGTGGAAAAGTCAAAATGATTACATGGAAAGTACTGCCATGTGCCTATAGGATAAGAGGTACTCAGCAAAGAGATGCCTGGGTAGTTCAGTCAGTTAAGCCTCTGACTTAATTTCAGCTAGGTCATAATCTCACAGTTTGTGGATTTAAACACCCCCCCACCCGGCCCCTCAGACTCCATGTTGACATCACAGAAGCTGCTTGGGATTCTCTCTCTCTCTCTGCCTCTCCCCTGCTCGCTCAGGCTCTCAAAATAAACATTTAAAAAGAACACTTAGTAGGGCTGGTGTGTGCAGGGGGCGTGTGTCTGGGGGTGTGGGATGTTCCTGCCATCCCAAGAACTGAGTCCCTGACTGCAGCAGCCACCAGCTCTGTTCCATCTCCTTCCCAAGGCTGCCAGGTGCAAACTCCAGATGGGGGACCTCCGGCTACAGCCCAGGGGTCACTGGCTCAGTGGCTGTGTGCCTGGGATTAGGGGCAGGCGGAGGCAAGCAGGATCCTGTCCCGAGCCCCCTGCCTGCGGGGGTTTTGATCTGCCACCCCTCCCCGTGCTGGAGATCCCCTCCCTGCCCACCATCCCCATTCCCAGGGCTCAGAGGATACCCAGCCTCCCGACCACAGCCCTTGCCATGCACCCTTGCCAGGGAGCCCCTTCCTGCCTCCCTTGAGGTGAGTGACTTCCTGTTTGCCAGCAGAGGAAGCGGCTCTGCACAGGTAGGGAGGTAGCTATCGGCTTACAAGCTGAGCCCAGAAGAGGGAAGGGGGCCCAGGACAGGGGCTCTGGGGATTCCAGCACACAGTCTGCCCTTCTGAGAGGCTGTGAGAGGAGGGGGCAGCAGGGAAGGGAACTGGCACCTGACTTATAACCGCCCCTCACCAAGGGCCCCCATATGCTGACATTCACCAGCAGCATCTCCAATCCCCACAAGGCCAGGGTGTGAATGAGGTGTTATTATCCCCATGCTGCAGAACAGATGAGGACACTGAGGGTCTGAGTGGTCACTCTGTCTGGATTTGAGCCCAGCACTACGAAACCCAAGCAAATCCGCTTTTCTGCTACACCCCATTGCCATCTGCATACTGTTGATGTCAAGGGGCTGGCCTTCTCTCCAGCGAGCAGCGCTGCTGAATTCTCTCTACCAATTCAAAGCTTTTAGAAACTCCTGAGCTGCTGTGGCTCACTGAGGGGGGATTGGGAGGGTGCCAGCTACTGGGCAGGGTGAGAGCAGAAGCCAGAAGCACCTCAGTGGGCTCCTGCGTGCCTCAATTACAAACTTCTGTCCTTTAGGGAGGACTGGGAGTCAGGCAGTCACAGGTTCCTTCCTCCAGTAAAGGCCCTATTCCCTCTCAGCATTCCAGCCTCCACAAACTTGGGGCCTCAGTGGGGCCAGACAGGAGACCTGCCTCCCTCAACATTCCTCCGCCAGGTTAGGTGGTTATAGTTGCACTGACCCACATGACTGTGGGTCCCCTGAGGATCTGAGAGCTGGGGAGTAGAGTGGGGTGAAGGCTTCCCTACCTAAGGCCTGTAGTCCTCGAATACAAGGGAGAAGTCTCTCAGGGGCAGGGCGATGAGAAAAGGAAGTCTAGTCCAGCGGTAACACTACCACCAACCTCCCAACCCAGATGTGGGCACCAGGGCTGCCCCTCTTCTTCCTTGGGACTAAAGTCTGGCCCCAAACTGTCTTCCAAGGCTCCCCTCCTTGGCTCCCTCCCAACTCTGTGCTTGTAGGCTGGCACCTTCCTTGCAGTCACTTGCCCTGGGTCCGTCCTTCTTAGGGAAGCAGTGAGTAGGATTCTGGCTAGTCCCCTCCATCTCCAAGCCCCGTTGACACCCAGCAGACACTCCGAAACATCTGCTCTGGTCCAGGGACAGGCAGTTCTAATGGCAAAAACGCTCCCAAACTCAACACCCATGACTAGGAATTGGATAATTGATTATGGTAGAGCTCAGAACTGTATGGTGAATCTCAGCCACTTTTAACATCTTATTTTTAGAGAGTATTTAATGCAGTGGAAAGATGCTCATGGCATATCATTAAGAAAACCAATTATATATTCATGATGACCTCAGTCGTTAAGAACTTGTGTATTTAGGCCACAGAATGCCCAAACATCGGTGGTCAGCGGCTCTCTGTGTGTGGTGAAAGTACACAGGGTTTTAATTCTTACGCTCTTTCTGGTACGTATCTAATTCGAAAAAAGAAATACGTATTGTGTTTACCATCAGCAAAAGTAACAAAGGTACTAGACAATTAAATATATTGAATTAAATAATGGTTTGATATTTCCGCACACTTTAAAGACTGGGAAGTTCTTTGCCAACCTCATTCCTCCTTTCCTAGAGGCAGGAATTAGTGTACAACGGGGAGGCCCACAATGGTATCCACTGTAAAGACCCCTCACTGTCCTCACACCTCAAGTGGCTGCCAGGGTGACGTCCCTGCTGCTGGTGTGGGGACCTACTTGGAATGCAGAGTTGCTACAAAGACTGTTTTAAGGTGAAGACGTGTGAGGTCTGACAGGTGAAAAAAGAAGTCCTCTCAGAGCCCCCCGTTACCTGACTAGAAGCAGCAACTTCTGGAAAATAAGGGTGCCATAAATTCCTTCTGCAGGGTGGAGCTACTCCCAGAAGAGGGAAAATAAAACCATTCACAAATCCCTTCTCTAGGAAAGATTATGGCCCGAAGGAGACTGAAAGACCGCCCATTAGAGGCAGACATTTATCACAAACTCTCTCATCTCTCACTTGTTCTAAAGACCTATTTGCCTTTCCTCCAGAAACCTATTTGTTCTTCCCATAGAAGCCTTTTTCTCCTTGCCTCCATCTCCCTACTAAGTTAGGTATGTAAGCTTTTAACCATTTAACACGCCAGCCACTTCTCTGGTTGGCTTTCGTGGGCAGGTCAATAAATCTCTTTATACTGTTTTGTTTTAGAAAGTAATAAATAAATAGATAGATAGATAGATAGAATACTTATTTTTTAAAAAAGTACTGAGCTAATCAAAGTTAGTATTACTAGGAAAAGCACAGTATGTTAGTTATCTTTGCTCCTAAAGTAAACTTTGTTCCTTTAAACAGCATTTTAAATAGCACTAAGAGCTTCTCCAAACAACTTGCAACAGAAGTAGAATATAATAGGCACTTTACTGTGGGCAGTGGGCAATGGGAGACAAGGAAACAGTAAGACTTACTTATCCAGTTTCTGACATTGAGGAAACTCTGCTCATTTGTCAGATCGAAAAGCAGAAGAAACCCCATAGCATCTCTGAAGAATGCTGTTGTCAAGCTACGAAACCTAGGAACATAAAAGCAGATTGATCACCTAAATCATGACCCCACTCCTAAAATATAAAACTAGCAGCAGTTCCCTCAGCTTCTTCCAATAATCCATCAATAACAAATTTGGTGTTTAATAATGTGCCATTATTTCTAATAACTTCACATTATATAATCATATGATACCTTTTAATTACACAAGATTTAACAAATTATGCTACATTATTTTAACAGTATAAAATATATGTATAATCAATGATATTGGGTATCTTATAAAATATAGTAAAGAAATATCTAGAGCTAGAAAGAATATTTGGAAACATATTGATACTTTATAAAATGACAATTAGCTAAAATTATGCTTGAAATTTACTTTTTTTTTAACATTTACTTTTGAGAGAGAGAGAGAGACACACACAGAATGTGAGTGGGGGAGGGTCAGAGAAAGAGGGAGATACAGAATCCGAAGCAGGCTATAGGCTCTAAGCCGTTAGCACAGAGCCCGACATGGGGCTCGAACTCACAAACTATAAGATCATGACCTGAGCCGAAGTTAGACGCTTAACTGACTGAGCCCCCCAGGTGTCGCAGGAATTTACTTTTAAAATAAAAACAATCTTGGAGCTCTTATGTGGCTCAGCCGGTTCAGCGACCAACTTCAGCTCAGTTCATGATCTCAGAGTTCATGAGTTCAAACCCTGCATCAGGCTCTGGGCTGCCAGCTCAGAGCCTGGAGCCTGCCATGGATTCTGTGTGTGTCTCTCTCTCCCTCTCTCTATGCCTCCCCTCACAATATTACAGAGAACTGATGGTTACCTGAGTGGGGGTGGGGGAAGAGATGGGTAAAATGGATTAAGGAATTAAGAGTACATTTCTCATGATGAGCACTGAGCATTTATGGAACTCAGTAGAGTGTATAGCTGAATCACTATATTGTATTCCTGAAACTAATATAAGACTGTATATTAATTATACCGGAATTAAATGAATAAAAATCAATAAAATAATAATAATCTGTGTAAATTTTTAAGAATTAAAAAAAAATGAGGAGCATCTGGGTGGCTCAGTTGGTTAAGCAGCTGACTTTGACTCGGGTCATGATCTCATGGTTCCTGAGTTCAAGCCCCACATCAGGCTGTGTGCTGACAGCTCAGAGCCTTGAGCCTGCTTTGGATTCTGTGTCTCCCTCTCTCTCTGCTCCACCTCTGCTTGTACTCTGTCTCTCAAAAATGAATAAATATTAAAATTTTTTTAATTTAAAAAACTGATATTCCAAAAGTGTATTTGACAGTTATTTACCACTTAAGTTTATGTGTTAATGGACATGTGATTTGAAAAACCAGCCTGCTGGATAAGGACCACAAGAACTAGCTCATGATACCTTAGTCTCAGCCAAGAATGTACAGTACAATTATGAGTTAGTTAGGCCAAAAGCAATGGTGCTTGCTGTGTAGGTTTTCCTTGTCCTGAGGAAGTTTGGCTTGACCTGACATTGCAGTGAGTTCCATAACCTTTTGATTTCAGCCTCTACAGGAGTCTCATAACACTGACAACCATTTCTTTGGCTTTAAGATAGAAGTACTATTGACTCAGTCCCTAGCCTTTCTTGGTACTCTCTCTTCCAAGGCTTTATCCAGCTGTATCCCTTCTGTCTCCCTCTGAATCTATTTCCACTTGACTTTCCCACAAAGCTTGCAACTGACAGGCATAGGCTCCAGGGAAGAAAATACTGGTATGAATTTGTCATCTAACCTGTTATTTTAAGTTTTCTTAAATATTTCTAATTTTTAATAATAATTAAAATCTAATAATTTCTAATCAATATTTTTACAAAAAAAGAGTCCTTATTTTTTAGAAATATATACCAAAGTAGTTATAAATGGGAAAATCTGGTATTTGGAATTCGCTTCAAAATAATTTAAGGGTGGGGATAAGAAGAGGTAGAGATATACATGAAATGAGATAGGCCACAATTTGATGACTGTTGAAGCTGGGAAATGTGTTCATGGTGTTATTGTATTATATTCTCTAGTATGTTAATATATAGTATATCAAGTATATAATATAGTATATATAATATATAATACAGTATATTAGTATACATAGTAAATCTAGTATTTTAAGATTTCCATAATAAAATTTTAAAAAACAGAAGAATACTTCAAGGAAACTGAGAGAAAACAGCAGCTAGCCATAGCTAACTTAAAGAAATTTTATATCAAAATTTCATGTGACTTATCTTGATCAAGCAACCTCTGACCATATGAATTACTTCCAATCAGATTGTCTATGAGGTTTCAACAATCAAGAATAATGCATGCAATTCTACAATTGTCTTTGTGGCTAAGTAAACAGCAAAAATAAATGGAGCAAAGTGTCTAAGCAAATGAGAAAGAAGGATGAGAAGAAAGAGAAGCAGGAGGAAAGAGGAGGAAGGAGGGAGGAGGGAGGAGAAAGCAGGAAAAGAAAGAGGGAGAAAGAAGGAAAATGAAGAATAAAGTCCACAGGTAAAATGGCATATTTTGAAAAAGATTAATTTTTCCTCCGACCTCTTATAAGGTATACATCATTACATTTCAGATTAATACATTTCCTGCTAATTTGGAAGTGTGTCTTATCTAGGTGCAAATCAACCAAACATCTTGCCTCTTCCTGCTCAGGCACTGTATGAAGAGCATAGCAGTTTAGTAAGGAACACGTAACTGAAGATCTCATACCTCTCCTGCCCTGCTGTGTCCCATAATTGCAGGTGGATTCTCTGACCTCTGCCAGTGGCTCCATCTGGCCCATTGGCTCTATACACCTAAAATAGCAAAATGAAAAAGAAAACTTTTGAGAACACTACTCTTCTTACTTTTCAGTAAAACTCCCATAAGCATCTAGACTATTTTTTTAAGAATATATTTTAAATTTTTAAAAAATGTTTTCTTTATTCTTGAGCGAGAGAGCTAGAGACAGCATGAGCAGGTGAGGGTCAGAGAGAGAGGAAGACACAGAATGTGAAGACAAGCTCCAGGCTTTGAGCTAGCTGTCAGGATAGAGGCCGATGCAGGGCTCAAACCCATGAACCATGAGATCACGACCTGAGCTGAAGTCGGATGGACATTTAACCAAATGAGCCACCCAGGTGCCCCTAGACTTCCAAAAAACCCTCTGGAATACAACCTTGTTTATACGTCATTCCAAATAATTATCTTTGGATAATACAATAATTTGTATTAAAACACAAATATACACATTATATATTTTTATAAATATATTGTGAAATATATATAAATATCACATAATATGTATAAATAACAATAATCCAAGGAACTTGGGTGGCTTAGTCGATTGAGCATCTGACTTCAGCTTATGTCATGATCTCACCATTCATGAGTTTGAGCCCCACATCAGGCTCTCTGCTGTCAGCACAGAGCTCACTTCAGATCCTTTGTTTCCCTCTCTCTCTCTCTCTCTGCCCCTGCCCCACTTGTGCACGCACACACTCATGTGATTGCTCTCTCTCTCCCTCTCTCATGTGTGCTCTCTCAAACGAATCTCTCAAAAATAAACAAATATTTAAAAAAGAAACAAAACAATAATCCACTCACCTTTCCTCAAATTTCCCTCAGGTCACTAGTTTCAGGAAATATTACCTTTCTATGATTTTTCACCATCCCATCTTTAAAAAGTACTCTAAAACAATTTTATAGGAAAGACCTCTGAAGATCTCATCCCCTAATAAAGCAATGAAACACTGGCAAAAATGTCAAAATCCACTTTTTCCAAACACTGAGAATGAACAAAGGATTGCAACATCCCAAGAAGAATCTATCCCATAAAAATGGCTGACTTTCAGTAAAAACAGTAAACTTTGTGCTGTTTTAATTTATCTTATTCCCATCCTATTCTCTCCAGCTCCTCAGTAGCCTTGAAAACCAACATAAGCATAACTATGGTAGTTGTGAAAAACATTAGCGTAGTAGCCACTGAAAGGAGGCACAACAGTTTTGGAGCTCTCCAAGTCTCATCTCCAGAGAACTGTCTAAAAGTTGCCTATAAATCTCCACTCTCAGGCCTTAACTTGACTTTGCCTGACTCTGAGCTTGCTCTATGATGATAACCTTACCCTTAGGGCATTTGTTGAAAACAATCAGCAGCAATTATTTAACATCACAGATACCAAAGGCAGCAATACCAACTGGGGCTGTCTAACCAAAAATCTTGAAGAAGAAACAAAAAGACAAGATATGAGATGTCCATAGGAAGATTTGAAAAGCTCCCAAATGTTCCTTGGAATCTACTAGGCCAGTTTCATGTATAGGACCATATATATGCTTGGAAAAGACTTGAAAAGACCCTATTCTCTCATCAGTGGCTGACTATGAGACTCTTCTCAAGCAGGCTGCGAGGGCTAAGGCAGAGTTGTAAACTGCCTGCAGGAGCATTAGGCACATGTCCCACCATGGGTGCATGCATACACACACACAATCTGTTGGAAAAGGCTGATAGACCTACTGGTTCTAAGAAATCTGTCCACTCATTGGGTTATCACTAATTTAACTGTGCAGACTTCAGTTAACTTCAGCACGTAATACAGGCTTTACAGAATTAGTCCAGGGATGTCACTAAACAAACAGCAGCAACAACAGCAACAGCAACAAAAATAAAGAACAAAATCAAGAACCTCTTGTGAAAGGGGAAGAATCTGATTCCAGAACTGCTAGGTTTTATCATTTAAAATGTCCAGCTTTCAGGGTGCTTGGGTGGCTCAGTCGGTTAAGCATCCGACTTCGGCTCAGGTCATGATCTCACAGTTCATGGGTTTGAGCCCCATGTCAGGCTCTGTGCTGACAGCCAGCTCAGAGCCTGGAGCCTGCTTCAGATTCTGTAACTCCCTCTCTCTCTGACCCTCCCCTGCTCACGCTGTCTCTCTCTCTCTCTCTCAGAAATAAATAAAACATTTAAAAAATTTTAAAAGTGTCCAGTTTTCAACAATGTTTATGAGACACACAAAGAAACAGGAAAGTATGCTTACACATGGCAGGAACAGGGTATAGGGGTGAAGAAATCTATAGAAACCATCCTTAAGGAAGGCCAGCTGTTGAAATTACTATATATATACTTTAAATCAGCTATTATAAATATGTTCAAGGAACTAAAGGAAATCATATCTAAAGAAATAAAGTATAAGAATAATGCCTCACTGAATAGAGAATGTAAATAAAGAGATAGGTATTATAAAAAGTAAATAGAGATCCTGGAGTTAAAAAGTACAATGACTTAAGTGCAACATTTGCTAGAAAGGCTCAAAAGCAGACTTGAAATGGCAGAAGAAATAACCACTTATCTGAAGAGACAGGTCTATTGAGATTATCTAGGCCACAGCACAAAGAAATAGAATAAAGAAAAATGAACAGAGTTACAGAGACCCATGGAACCATCAAACATACGAACATATGCATACTAGCAATCATATAAAAAGAAGACAGAAGCAGAAAAAATATTTGTAGAAATAATGGCCCAAAACTTCCCAAATTTGATGAAAAACATTTGCCTTCACATTCAAGAAGAAACTCAGTGAGCTCCAAGAAGGATAAATTCATAGAGACTGACTAGACACATCATCATCAAACTGTCAAAATCCAAAGACAAAGAGAGAATCTTAAAAGCAGCCGGCGAAAAGTGACTCATCACATACAAGGGATCCCAAGAACTGGATTTATCATTATAAACAATAGAGGCCAAATGGCAGTAGGAGGACATAATCAAAGAAAGAAAGAAAGAAAAAAGACTATCAACCAAGAATTCTATATGCAACAAAGGTATTATTTAAAACTGAAAGATTAATTAAGACATCACCATATAAGCAGAAACGGAAAATTCATCATTACCATATTTGCCCTATAAGAAATAATAAAGATAATGCTTCCGGCTGAAATAAAAGGGCACTAGACAGTAAAGCAAATCCATAAAAAAGCAAATAGCACCAGAAAGATAACTACATAGATAATGCATTTTTGTAATTCTTTTCTTACATCTGATTAAAATAGAACTGCATGAATATTATAAATCTGTTGATAGGCACACAACATATAAAGTTGCAATTTGTATGACAATAACAGTGCAGAGGAAGGAATAGGAAATGAAGCCATTTATAAGAACAGTTTCATTATAATATTGGAATTCAATTGGTATTAATCCAAACTAGATTGTTATACATTAAGAAGATAATTATAATTCCTAGTGGAACTATTTAAGAAATAACTCAAATATATAGCAAAATAATGGCAACGGAGTTAAAATGGCATACTAGGAAATACAGAATACAAAATAAAGTAGAGGCACCTGGGTGGCTCAGTTGGTTAAGCGTCTGACTTTGGCTCAGGTCATGATCTCACGGTTTGTGGGTTCGAGCCCCACGTCGGGCTCTGTGCTGACAGCTAGCTCAGAGCCTGGAGCCTGCTTCGGATTCTGTATCTCCCTCTCTCTCTGACCCTCACGCTCTCTCTCATGCTCTCTCTCTCAGAAATAAATAAAACATTAAAAAAATAAAGTATCCATGAAGAAATCAAGGAACAAAAGAGAAATAAGATACGTAGAAAACAGGGATGCCTCAGTGGCTCAGTCAGTTGAGTGCCTAACTTTGGCTCAGGTCATCATCTTGTAGTTCATGAGTTAAAACTCCACATCAGGCTTGTTGCTGTCAGCAGAGCCTGCTCTGGATCCTCTGTTCCCCCCAACCCCACTCCATGGTCCCTCTCCTCCTCCCCGGCTTGTGCTCTCTATCTCTAAAAAATAAAGACCAAAAAAAAGATACGTAGAAAACAGGTAGCAAAATGGCAAACATTAATGCTACTTTATCAGTAATTATATTAAATGTAAGTGGATTAAATATTCCAAATAAAAGGCAGATATTGGCAAAATGGACTTGAAAGCATGATCCAACAACATACTATGTACAAGAGACACTTTAGATTCAAAGACACACACAGGTTGTAAACAAAAGGATGGAAAAAATACCATGTAAACAATAACTTAAAAAGAGCTGGAGTGGCTATACTAATATCAGGGAAAAAACCTTTAAGATAAAAATTGTTATTAGGGACAGAGAAGGTATTTTATAATGATAAAAAGGTTACCCCATTGAGAACATATAGGGAGAAAAAAGGAGAAATAAACATGCCAACAATAATACTGAGGGATTCCAAGACTCCACTTTCTATAATGGATAGAACAAGTAAGGAGATGAACAAGAAAATAGAAGATGTGCACAACACTATGAACCAAAGACATGACAGACATCTACAGAATGTTTCACTCAACAACAGCAGATCACACATTCTTCTCAGGTACACACGGAATATTCTTAAGGACAGGCCATCTGTTAGATCATAAAACAAGCCTCAATAAACTCAAAAGTCTGAAATAATACAAAATGTGTTTCTAACCACAATGGGTAAATTTAGCAATCACTAACAGTAAACCATAAATTTGAAAATTCACAAGTATGTGGACATTAAACAACACAGTCTTAAAAAACCAATAGGTCAAAGAAGAAACACAAAGGAGGGGTGCCTGGGTGGCTCAGCTGGTTAAGGATCCAACTTCAGCTCAGGTCATGATTTTACAATTCATGAGTCCAAGTCTCACAGTGGGCTCTGTGCTGATACCCCAGAGCCTGTAGCCTGGTCAGATTCTGTGTCTCCCTCTCTCTCTCTGCCCCTCCCTTGCTCACACTCGGTCTCTCTTCCAAAAATAAAAGAAACATTTAAAAAAAAGAACAAGAAGAAACACAAGAGAAACTAAAAAATACTTTTAGATGGATGAGAACAAAAGTACACGTACAAAAAATGATCAACTGAAGCTAAAGCATTGCCTAGAGGGAAACAGCAGTAAACACCTCTATTAAGAAAGAAAAATGATCTCAAATAAATAACTTTCAACCTTAAGAAACTAGAAAAATAGGAGAAACTAAACCAAAAGCAAACAGAAAGAAAGAAATCATAAAGATTAGTGAAAATAAATAACCTTTTCTTTAAATTAAGTTCAACAAAATTAATAAATCTTTAGCTAGGTTGACCAAGGATAAAAATAGAAGACTCAAACTCTTAAAATCAGAAAGTTTTTAAAAGATCTCTGTATCTCCAGATATACTAAAAAATAATAAAAATTAAGCAGAAAAATATTAAGGACAAAACTACCAACCTTACATTTATAAAAAGATTATAAAGTAATACTACAAACAATTGTATGCCAAAAAATTAGATAATCTATAATTAAGTAATTATTAACCACAAATAATGGAAACAAACTCAAGAAGAAATAGCACATCTAAATAGACATATAACCAATAAGGAGACTGAATTAGTAATTAAAAACTTTCCACAAAGGAATGGCCAGGCACAAATGTCTTCACTGATGAATTCAACCAACTGTTTAGAGGAGAATCAACACCAATCTTTCCTAAACTCTTCCAAAATAGAGAAAAGGAGGAGTTACTTCTTGATTTAATTCATAAGGCCAATATTATACTGATTCCAAAACCAGAGATATCATGAGGGAAAAAAGAAACAATAAAACAAAACTACAGACCAACATCCATTCTGAGTATAGACATCAAGATACTAGCAAGCAGAATCCAGTAACATATAAAAAGGGTTATATGCCATTACAAAGTGAAATTTATCACAGGAACAGCAATGTTGATTTGCCTTACAAAAATCAGTCACTACAACACAATACACACCATAATAGTATAAAGAACAAAAACCACATGACCATCTCAATACATGTAGAAAAAATTCTTTGAAAATATCCAATGCCTTTCATAATAAAAACACTCAACAAATTAGAAATAGAAGAGAATGTCCCCAACTTGAAAAACAGCATCTAAGGAAAACTCAAGAGCTCACATTATGTGTAATGGTGAAGGTCTGAAAGCTTTCACCCTAAAAGTCAAAAACAAGATGAGGATGTTCTCTCTCATCAGTTCTAGTCAACATTTTACTGGAAGTTCTTGCCAGGGTAATTAGGCAAGAAAAAGAAATAAAACTTATCCAAATTGGAAAAGAAGTAAAATAGAAGATAACATGATCTTGTATGTAAAAGACCCTAAGGAATACACACACACACAGTATAATTAATAAACAAGTTCAGCAAGTTCTCAGTGTACAAGATCAATTTACAAAATAAGTTTTATTTCTATACATTGGCAATAAGCAATTCAAAATGAATTAAAAAATTAACTCAATTTACAATAGCATAAAAATAGTCGGTTGAGTGTCCAACTCTTGGTTTCAGTTCAGGTCATGATCCTAGGCACAAGCCCCAAGTCAGGGCTCCATGCTGAGCATGGGGTCTGCTTGAGATTCTCTGTCTCTCCCTCTCTACCTCTCTCTCCCCTACTCACACTCTCTCTCTAAAATTAAAATAATAGTAATAGTTTTTAAAAAATAATAGCATAAAAATCAAAATGCTTAAGAATAATTTTAACAAAAAAGTGTAAAGCACACTTTGAAAGTTGCAACACATTGTTGTTGAAACAAATTAAAGGAGATCTAAATATATGGAAAACATCCCATGTTCATGGATCAGAAGGTATAATATTGTTAAGATACCAAAATTTCCCAAATTGATCTACAATAGGGATTAGTGCAATCCCTACCAGAATCTCGATAAACTGACTGTAAAATTCAAATGTAATTGCAAGGTATCCAAAACAATCTTGAAAAAGAAGGACAAAGTGGGAGGACTCATGCTTCCTAATGTCAAAACAGTACAACGCAGCAGTAGTCAAGATAGTGCTAGCTTAAGGATAGACGTCTACGTAAATGGAATAGAATTGCAAGTCCAAAAATTAGCNGGACTCATGCTTCCTAATGTCAAAACAGTACAACGCAGCAGTAGTCAAGATAGTGCTAACTTAAGGATAGACGTCTAGGTAAATGGAATAGAATTGCAAGTCCAAAAATTAATATTTTTATTTATGGTTAACTGATTTTCAACAAGAGCACCAAGGTCATTCACAGGAGAAGGAACACTTTCAATAAATGCTACTGAGACAACTGGATACCCAAATGCAAAAAAAACAGATGTTGGACTCCTATTCACACCATACACAAAAATTAACTCAGAGTGGATCACAGATCTAACTGTAAGAGCTATAACTATTTACAAATATTTAATAAGGACATTTATCCAGAATATATTTTTAAAACTCTTAAAAGTAAAGAAAAAGACAATTTCTAAACAATCTGAATAGTCATTTCTCCAAAGATAATATACAAATGGCTAATTAGTACATGAAAAAAAAGGATTTCTCAAAACATCTGTCATTAGGGAAATTTATGTCAAACCTACAATAAGGTACCATGTAATACTCACTAGAATGGTTACAATCAAATAGACAATAACAAGAGGTGGTGAGGATATGGAAAACTGGAACTCTCATACATTGCTGGGAAGGATGTAAAATGGTGTAGCTTCTTTAGAAAATTTGGAAGTTACTCAAAGTTAAACAGTTTACATATGACCAATCAATTTCTACTTCTACGTCTATACCCAAGAAATTTGGAAACATAAGTCCAAATAAAAAATGCATATGACTGTTAATAGAAGTATTGTTCATAATAGCTGAAAAGTGAAACAACCCAAATGTCTATCAATGGATGAATGGATAACCAAAATGTGGTATTTTGATACAATGGAATATTATTTGGTCATAAAAAAGAATGAAGTTCTGATACATGTCGCAACATGGATGAACCTTGAAAATATCAGGCTTTGATATTTGATAAATATATGGAAAACATCCCATGTTCATGCCAAATGAAAGAAAGCAGACACAAAAGGCCACATTTTGTATGATTCCATTGATATGTACCAAACAGAGAATAGAGGGGATTCCATTGATATGATACGTATAGAATAGCTGAGGGAGGGTAAATGGGGAATGACTGCTAAAGGGCATAAGGTTTCTTTTAGGGTGGTGATATATTCTAAAATTAGATAGTAGTGATGGTTTGCACAATGATTAGTTTTAGTATATTAGTGGTAAATATACTAAACACTGAGTTGAGTGAATTTTCAATGAGTGAATTTTATGTTATGTAAATATCTCAATAAAGTCATTTTTTAAAAACAGGTTATAAAATGGGAATTGATAAATATAATCACATACATATATGTTGATTCTACTAATTAAATGTCAAGACTAAAAATTTCATGAACTCCTATTCTTACTCAGTGGATCTTTAAAACTCTAGCAGTAGAAAAAAAGACCTACAGTGAGTAAGAGGGAATGAATTCTTCTGCCCTGGAAGACAGAGACCCTGTATCTTTTCCAGGTAGAATATTCCCCACTGAAATATCTCTGTCATTAATCTCCTGACCCCTTATGGACCTGCTTCACGGTAAGTGTCGATTTTTCAGCAAGAAATGTAGTTCACGGAGAAGGTCATCTTTTCTTTGCAAATCTGACAGAGTGACTTCCTGTCCTCCTCTCTACCATGAGAATAACTTTCAGTCCTGTGGTCCCTTAAAAAAAAAAAGAGTCCCCTCCTTCATCATTCTATAGAACCTCCATGTTCCTTTGGTTACTTTCCAGATCAACATGCACTACTGCATTCTCACACCTACCCCAACCTCATTCTCCTGGCAGCAGTGATGAGTTCTGCCACTTAGTGGGATTGAATTAAGGCAAAGGCTATTAAAAATGTCATCAAAGGTGGAAGACATAGCTGACAAAACAGAAGTATGAGGGTCAGGGTGGTTTGTATGCTTCATAACAAAGGTAGACAAATAACTTTATAAAGGCCCAGGGAAAGATACAAGCCAAAAGGATATAAAGGGAAAATTAAAAATCTTCACTTTTGTCTCCTTGGTTTTGTTTTAGTTTGGGAAAGAGAGAGATCGAGTGCATGAGTGGGGGAGAGGGTGGAGGAGCGGAAGAGACACACACACAGAGAGAGAGAGAGAGAGGGAGAGAAATCTCAAGCAGGCTTCACGCTCACTACACAGCCTGACACAGGGTTAGATCCCACAACCCTGGGATGAAGACCTGAGACAAAATCATGAGCCTGAGCCCCGCCAGGCGCCCATCTCCTTGGTTTTATATTAAGTGTTTTTCAGCACAACCTTCTAAATCACACTGCCTAGATTGAACATAATACATTTTCAATTGCAACCTTTAGTTTTATATTCCAAACTTTGTCCTTCTAATTTCTACAAAATAGACTAATCAAATAGGCAAATGTTGACTCAGATATTTTTATATAGAACTTACCACTCTCTTTTCCCTGAAATCAATGCCCACTGTCGTGATAAATTTGGAGTTAAATTTGCCATCTGTGTACTGGTAAAGTACACTGGTCTTCCCTACTCCAGAGTCTCCCAATGCTAAAAACTTGATGAGGTAATCATAATCTCCATCAGACATAATGAATAACTCAGTGGTTCACCTGTAAAATACAAACAAATGCATATTTACTAACAAGCCATTAGGAAATATTAGAATCTTCCATGAATAAAGTGAGTTACTTTAATATCCAGTTCAATAAGTACTATGTGACACCTTTATGCCTAAGGATTCTATGAAGAGGATTAGTTATTACTGTCCTCAAGGACGTAATAATTTGCTAGATGAGGTATTACTGAAATAATAAATAACAGTTTTATTTAAATCCAACATGCGTATTATAGTACTGACAAGATGAAAATTCCTAGTGAGAATGAAAATCAAGAGGGTAACCACCACTCAGTCTTTTTTTTTATTTTTAAAAAAATATTTATTTTTGAGAGCACGAGAGAGACAGACAGACAGAATATGAGCAGGGGAGGGGCAAGAGAGAGAGGGAGACATGGAATCTGAAAGGCAGGCTCCAGGCTCTGCTCAACCCCTGACATGGGGCTTGAACTTTTGCCGTTTGAACTTGAGCTGTGAGATCATGACCTGAGCTGAAGTCAGACACTTAACTGACTGAGCCACCCAGGTGCCCCCAACCAATCAGTCTTACGTACAGATCATATAGAGCAAAAATTTTAGAACAAAAAATTTCAGAAAATTTTAGAACAAAAAAGAAAGGAGGAAGGAGAATGTTAATGAAATAATAATTCTTAAGAATGAAAGTGATTCTAACCCCTTCTTCTTCTTCAAAGTCTTCTAGCCCTAGATCCTTGGTTTTTCTCCTTATGTGGACATCTAGGCAATTTCATTTATCCTATTAATTTTCAAATGTCACAATAGTTCCTTCAAAGACAACGCTTAATTCACAAGTAAAATTTGGCTTGCAGCTTCTTTTATTTTATTGTTATTATATACTGCATATATTCCAGATTTGGGCAGTCACTGTTCAGAGACCATAATTCCATTACAAAGGGCTCACTTACCCTTACTTGCCTTGGTATTTGAATAAGAAATGCTACCAATTCAGGTCTTCAACATTAACTAAAACAAAAGTCCACTTTATGGAAGAAAAATTCTGTTTTTACCAGAAAGACCTAAATATGGTTATTTTTATCCTTTGCAATCAGCAAAGGATTTGTTTTTATTCTCTAAATAGATTCAAACTACTCAAAATATCAGTCCAACTGAAAATGTAGTCTGTTTCCAGGGAGAGCTTACTTCTTTTTATCTTCTCGTTTGTAATAGCAATAAACCCTTTTGAAAATCAGAAAAATAATCAGCAATACCATTACCACTGGCCACCCTATCTGCCCATTCAAACATGCATGTTTACCTGTATACACACACACATCAGATGCCCTACATTAGATGCTGATGATTTTCTTCTCATTATCCACTTTCACCCAGCCTTACATCGAGAAACTTTACCACAGTTCTCAATGCTTCCTATAGAATTATTTCTATAGATCTATAAAATTAATAAAGCTTAAGCAACGACATTTATTGATTTTCAAGTTTGCCTCCACTATCCTCAATTTGATGACTCACCTTATGGTCAAAAATCTTGAGTGCTGACCCCCAAGAGGCACTGCAGTTTATTTTCTCATCATGCCTTAGTGAAGATCTGTAACCTCACATTCAGATATGGCTGGTCAGCTGCTAAGGGCAGAGCCTCCACAAACATTCATAATTCTATTTGCACACTATAAAGAATTACACTTCACAGATGATGGCTTTCCTATGTTATAGCTTCAGAATGCACAGGTTGGTTGCCAGTATTAATGGTACATAATAGAATTCCTCTCTGGAAGATGACCAATAGGGTACAAATACTCTAGTATATTATATTACAGCATCTCATTTGGTTCCCAGTGATTCATTAATAAGAGCTAAGAATTGTAGAGCAGGTTCAGCTAGTGTTTAATCATTTTGGAAGTTCCCCCTCAAAATGAATGAGGGAGCAGAGAGCAACTCCGAAGTCTGCAATGATAATAACTATCTTATTTATTTTTTAATTTGAAAGAGGCTGGTCATTTCTATATCTATGTTTTTACATCATTTAAGGTACAGAAAAAAATGTTGTCATCAATGGCATCACTCTTCTATAAATCTCTAAATCCACTTGAATGGAACTCAAAGACAGATGAAACTATCTATGCTGCACCAAAATTTAATGTGTTTAGTTATCATGGGAGAACAATCACACAGAGAAATCTATAAATGCTCTTTGTGGGTTTTGTTTTCTATTCATGTTGGCAGCAATACATAACAGTTTGTTCGCAAACTCAGCCATCATAAAGAAAGGTATTAACAAACCAAATACCACAACTGAAGGTATAATTGATCATAGTTTACACTCTTCAGATCATGCCTCTAGGCAATTATTTTCAGATTAACAAGGCAGATAAAGGTCCAGATTTTACACTCTCTGCGTTGAGTTTTCAAAAGGATGAAAAATAGAACCCAGAGAAGTTAAATCGTTTGCACAGTCTAGAATATACATCTCCTAACTCCAAGTCCAATGTGCACTCTATCTCCAAGCTTATTGTCTGTTCCTCAAGTTTCCACAAATGCATCTTGGGGCTTAAAAGTGACCAGGTATGATATTGTACAGGTAGCCTAATAGGAAACACATGACCTCTGAAGTCCAGCAGAGCTCCATGTCTCCCACATGTCAGCTACTGAAACGTCTCTGAGCCTTGGATTCAAGTTTCTATTCTAGGAAAAAGAAGATAATATACACTCCTTCACGCTATTGTTCTAAGAATTGAATGAGATGCTCTTTGTGGAGCACCCAGAACAGTGTTTGGCATATACTGGGTACACAGTAAAGGTTAGCTCACTCTCTTCACCCCATTCTGGACAAATCAGACTGGCTCTGAAGACCAAGAACAATCTCTGAAATTGCCTCTGATCAGCTCAGAACATATTTGTAGCACAAAGGATTTCTGACTAACTCAGAGTCATTCTCTGAATCAACATAGATCACCTTTAAACTAATTGAACTTTTCTGGCTGGTTTAAAACATTTTTAACCCATTTTAAATTGATATGTCTATTGCAGAAATGTTATGACCAGCTTAAAAACAGGTTCAAATCTGTATCAGACACTGCAATCCATTCTAATAAGCTAATACTGTCCAAAAACATCTGAATGGTTCATTCTAGTTCAGAATGAAAGAGTTGAGTTCAGAGTTTCCACCTATAAAACTATTTTTACTGACCTAAAGCTACTTTGGCTAAAAGTAGATATATCTAGTGAAAATTACTTGGGTCTGGTTTGCATAGCTCTAACTTCTTCAAACTAGTTTTGCCTAGCTCAAGTAAGTTCTGACCTGGACAAGGATGTTCTGACTGGTTAACGTTAGGTTTGATTGGTTCAGAGTATATTTAACTGAGTCAAGTTAGTACTAATGAGTTAAATCTCTCCAACGAGGCCATGCTGGCTCTAATTTTATCAAACTGCTTGTAAATTAGTTCATGGCATCTATAAAATGGTTTTTATGGTCTTAGATGGATTAAAAATCAGTTCAAACCAGTCCAAGTGTACAGATCAGATGTTCAAACAGTTCAAGGCTAGAAATGTAATATAATAAACAGAAGCTAAAAAGCAATGGTTTGCTGCTTTAAACATATGCGGAACTGACAAACTTAAATTTTTACTTATAATTACCTCAGTTGTATGTGTTGGAGAGTAATAATCAGGTTGGGAGAAAGGAGCACGGCACACTGGCAGAGAATATGATAAACAATAGGAAAAGGTATGATGAGTGACAGAGTCTTCCTTGGTTAAGAACTCACCTTTCATTTTATCTCAGGAACCTGGCAGTGAAACAGTAATCCATGATCCAACAATAAAATAGAGGTTTCAAATCGGGGAAAACGTTTAGCAAATTTGGAGGCCATGTAAAGTGTGCCCTAAATTGATCACGATGACTAGGCTAGTCTGGGTTAACAGAGACCAGAATTCTTAAAAGTAGGAAGCTGCAAGGAAATAAAAGGACTCATGAAGGAGGCAGGCCTTCAAATTGATAACAGAGATTTTTCAGGGTTTGGGCAGGGTATTGATATTAACAAGATTCTTATCTGACTTTGTAGTCATTTAGTCGAAGTCTAGAATTAATGGAACCATCCCATCTTCCAAAAGAAGCTAATTCTAGTGCTTAGCAAACTACAACCCCAAACCCATCCTGCAGTCCCTTATGTGTGTTTCACCACTGCTTATTACCACCAGATGAAGAAAACTTAACACTAAGTTTCAGCTGAAAACACACAGGACAGAATTTGACATTTGGGACACCCAAACATTTTGTGCATACTATTTGCAGTCAGTATTCCAAGCTATTGATGCTTCAGAAGCCAGTTCATGAAAGCTCTTTCCAATTGCACTGCTCTTGCTAAAAATGGGTTAGAAGCCCACACACTAAGTATTTTACAATCTTTATCACAGCCCTAAAGGCAAGGGCTACACACTGCACACACTTCCCTCTCCAAAGGATCTCAGTGCTCTTCTGTCATGGATGCCCCAAAGAGAAGATGAGTAAGTAGGCCTTAGGCAGTCTAGCCTATCCAACATGGGCTCAATTCCAGCATGTTGTTGACAGACAGGAAAAAGTTGAGGTTAAGAGCATGGACTCTAGAACCAAGTCACCTGGATGTGAATCCAGTCATTTCACTTTAGAAAATTTAACCCCTTTTGCCTCAGGCTGCACTGTTTTAAAATTAGGAATGATTTTTTAAAATTAATTTTTATTTTGTTAATTCTATCATGCATATGCTTATTTCCATTTCTTTATAATTGGGGTGCATCTTACATTTCAAAGTCTTACAACCCATGACATCTTGCAATTGTTACTAAGTGAGGTGGCACTGAAGATAATTATGTGAAAACCTTTCTTGAGCATCTTCTAGCAAGAGCACAGATGCACCATCAACACATTTTAGATTTGATGAAGCAGTAAACCTATCTCAGAGGGTTATTGTGAAGACTGAGTTAATGTATACATGAAGAGTTTAGAACAGTGTCTGGCAGAGAGTAAATCCTGTATAGTATTAACTCCTATTAGCATTATCATCTTGCAGTCTAGCTTCCAACAGTCAATATTCAGGCAATATTCCTTTCTTTCCTAGAAGTGTAAGAAAGAACTATGTCCCTAAAAATTAATGAAAAAACAGGATCTATGAAGAGCATTTGAACTGAAGTTCACTTCTTTAAACTCTAGGTTTCCTTCAGGAAGTAGCATCTGAAATACCTTAAGGAAATGTCTTCTAAAAAGTCAAGAATGACTCTAATTTTGGACTTGCAAAACACTTTCTTACTCAGTTCGCTTCTACTTCTCCTCCCTACACAAATATTTTTTCAAAGGGCTCTCCACCCTCACTCTCATCAGATTAACAATAGAAAGCAAGAAACACCCACTTCCTCAACATTCACTAAGTGGTGATAATTGCCTGCTGAGAGAAAGTCAATGATCTTCTTCCTTATTTAAAAAAGAAAACATATTTTAATTGTTTTCAGGGAATAAGATAGGAGAGAGTGGTTTTAGTTAAGAGGAAAGGAAATGGATCTATTTTTCCCCCTCCCTCCCTCCCTCCCTCTCCCTGCCCCCCACCACACACACATTCCTAACCCAAATTCTCCATAGAGCTTCCTATTAAAGTCAATCATAGACTCCAACGTTTGGATCCCCTATCATTTGGCAGAATCATTCTAAAACTACTCTAGAGAGGTCAGCAGCCATTTCTTGAAAGCCTTTTTTTTTTTTTTTTCCTACTTTTCTGATCATCAGTCTTTGAGACTGAAAGCATCCCCCCAATGCTGGAGACCATTTGTTCCTGAGAGACATCAACCATCACAAAAGAGTCACTCTTTAAACTATTCACATTTTGTAGTAGAAAACAGAACAAAGTCCTTGTTCTCCTCTGTCTAAAATGTGTTTGTTAACAGGGGCTTTTTGTAGTTCAAAAGGAAAACCAAACAGCTTTCTTTCTTAGGCAATTGGCCTGTTATTCTCACTCTGGGATGTGATCTCTGAAACGGATTCAGGATACCACACGCAACCAGAAGTTCCCAGGACACCAGTGGCTACTTTACTGGTTGTTCTTTTGAAGAGACAGAGGCGTTAGTCTTTCTACAAGGGGGTCCCTCTCTAGGGATCACCTTTCCCATCGATAGTCAGGAGAGTGGGATGGGGAGGAGAGGGAATGAAAAAGCAAAGGATCAGGGAAAAGAATGAGGCTTGAAAGCCAAATTTTCCCTCTATCACCCATATTTAGTACAGAAAGTTAAAAAGAGGGAAGGAGAATATTAACTGAATAATTACCATGTGCCACAAAAAGTACTAGACATGCATGATTTTATCAGCTCATCATCATTAAAGAAAACTCAATGGTCTGTATATGAGTTATAATACATAGCGATATTTTAATATGATGGGAAGTAGGCTTGGGTTCAAATTTTGACTCTTTATGTGACCTGGTCTGAGTTCTTTAAACTAAGCCTCCATTCTTTCAACTGTAAAATGGAGATAACAATGGCTATTAAGTGACATTATCTACAGAAAGCTTTTAGCATATTGCCTGGTCTGTGTTAACTGTTCAATAATTGAAACTTGTCTTTAGCAATACTATTCCTAATAGTCTCATCAAGTTTTCAGCAAGGCATGTCATTTTACCATCTATACTTACTTACTTAACCCAATGTCTGAACCTTTGGAAAAATCATAGGAAAAATTCAATTTAGGTGCAATCACTTATGAGATCTTTAAACATCACAAACGCTCTCTTTGGCATTCCAATCTAACGCTAAGTTTTATCTGTCTGATTTTTGGCAGTTTCAGAGCTGGAGGGTTCATCAGTTGAGTGTTTTAATTTTCAGAAGAAAAAACTGAATGAAGCTCAGAGAAGACAAGTGAATGATATAAAAATCAACCAGCAGGTTAGATGAGCTAGATCCCTAGTCTAAATTCTAGTATTGTATCCTTTTCTAACATACCATGATTTTTGTTCTCTCTGCATTCCTTTCCTTCCTTCAAAGCCAGGAACCTCAGTTATAGTTGCTTTGATTTGGGAACCAAAGTTTTCTGTGGTGCCAGTCCCTATAGAGATGAATTGTTTTTTAACTAAGGCTTAGACTCAGAGAAGTTGGGATGAAAGGCCTGTACTTTTGCCTCTCTGTCACAAAGCCCTTCCTTCTGATTGGTTCCCCCAAGAAGAGAAGTTAGAAAATGAGGGCTTGTCTGCCTCTTGTTGGTCATAGTAAATCCAAGCAATTACATATCTTGAAACTTGTATCATCCCCTGTAAATCATCTTTCTTTAGGCCTTTCTTTCTTGTGGTTTCAAAATGGAAAGTGCATAAAAATCAAGAAGTTTTTCAATTTTCTACAAACTTGTTTGGTCTTGAGCTTGGTACTCTTCTCTCAAATCAAGATTATTTTCTGTGATGCTGACTAAAGTTCTCTGTAAGGATACTTCTTCTGGCTCATCCACAGTCTTTTTCATTGATCAACTATTTAGTGACTGCCTTTTCTGTGCTTGGTGCCAGAGCACAATGGAGAGCCAATACTCAGCGTGGAAATCTTACACTTTCAGACACATCCTAACCTATATTCGTCTAATGACTACACCCACCTCTTTGGGTTTTCAAAAAAGCCAATCAATCTTCCCTTCTAAACATAACACAATATGACATCAAAATTCATATCCCCATAGGGCTTTTTCCCTGTAGATATATGCACAAGCCACATGTCTGGCATGCATGTAAAGATGCAAAAGGAATAAAAATGTGAAGCTCAATAGAGAATAAAGAGAAAACATTTTTAATGAATACTTAGTTTGAGGAGGGGAGAGGCAGAGAGCAAGCAAGAAGAAGACAGAGAATCCCAAGCAGGCTCCACACTCAGCATGGAGGCTGACACAGGGCTCCATCTCACAACTGTGAGACCACAACCTGAGCTGATATCGAGTTGGACACTTAACTGACTGAGCCAGGTGTGCCAAAAGAGCACATGTTCTCTTTAAAGGAGAAACATGAGGTATACGTAAAGAATTTTTATTGGAAAATATTTTGAACTTCTTAGAAAGGTTAATAAAGTATTACAGTGTTCCTATAGAGCTTATGGACTCCACTTACCTTGCCCAAAGTGATTTCTATGTAGAAATAGGAATATATGAATGTAACCATTACTTTTCTGATAAAGTAGAAAACATCAGCATTTTTGAGAACTATATTGCCTCATATTCTGTTGTATATATTAGTATCTCCTTATCCAAGCATTCATCTAGAGAAAAATGTTCACATACCAATGACTGGCATAGAACAATAAAGTCTATCAGTGTTTTTAAAATTTAATGTTAAAAATCAGGAGGCTTATACTGTTTTGTTTTGTTTATGGCACCACTATTGACCCATTCCTGGCATTCTGAAGCACACACATAATAGAAACAGCAGAAAAAGGGAAGAGAAATCATACAGAGTGAGGCAGGGTAGTAAAAGCATTTTAAGATGTACCAAGATATGAGTGGGGTCAACTTGTGTTTACCAAATAAGCCCTGGCTACAACTGTCTCAGACCGTTGCAACTCCTATGCCCTGGAGTGAAACACATCCACTTTCACTACAAAAACAACACATGTACTCCCCAATAGTGGGGCTCCTCATTTTCACGAGAGGAGACAGCCTCTGCCCTCTGTGTACATGAGCTTCTTCTCAATTTCTGGTCCAAATATGGGTAGGTAGGTTTCTGCCCTCCTGAACAGGAGCTGGTCTTGGTGAAAAGATCTCGGGTAGAAAGAACTAAGTAGAAATCTAATGGCTTAGAAAAATAGGAGGGGCGCCTGGGTGGCTTAGTCGGTTGAGCGAACGACTTTCGCTTAGGTCATGATCTCGCGGTTCGTGGGTTCGAGCCCCGCGTCAGGCCCTGTGCTGACTGCCAGCTCAGAGCCTGGAGCCTGTTTCAGTCTGTGACTCCCTCTCTCTCTGACCCTCCCCTGCTCACACTGTCTCTCTCTCTCTCTCTCTCTCTCCTAGAAATAAATAAAACATTAAAAACAAAAGAAAAAGAAAAATAGAAGGAAATTGCAATCTAGCTCTTCCTTGACACTTTATTGAAGGAGGAGTTTATCTAAATTCAAAATATTATACAACTGCATTAGATATTCACCTATAACCTATGATTCATACATACATTCCAATCAATACAGTGCTTTGTAGTAATATTATGGATCCATCCTTAACAGTCAGGGGAGATGTTCCTGGCTAAAAATCAAAAGGATCTAAATTTGCATATCACTTGGCTTACTGTTTATAAATGCACCTGCTACATATGAATATACCATTCTCCCCGTTTAAACAAAGTGAAAAGAATGACTTGTAACACATGACAATATTCCAACATAGCAAGTTATCCAGAGAAAAAATAAAGTGATCTGCAAATACCATTAGATTAAATACACATTTCCAAAAATGGGCAGGACATCCAAACATTTCCTCATTTGTAAAATCTTCCTCTAGACATTTGCAAATTTTTTGTGAGTATTAAAGAGAAAGAGTAGGGTAAAGAAAGAATAAACAGTCTCAATCCAGGAGTTGACCTATTTCTGAAATGTTACTGTCACCTCAGTAGGTAAGCAATATAACCCAGTAAACAAATACAAGCAACTACACATTAGGAAAGAAGGAGACACTGGAATTATTCTTGAAAGTGGAAAGCATTCTTCTGGAAGACCATTGTGGGATGATTCAAATGAAATACGGGCTTTTTTAAAATTTATGGAAACCATTGATTCATTTGTTTAAATAAAAGAAGTTATCTGTTTCTTGAACCTCTTTTAGGATCAGAATATGAGTCCTTATAGGAATTTATGGAAAGTAAACACTGGGTGTTATATTACTTATAGTTTGTGATAAGAAATTCTTGTTTTATAGATACGAGGTAACAGGGAAAGGGCACACTATAGAATATGTCATTTGTAAAATATAGGCCATACTGTGGCAATAGGAGTGGCTGTTTGGTTTACTGAGTAATATCCCAAACAATGTGAAAGCAGCCCCATAATGGACACAACCATATGTCACTGCAATGTCCAACCCAGGGCTAAATGTGCCTCTGAATGATACCATGAAGGTGGAAAGTCTCTAAGAATCTGATAGAAGTGAAAAATCTGTAAAGTTTACTCTCACACAATGGTTGCTTTTTAAAGGTACATAGAAGATGATGTTAACAGACATTGGAGTCAGGGTCTCCTATATTCAAACAGGACACCACCACCTACCTGTGTAAAATAGTGAAATGCCTAATAGGTATCAGTATGTCATAGCTCTTCTTTTGATTACAACAGATTTAAGCTTGAACACTGATCTTACGACTTTAAGCATGGTACTTTTTCCATAATACCTTAAGAATGACACTGAAAACTTTATAAAATTCTCAAAGAATGGAGTGAAAATATTTTCCAAAAATGGAAAAGGAGCAGTGACTTAAGTACTTGAGAGGTGGGCTATCCAGAAGTCAACTGGTTGACAGAGGGAATTCTGCTATTACAAGCCAAATGATGGCATTTGGCTATTTCGGAGTGCCACCAAATTCTGGGCCTGGGACTCAAAGCCAGAAATACTAGGAATGACAGTGCTGCTACCCCAGCCAGGACTGCAAGGATAAAAAATCAAGTAGCACTCGCAGGACTTGATATTGGAATGTGCATCTCCAAGGTCACAAAACACCCAACACCTTTCCATTTTTCACCTAGAAATGGAATCAGTGGTTCTGCCCAGACTTGTCCTCCCAGAGCATGGGACATGTGTGGTAAAGCCTTTGACCAGCATAGACTGGCTGTCTCTTGCATCTTACCTGCTTCAAGTTTTTAGTGTACTGCAACACAAGAAAGGTGTTAATCTGTCAGGAGAAACACACCAAATCAAGAAGCAAACAACTTAAATTTGTGAAGTAGCAATGATGTTTCTTTCATCCCAAGAAAAATTTTAGGATAGGAAAAAAAACCTTAAGAATTAGAAGACAGAAGACCTGTTGAGGATCACTGTCCAAATAATAAAAACAATTAGATAAATATCCCTGAGTTGACAATAAATGGGGAAGGGAAGAGCTCCATTATCATTGCCTTATTTTAAAAATGAGAATGTGAGCACTCTGTATTGTTCACCCTGTAGAGAAAGTGTGTCCAGACACCCTGCCTTTCCAGATCCAACCAATCACACACTAGGATATTATTTTCATGTTTGTTATTATTTTCACGTTTGTTTTATAAGGGTAATTTTTACAGTATACTGAAATAATTTTCACTGATTTCCTAAAGGACAGAGGAAATGTGAATGTTGAGAGCTCCCATCCCACATTCCTACTCCAAAGGCTAAACCGAACCACTGGTTTGGCACACAGATGCTCACAGTGGCCACTAAGATGTGCCAGGTATGGTTCCACTTCTCCCCTGTCCTAGCTTCCCTGCATGCTCACCCCTGCTGATCACATCACAGGTTAGCTGTTCTCAGCTCCCAGAAATATCTTCTTTGGGTGTATGGTGGCTTATTAACACACACAGGATTCCATCACCACAAAACTGGTTTTCTTTTATTTTCCACAGTCTAACATCTACCCTCGACCATGCCCCATGATGGGTTCTAACAGCCCTGTTTCTAATACTTACTCCTGTGCCATGACCTCTCTACTCTCTTTTTCCCTTTCTGGCTTTCTTGTCTCTCATTTTCAGGTACTTTCCCAAACTCCAATTTGTGTGTGCAAAAACTGATCTTACACCAACAATGCCAGTCAACAAATGCATATTTTCTTATAACATAGTGAGCTGTCATGTTAACTTCAAGGTATTAGATCCTCTCAATAAGCTCAAGTGCTGCTGTGTCCTCAAGGACTTCTACTTTTCCACTAAGGAAAAGAGCTTTCCCCCATTTATTCCTGGGAATAGAGCCATTTCAGGAACATAAATGCTTCTAAGTATTGTGCTGGTTTTGTTTTTTCCATAATGTTAAAGAACAGGCAACATACTGATACAAGTTTGTCCTGAATTTAAAACATCTATAAATATTTCTTCCATACACCAGCTTTATTATTTTAAAAACACTGTTCAGTGAAGGAAAAAAAAAGAAAAGTCAACATATAAACGGGAGAAAATTTTTGCAAATCATATATCTGATAAGGGATTAATATGCAAAATATATAAAGAAGTCCTACAACGAAAAACCAAAAAACCATATCTGCTGATTTAAAAATGAGCAGAGGACCTGAATTGACATTTTGCCAAAATAGACATTTTGCCAAAGAAGACATACAGATGGCCACCAGGTACATGAGAAGATATCCAAATCACTAGTCATCATGGAAAATGCTAATCAAAACCATGATGAGTTATCACCTTACACCTCTTAGAATGACTATCATCAAAAAGATATAGCAAGTGTTGATGAGGAAAGGAAGAAAAGGAAGCCCTCATAAGCTGTTTGTGGGAATGTAAATTGTGCAACCATTGAGCAAAACAGTATGGAATTACCTCAAAAAATTAAAAACAGAACTATCATATGACCTTGTAATTCCACTTTTGGTATTTGTCAAAAGAAAATAGAAACACAAACTCAAAAAGATATATGTACCCCATGTCACTACAGCATTACTTACAACAGTTAAGATAGGGAAATAACCTTGATACCCATCAATATTATAAATGGTATAAATGAAGGGTGCCTGGATGGCTCAGTCGATTAAGCATCCAACTTCGGCTCAGGTCATGATCTCACAGTTTGTGGGTTTGAGCCCCACATCGGGTTCTGTGCTGACAGCTCAGAGCCTGAAGCCTGCTTCAGATGTATTTTCCTCTTTCTCTGCCCCCTCCCCATTCATGCTTTCTCTCTCTCAAAAATAAATAATAAACATTAAAAATGTTTACAAAATAATAAATTATATAAATTATATAAATGATAAAGAAAATGAGATGGACACACATACACACAGGAATACTACTCAGCTATAAAAAAGGAAATCTTGCCATTTGTGACAACATGAATATACTTTGAGGATATTATGCTAAGTGAAATAAGTCAGAGAAAGACAAATACTGTATCATGTCACTTATATGTGGAATAAAACAAAAATCCAAGCTTATGACTACAGATTGGTATTGCTAGAGGCAGGAAGTGGGGGGGGGGAATGGGTTAAGGAAGTCAAAAGATACAGATTTCTAGTTATGAAATAAATAAGTTATGGGGATTCAACATACAGAATGGTGACTATAGTTGATAACACTGTATTGCATATTTGAAACTTGGTAAGAGAGTAAATCTTAAAAGCTCTCATAACACAAAAACTTTGTATATATGGTGACAGGTGATAACATGACATTGTGGTGATCATTTTGCAATAGATTCAAATACTGAATCATTATGCTATATACCTGAAACTAATACAATGAATATCAATTATACCACCATTTTAAAAGAAGTTTTTTAAGATATAAAAAAAATTTTAAAAAGAACATTGAAATAGGCTCAGAAAATCAAACTATTTCCTAATGTGTTAGCACAACTCAAACAATGACACGAGGATTCTTAGCCTTGCCCATTACATGTCAATAAGGCCTTTTTGGTTCTTGTTAGGTCTACTTTCTACAGTAATATATTTAGAACATGTGTTCAACTGCTCCCTAAATAGTATCATATTCTTTAATAGTTAAATCAAAAGGAAAGAAAAGGAACTCACCCAAAGAACAAGGTCTAATCGGGTATACTTCTTATGGATTCTCAGGAAGTCTTTCCACCCATTCAGTATGCAGTCTTGGCATGGACTGTTTGCATTTCTGTCAGCAGCTGTTTATAGAATGGGGCGTGCCTTGGATTTACTTATGCAAAAGGATGGAGGAACTACAATGTACTTGCAACTATCCAGCCAATTTCTAAATTAACCTGTATGATCACAGTTGGCTGTTTAGATACTGCTATTGATTTCTAATTTTACTGCATTTTGGTCAGCAAAATTGATCTGCATAATATCAAATTTTGAGTGATTTCTTAAGTTTTATCAAGGGTCCATAACTGTTTGAAAATGATCTATACACCCTCTTTATTGTATGCTAGCTAGTTATGTTTCTCAATCTGATATATCTTTACTTACATTTTACTATTTTACCTCTTTCTGAGAAAGGTGTGTTAAGAAACTGTATTTCTTTAATAAAACAAATACAACATACTATCTTAAAGAAGATAAATATAAAGGATCATAAAAGAACAAGGCATTGCAGTCCTTATTCACGAGGCATTCAATCTGTGGCCTTTGTGTGCTATAGAACACTGAGAACCATGGAGGTACTTTATGAGTTCTGTAAACTTTTATTCACAGGTCTGTTTTCCCTTTATTGTTATTTTTTTGATTTGGAATAAAAACTCCTCCAGTTATACAAGTTATATACCAGATTTAGAGATATCCAAATTATTCATTTATGCTGCTTGGCTAAGTTATTTGCTTCTGTCTTTAGAGCATATATGTTATTTGAAATTTCTATATATATATCATTAATGGAGAAGGCTGTAATTTTCAATAGGATTTTCTCTCCTTTTTCTTTCTCTTTTGTAAAAATTCAGAGTAGATCTCTGTATCCGCTCTTGTGAAATTATTTCAAGAGGCATATGTGAGCCACTCTCAGTACATGACAGCAAGGCTCAGGCACATCTGCTCAGCATGTTTGCTTCCATCCTGTTAGGACAGTCAATTGAGCAATAAGGAATGAACACAATATGTTGCATCAAAACATTTGATTACAGATCACTGTAGAGATAATTTTATGTTTGGAGAACTTCTTGTTTGACTTCTATAAATATGATCAAGCTATTCTAAGTTTGGGTTACTTCTTGTCTGTAGCAGATCAGTATCTTCACAGCCAGCTGGATACTCTTGCACAGGGTCTCAGAAAACTTACATAAGGTCATTGCAGCAAACCTTTCACTACCTCAGAAAACTGCTTTGGTCCAGCTAGTTGCAAACCTTCTTTAGCAAGTTTCTTCAAATGAAATCTTACATGGCCCTCCACTATACAAAACCAATGAAAGTAGAACCATTCTGATAAGAAGATAAAGATGAAGATGAGACCTGACTTCCAAAGGCTGTGGCCCCTATAAAGACTAACAAGAGCCCCTTTGCACACATTTGTAAACCAGTGAGGAAAGCTCTACCTTCAAGCCAACTCTGAATCATCTCATTTGTCTATGGACCCAAACACTGCCTAAACACCTTAGATTGACAACTCCTTTATAAGGCTTGGCAGGCTTTTCTACTGAACATGTCCTTAAGATGCCACCTCTCAGATCTCCCCCACTTACCACAATCTTAGAAATCTTCTCACCTGGGAGGGAAAACCCAAAATGTCCTGGGTGTCCCTGATAAGAACTCCAAGAAGGGGTACCTTAAGCTTGAGAGAAGTAAGATAAGCCCAATAGATAGAGTCTTGGAGACAACCATCATTGGATCATTCACAGGAAGGGAAAGTTTATGTGTCTAAGTCTAAATAGTCCTGGGAAAGTCCAGACCAAGCTGGTCAGAAGTAAACATAAAGGTAGCACTATGGGTCACATAGACACATAGACACACCCCGCCTTGGGACAGGAATCAGTGTCCTTGAAAATGACAACTGTTAGAAGGATGCTTACAACCAGCTATCTTGGTGATCCTTGCTAATGGGACTAAATGGACACACTGAGGCCATCAGAAAATATATCCATATTAATCTCAATAGACTCAAGAAGCTATGCTTGACCCTAAAAAGTCAAGATAGGTTTTGGAGAACAGAATGAAACACTGATATGGCAAACTTAATAACTGATAAATATAGGGGTGCCTGTGTGGTTCAGTCAGTTGAGCATCTGACTTCGGCTCAGGTCATGATCTCGCAGTTTGTGAGTTCAAGACAGGTGGTCAAAGTCACATCAAAGTCAAACACCAACAAAGTAAGGAACAGATCAAAAAGGGGAGAAGTATTCATAGCAGCACTCTCAACAATAGCTAAAACATNGGCTCCAGGCTCTGAGCTGGCAGTCAGCACAGAGCCCGATGCGGGGCTCGAACCCACAAACCGCGAGACCATGACCTAAGTGAAAGTCGGACGCTTAACTGACTAAGCCACCCAGGCGCCCCTTCCCTTCTAAGTCAGGGCAATTTTTCCCATCTGGTTGCTCTCCTCTGTTGGCCCATCCAATTTCGAAGGCTCCCTAATTGTTCCAACAAGATTCCTTCACTAAGTTTCTTCCTCCTACCTTGGGGAGATGGAAAACCATGCATCCAGATTAGCATTTGGTTCCCCAAAGCCATACTTGTCTTTGTCATCAGCCAAGCCTGAGATAAGGGCACTTATGGGAACCAAGCCCCTGTTTCCTGAACAATATTTTAAGGCAGGAGTCTAAGTATATAGGGGCTAAAGTGAGTGGGCAAGATGGTCACTCGGAAAATATCTAGAAGGTCTTGTTGAAAATAAAGGAAACTCAATAGAAGTTTACTAACACAAAATAAAAAAAGTTAACTGTGAATCAGCAAGAGAACAAGCCAAGAGAGTAAAGAAAATTATAGACAAGAGGAGCATAAACCACATGACAAAACACTATGAGGATTTAAGTATCTATGAATATTTTAGAAATTGATAAGCAACAGCTTTAGAAAATTTTTTGAGTAGTTGGAGGACATTAAAGAAACAAATGATATTAAAATTTTTAATGATGACAAAATGAGATTCTATATACATGAGAGGTAACTGTAAAGTAGTAAGAAAAAGTTTTTAGAAGCCACAATGGAAATCAATTTCACAATTCTATAATTATGGTTTAATAAATCAACTTTTTAAAATTTAAAGTTAACTTCCACATACCAACAAACTAGACTGCAAAAGCTTTTAAGTTGAATGTTTTGACCTCAGGAATTATGTTTCCATTAAAAAAACCCCCAAAACCAGTATTACTAATGG